>NC_033800.1:71934664-71969664 GCF_001876935.1 Asparagus officinalis | reverse complement strand
AGTCATGATTGACGTATGAAGGAGGACAAATGCATGGGCTGGGGTAGCGGCGTGAATGTATACATATTGAGAACTGTTTCGGGTGAGAAAACCATTTGAAGAAAGGCGAGGGTTGTCGGAGCTTAAATTGTCTCTCCTACATATCACTGAACAAATGGTTAAAAGGCAACAAGGCGTGACTACCTCGATGATCCATTAGTAAAAAGATGACCAGCCCCAACGGGTGTATACAACCGTTGAGGCTGGATTTATCAGCCCCAACGGGTTAACCCGTTGGGGCAAAGTGGATTTGGCAAAAAAACCAACGGAGGGAATTTTCCCCCCATTCTTTTTCGCGAAAAAAAAATAAAAAACGAAGAAATCCCCCCAAAACCCCCAAAAGACCCGTTTTCGATCTCTCTCTCCCTCCCCCGCTCTCTCTCTCTCTCTCTCATCAAAAAATCGGTCCCCCCTGAGTTCGTCGCCGCTGCCGTTGCCTTCTCTGATCGGAGTTCGTCGCCGCTACCGTCGAGCCTGAGACTTGAAGTTCGTCGCCGCTGCCGTCGAGACCTGCATTTCGTCGCCGCCGTCGAGCCTGCATTGCGCCGTCGAGACCTGCATTTCGTCGCAGTTCGCTACCTCCGTCGGAGATCGCCGCCGCCATCGAGCCCTGAAGTTCGCCCCCGCCGTCGACCTGTACTTTTCCGCCGAATCCCCAAAAAAAACCCTAGTTCTTCCTCCCAAATCGAACCTCGCCGCCTCTCCTCCTCCTCATCTTCGCCGGACACTTGACTTGTAAGTCCTCTTAACTCTCAATTTCATTCTCACAGCTCGATCTACGGTCTCTCCAGTCTGATGATCTTGCCAGTGTAAAATTTGTTATTTTAGCTCTCAATTTCCCGTTAAGGAGAACATTACTGCTTGTTAGGATTCTTGAGCCAATCCTTCAGAGACCCATTCTCCATGAATTCATAGACTAAATAGCAGTTTTCTTCTCCTGTACAAATTCCATGGAGGCTTATAATATTGACATGATTGAGTTTGTGCAGTATGTTAACTTCCTGTGACATATCGAGTTTTTAATTTTTAATTGGCCAGTTGTTATCATTTAATTTCTAAGAGGTAATTGGTAGTCAGTGTTATCATTTAATTTCTAAGAGGTAAGTATTCGGGAGGAAAGAAACACTAACATCAGCAATGATGATACACTATGAACAAGCTATGGTCTTTACTGATGACGAGAGAAATATCCACACTTGGGCTATAGTACGAGAGAGGTCTATCCTCAATTAACCCTTAAATACAATTATTCCCTACCTGGGACATATAGTTGTCTTTTTCCTTCCTTATTTTTTTAAAATGATGGAAGCATGTAGTTGTATTTGAACTACTAAAACCAACCCAATAGTCATGGTTTTCTGCAACAATAGTCTTATGATGTATAGCTTCATAACGTTGGCAGAAGTGAGAATCTAAATGCGGTGTTTTCACGATAAAAAACTATTGAATAACCCCTATTATAACCTAGCAATTACACTGGCATTAAGCACATAAAATGACTTAACCTGTTAGGCCAAGCAACATACTGCATCCAAATACAACACGTTATTTCTCGTACCCATACCCACCATCATTAGGTGGGTCTTGTTCGGGTTGGGCATTTGTGTGGGTCGGATTCAAGTTGGACCCATTGTGGTCGACATTATTGAACAATGCGTTCGCACTTTTAAACTAAACTTCATTGGGTATTTTGGATTTATTGGGTTTTATTGAGTCTCATACAAATGTTACAGGCTCATACCATTATCTAGGAGGAGTTTCAGATCTAAAATTCAGACCTGCATATGATCCATGAGTCTAAATTTTGAGTTCAGATCAGAATAATCTGGTTCAAGAGCATGTAATCGGGACTCACTTGCAGGCCTACCAGCAAGTAGTAAAGCCTTTTCGATATCATATGTGTGTGTATATATACGTGTTGAAGAGGCTTTAAGTCTACAGGGGATAAGTACGGACTAGCTATGTGCATCTATCAAAGTGTGTATTATGTATGCGATGAAATTACATAAATCCATTCATTTTAGCTTTACCTCAGTAAAAAATATTGAACAATCTTATCGTAACTGTGTTAATTTCAAGCTAATGTCTAGATCGAGTTTTTAATTTTTAATTGGCCAGTTGTTATCATTTAATTTCTAAGAGGTAATTGGTAGTCAGTGTTAGATTTTTGCTATATTCTTTTACTGCTTGAAATATAACTGGTAAGCATATATTATGTGAAAATTTCATACACATAATAAATATTTGATGCACTAGGTATGTTTCACATTTATGAAAATTGTGATTAAATTTAAACAAGTAAATAAAATTTATTTATACCAAACTATATAGTTTTTATAATTTTCTGAAAATTAGTGCAAGCGTGCTTAATTTATGAGTTGTTATCACTAACTCTGTCTTGGTTAGGTTATCATGGCTCGTGACTATATCAGAGTTAAGGACTGGATGTATGTGAATCGTGAAAAACGCACAAAGCCTGAGTTCATTGAAGGAGTTGCTTTTTTTGTGAACTTTGTACGTGTGCACGATAAGATCCAACATGGCATGATTCTTTGTCCGTGTAGCCATTGCGGGAATACTTTGCATCGCAAAGAGGAAGATGTAGAACTTCACATTGTCAAGTATGGTTTTATTAGAGGTTATACAACTTGGGTATATCACGGAGAAATTCTAACTCCTATTAATGTTGAAGAAGAAGAAGAAGAAGTTGACGATATTAACTTGTTTCCGGAAGAGGAGATGGAGGAAATGGTAGAGGTTGCTTTCGGTGACCCTAATCATGTTGAAGATAGTCCTCCCAGACAAGAACAATATGTAGATGAGTATGAGAAGTACATGAATGATGCTAGGAGACCGATTTATGAGAATGCAAAACATTCCACGCTGTCATGGTTCGTTCAACTTTTCCAGATTAAGTGCCTAAACAAATGGAGCAACAAGTCATTCACGATGCTTCTTAAATTCCTAAAAGATTCTATGCCTGTTGGGAACAATGTCCCTGATAGCTGGTATGAAGCTCAAAAGATAATGTCTAATCTGGGTTTAAATTGTGAGAAGATTCATGCATGTCCCAATGATTGTGTACTGTATTGGAAAGAAAACTCATATAAGAAAGAGTGCCCTACTTGTGGGGTGTCCAGATATAAGAAGAAAGCACATACTAGCAAGAATAACATACCTCTCAAGGTAGTACGATATTTTCCTATTACACAGAGGTTGCAGAGACTTTACAAGTGTAAGAAGACAGCGGTGGCAATGACCTGGCATGATCGTGCTCTTCCAAGTGAAGATGGCAAAATGAGTCATCCAAGAGATTCACTTGCATGGAAGAATTTCGACAAGTTACATCCAATATTTAGTCAGGATCCTCGTAATATCAGGCTCGGACTAGCTAGTGATGGCTTTTGCCCCTTTAGTTTTAATGGTAATCCACACAGCACATGGCCGGTTGTAATGATGATTTATAATCTCTCACCGTGGCTGGCTATGGATCAATCATATTTTATGATGCCTCTTTTGATTGATGGACCCAGTTCACCGGGAAATAATATCGACGTTTATCTCCGACCTCTCATCGAAGAGTTACGGTCTTTATTCATTGATGGTGTGGAGACATATGATGCAGATAAAGGGGAAACCTTCATAATGCGTGCAGCCTTAATGTGGACAATTAATGATTTTCCTGCATATGGAATGCTATCAGGATATTCTGTACATGGTTATAAAGCATGTCCATATTGCCACGTGGATACAACATCGACATGGTTGCCTTTTAGCAAAAAGATATGTTATTGTGGTCATCGACGTATGTTGAAAGAAGACCATCTCTATAGGGATGATGATGTTCACTTTGATGGTACTACAGAGCACCGAAAGGCTCCAGTCCCCTTATCTGGAGCGGACATACTTGCTCAATGGAATAATTATGAAAATGTGATTTTTGGAAAAGTAAAGGAAAGACAGGAAAAGCCACAAGGATGGAATAAGAAAAGTATATACTTAGTATCAGATTGAAATCTAATTCTTACTTTTATGTGTAGGCGGAGGCAAAACGAAATAAGGTGAATCGAGAATCTACGAAGCGAGGTCGAGCAACCTATACAGGTGGCTCGAGGAGCATAGTTCGAGCAAAACAGAAAGTGGTATAAAGTATTCTTTGAGTTTAAAAAAAATGCATTTCTTTATTTATAATATGATATGTTATACATATTTTTTTTGTTGAGTTACAGAGAGCTCAAATCGAAGAATCAGGTGGCTCCTCAAGTGCCTTGAAGGAGTATTTGGGTACCCACGCGACATTAGTGGATCCAAATGGTGACACATACTCGTGTATATACCCTGACACCCAAACTCAAGAGTATTGCGTAAGTGTTCATTTTTCGACGAATTTAAACGATTTTCATAAGTATATTTATAATAATATTGTTGAGTAACATTTGAATACTTTACGTGATATAGGACCGGGTGATAGAAAAGGCAAAATCATTAGGTGTCGACCAAGAACCCAAGTTTGCCGCGATGACCAAAGTTTTAGATGAGGTACATGGAGGGCATCACGGCGGTTATGAGAGAGGCTTGGGTCATGGTGTCAGTAGACATTATTTGAAGACTTCCTCCACTCCGATATTTGCCACTCCTCCTGATGTCCTTCGCGAGATGGCCGAGCTTAAGTCCAAGATGGAACGACTTACCCAACTAGTACGTATGCAAAAAAAACCTCAATATTATCTCATTCCCTTACAACCTCAATATTTATAAAGTATGTCTCTTTCCTATCAATATATACAGATTCTTTTGTGCGCGCTTGACTAATCAAACCTATAAGTTACATGTGTATATACTTTGGCTAAATTAAAGAAAAAACTTGACTTGGCCTAGTCTTCATCATATTTTAAGTGAACATCATGTTAAAGAAGTATAAAAATCAGACATAAAACATGCATGTAATGTCTTTATCTTTAGATATATACTTCTTTAAAAGAAAATTAAAAATTAAAGAATCACAATAACTAGTTGCTACATATTTCTCATTCAAATCGCATGTGGGGAACTAAAATCGTGTTCCTGGTCAAAGATTGACAAGGTTTCAATGCTTAGACATTTGATAACTGTAAAGGCTTTGAACATGTATTGCAAGGCATATATTAGTCTGTGATGGACCGTGAAAATCTTGTTGCCTGAATTGTAGTAGCGATTCATGGACATTTCTGTTCTCTTGCTAAAAGACTTGCTACATAATGCGTGCTTGACAGTCTTTTCTTTTCAACACAAATCTTTTCGACACATAATGCGTGCTTGTCAGTTGTGTAACAGCTTTGTTATTGGTGGCATTTCTGCATATGCAGCTTTCAGTGATACTTCCTAGAAGGATTATTTTGGCTTCAAATGGCTTTTTCTATAAGGCTCTAAAGTCGATTACAGGCTTCATAAACTATTCTACCACGATATCAAGCATTCACAATTCTAATATATGATAATAATAATAAAAGGTTTTACACCTCAAATGTTAAAATATCAATGTTAGCTACAAATAAGACACAACAGACTGAGAAAGAAGAAAAATTAAGGACGGAAAGAAAAATAAGGAGCTACTCAGTAGCTACATTATGTAGTATTTACGTCATGATTATCTCTTGTAATTAATTCCACAAAATAATGAAACATGAAAACTATCCTTATCCTATCTGTTAATATTAAGACAGTAAGACAACAATTAAGATGATCCTTACTATTTACGTCTTCAGTAGTATTTATCATCCCTCGTTGCTTTTACTTTGCATAAGATTTTTTTTGTCGTTATATGTTTAATGTCATTTCTTAATAGTTAGCCGCATTCATGTCACAAATGCTTCAACACTACAAATGCATGTCATAAATTATTCATACAACAAAAGGCTTGTTTATTAAGCTTAAGTTTACATGTTTGGATATACTTAGTGTGAATTCGAATTATTTTACAGATTGATTCTCAGACCACTCGTCCACCACCTGTTGTTCCTGCTACTACTCCCCCGACTTTAGCTCATCATTCTCCGGATGCTCAGGGTTCTACATCTGCTGCTCAATGTTCTCCTCAGGATATTTCGACACAAAACCCTCTTGCTAGTCGATTGGGAGGCGTGCTGGGGGGCATGTTGGGGGGCGTCTTAGGGAGCTTTACACAGGAGGGCTATAGCGAGGATGACATCCGCAAAGCTTTTGCTGATTATATTCGATTAAATCACCCGTGACTTGTACTTTTAATTAACATAATTAAGACATTTGTATATTTCAGATATCCTCTTTTGGGACTTGAGTTAATTATAAGTTGTTGTATTTTGGTTCTAGTCAATCTTTTGTTTTATGCGTGGGAATATATATATTGTGAACAGGTGTATTATATATTATCATGGGAAATGTTATATGTAAACATTGTAGGCAAAAGTGAAAAAAAGAAAAAACACAAGCACCAACGGTTGTAACCGTTGGTGCAAGTTTTGAAACAATTAATGCACAATATATGCACCAACGGTTGTAACCGTTGGTGCAACTCTTTGCACCAACGGTTACAACCGTTGGTGCTGTTTTTTGCACCAACGGTTGTAACCGTTGGTGCCATTTTTTTCATGATTTAAAATTTTTTAAATATTTAATTATATTTTTACTTGTACCAACGGGTACAACCGTTGGTGCAGAAATTACAACCGTTGGGGTAGTTTCAGCCCCAACGCCACTTGCTGTAACGGTTGATTTATCTGCCCCAACGGTCCCAACCGTTGGGGATACTATCTGCCCCAACGATTACAACCGTTGGGGCAGGCCTTCTTTGTAGTAGTGACCCTTATATGCCTAAGTGACTACATGAAGAAAGTTGAAATCTATTACCTTTCTCTACTAACGAAGAAGGGTAGATCAGGGACAGAGGAGAATCTACGTGGCATCATCTAGTTGGTCTATTTGAGTTGACAGGAAACTTTCTCTATAAGAGGTTGTTTGGTTAAAAAAAATTCCCTTGGAAGCCTGCCAAAGTGTCACTTCTTTGGCAGGCTTTAAGCAAAAACGCCTCTAAAAAGAGGATTTTGCTTGAAAGCCTGCCAAAAAGTGACACTTTTGGCAGGCTTTCAACAGTGGCTTTCCTTAAAAAACGGGGAACCAAACAGCCCCTAAATGATTTATCCATGCGTCTGTCTGTTATAGGCTGAGGTAGTTATAATGGCAAGAGAAGACATGGAGAGAAAAATTGTGCGGGTGCCTCCTCTCGTGACTTAGTTAAGGTTAACCTATTTCACATCGTCTTGTGTTGGGGTCCAATGTATTGAGCCGGCTTGGACTATGATGTTAAACAAGCCAAAGGTTGTCAAACCCAAGCAAGGGATTGGCAACCATGGTGCTCGGGGTGATATCTGGTTGTCTTGGGTTATTGGACCTCACAGCCGAACATGTAATGTTGCTTTGTTGGTCGTTTATTAAGGGTTGATTTTACGGCTAAAAGGAACTATGCAAATGTTTTTTTGGTGACTAGTTACGTCGGTTATACTTATGGCGTGTTTGTTTCATTTCCTTATAAAAATAGGAAATGGAAAAGGATGGTAAAAAGCTATTTCCACCCTGTTGTATGTGTTTCTAGGAAAAATATTTTTATTTTTTGTTCCATCATGGAAACATGGAGAGGAAATTAATATTTTCCATCTCATTTTATTGTTTGGTTTAAAAGGCAAAAATAAGAAAGCATTTGAGTGGGAAACAAAAAAGTGAATCATTTTCTCAATATTTAATCATTAAAATTTAGCTTCCCACTCCTTTTCACCCCATTTGCTCCAATTTGAGAAGAATTGGTTTCCAACAAAAAGTGAATATTTCTCAAGTGTTCTAAGAAAAGTTATCTTAAATTTTTTTTGAACTGAAAAACAGGATGAGGTACCATGTTCATTTATATTATAAAAGCAGAGATACTAGATAGAACAAACTGATACAAAAACCCCATAAATTGCCTGGGAGAAGGATCGAAATAAAGAAGAAACTGGTATGGAGCGGACCTTGTCGTCACCTACCGAACTCACTTTACTTAGATCCTTCAACAGAAGGCCAAAAGAAAAGGAAAACATACAAACTAACTACACAAACTACTGAAAGTCTGAAACACATGAACAACAAACCTGAGTTCTTACGTCACTAAGACAAAGCAACATTCAGACGAGAGAGAAAGACACAGCATGAGCATGACAGAAAAGAGAACAAGAGCGGCGGCTTGAGGGAAGAACACGGTCCAAATCAGAGAGCATCGGAGAAGTTATCGCCACAGTTACATGTAGCCATCAAAAATTGCCCACGGATTCCCACACACGGCTCGAGACAGAGAGAAGACGATGAACGTCAATATCCGAGTCACAGAAGCTTATTGGATGTCGACAAATGTATGAAGTGAGTCGACGAACCGTATGAAGCAACTGAGCTGCAGAATAACGAAGATACGAACTGATTGGGAGTTACGCTTCACCTATGAAAGACGAAGTGCCCCTCATATCTTGTCCACTCCATGTATGATTCAACTATAGAAACTTGTACATCTCTTCATCGACTTTTCTACGCACTTTGAATCGCATAATTCCGAGCTCGGACGATAAAGATACAACGATTTTGACCGGGGCGCGCCTGAACGGTGCCCACACCTCGGTGGAGACACTCATGGTGTCTCAGCCAAGGCCGAGACATGGCACCCAAAGTGTCTTGACCTTAGCGGCCGTGGCCGAGACACTGCGGGTGTCCGCAGACCCAGAAACACAGTTTTGAGCTCTTTTTAACCGTTAACTATCTGAATTTATTCCAACTGATCTAATGTTATTCTAGAATGTGATAAAATGATTATAACTGAGTATAAGAGTGAATCGGTCATTCTTATCTGAAAACAGAGCTCCCGAAGCCTATAAATACAACCCTAGGGCCTTCATTTACACAGATCTGGAATTCTCGAGCCTTGGCGAAGCCCTGCTGAATTGGAGACTGAAGAGTCATGGATTTCAGAGAGGAGGAGGAGATCTCAGTGAATTCTTCGGCATAAAAAATAAGAGTTTGACAAATCTGCAGCTCAGTTCTTCCCTTGAGTTCGCACCGTTGCTGTGATCTCGAGAAGAGTAGTTATCTCGTTGTTGCCGAGATAATTGTTTTGGTTTCTTGATTCCTTTGCAAGTCAATGAAATCTGCACTTTGATCTAATCCGAGATGGTCCACGGATAAACCCTGGCCCAGGCAAAAATCCCACATAAATAGCGGGTGATAAACATCAGTTGTGTTTGTTTTAACGAGAGTTGTAGTTTTTCATTTTTATTGTATAAGAGTCTTATAAAAATACTATCTTTTTGTTTTCATTGTAACGACTAAAGTTGTAATGAATACCTCAATAAAGAAATCAGTTTTCGACCAAAACAAGCTGGCAACCATAGTAGGAGCCAACAGCCTTACTGGCAAGGCTGTCGTTCCGCAGCCAACGATTAAGATCCTCATGGCTGAAGAAGTCGAATACAAGTTCGACCAACAAAAGTTCGAGGAGTACGTCTCCTCCTCCTCTTCCTCCAGATTCGCCTCTTCTCACAAGTACATGAAGGTCTTCTCCACCAGGAAGATTCGCTGGTCTTCAGATTTGAAGACCTAAGAGGGCGATCTCCCCGCTACCATTGTTGTGGTTGCACCTTTCAACGATTCGCCGACATCCGATGAAGCAAAAGACAGATTCGAACACCGCCTCTATTAAGGAGTTGACTGCTGAAGGCACGCCAACTTTATTGAAGAGAGCTCATCAAAGGCGCCGCCAACATCTTGCCCGCCAATTTGCTAAGGCTTTGGAGAAAGTGGATGAGATCCGCTACCAAGCGGATCTGAAGTTCAGAAGACGCCAAATGGCTAAACCATTGCCACAGCAAGCTTCGGGAACCTCCTCCCAATCACCTACTAACGAATAGCTTCGTGTCAAACGGAACCATTCCACTCTTGAGGAGCGTATTCAGAAGCACCACGCACTTCTTACGCATGCCCAGATGCTTGTGTGAAAAGCACAAGAAATGCAAAAGGAAGAGACGGTTAAGAGATCGTCGAGATCCAAACAAGTTTGGATGCCAAAGGCCAAATCAGTGCCTAAGGCAAAAGTAGGCGACGTTGCTCCCCAGTCTTCGTTAACTTCGGATCCTGCTCCTCCTGCCACCACACCTTCGGTGAAGCCCTACGGTGACGTGGATCTCTCCAAATTTAGAATTCCTCTGAAGGATCGCATTGGTCCTCTACCCGAAGATCAAGGCAAAGTGCCTGTTAAGGAATGCTTGGGACCGCTGAAGGAACCCCGAGCAACCATCTAGACCGGGGGTTGTACGCTACCTCCTACCAAGCTGATTCCCATGACCACCTACTTGGGGGTGCGTGCACAAAACCAGGAGACCGTTAAGATTTCACCCTCACACGGGTGTGATTCTAAATATATGACTCCTGCTAACGCTAATAAAGTGTTAGCTATTCAGAAGTAGACGCGTCGAATAGACGACAACGTTACACTTGAAGAATCATGTAAACAGTCGATAAGTTGCTCCGGCCATAATGCTGATAAGTTGTACTATCAGGCTGGGGGTAAGTCTCGAAAGAGGAATACCCCAAAAATGCACTCTTACTATCCATGTGAGAGATTTATCCGGGCAGTATTATTAGAATGTAGCTATCCCAAGACCGCTCCACAGAGAGTCTTCGTATTCCAAAGGCTTTCCCCTGAAGCATTAAAACCATGGTTGACATGGGGTAAGTTAAGGTGTTTCCGTAAAAGAAAGTCAACCGGTCAAGATAACAAATTCCCTGAAGTCACTATGAACATGGTTGACAGAGAAAAGTATGTGATTACTTCAAACGGCTCTAATCCTAACTTTTCTCCGGGAAGAAAAGTTAATTTAGGAATAGCCCAACGGATGACTTAGCTCCAGCTAGAAGTCATCAAACATAGGGTTGACCCAAGGATGCACGAAGGACTGTCTTCAGAGGATGATATTTCAGATACTTGCTTTGCAATCGCCTCCGACGACACAATGTCTAGTGTAGGACAAGCTTGAGAAGTGTTTATGATCAACACTGAGCAAATGGCCAAAATTCTCGAGGATGCTCTAGCCAAGCAGAAAGAAGTATTCAAAATTAAAATGGAAATAGCTATGCAGCAGATCAGGAAATGCATGACCAACAGATTCGAGCTCTGTTTAATCATATTGTCGAATCTAGTCGGCACAACAATGCCTACCGAGCAGGTGGCAATTCAGACATAGACGAACACCTCAATGCAGATAACCCTCCTGTTGACCAAAACACTAAGGGTGGCCCTACTGAAGACAACAATGTTAGGGTAGTCCCAAAGAAGATGATAATACCGGGGGTGGCCGCATTGTGCCTCTCAGAAATCATCCAAAGCATGATACAGATGAGGAAGAAAAGATGAAAGATCTCGAGAGCAAATCAACGCTCTGATGTCTGCTCGAGAGGTGATGAAGACCGATATTCTGTGTTCTTACCCGAGAGAGTGGGAGTCGATCCCGTACCCGGTGAAGTTTAACTTGATAACCTTCACACCGTTCAACGAGGAGGGCTCGCTCACTCAACATCTGATCTACTTCAAGTCCTACTTGGGTATGATTTCTATTAATGAAGCCTTGATGGTTCGGTCATTCGTGGGTACCCTTCGTAGGGCTGCCTTTGATTGGTACCGCCGTCTCAAGCCTGGAAGCATTAACAGCTGGGATGACATAGAAAGCTCATTTTTCAGCGATTTTTTTGATGACGACACCGAGATATCAATAAGGATGCTCTTTGAGGAGAAACAGGAAGACGAAGAGACGGTCGACGACTTCGTCAAGTGCTTCCGAAATAAGGCAATGAATTACCAAGATCCAGTCGCAGAGGACTTCATCCTCCAAACCTGTCATAACAACTTATCCATTGATATCTTAGAAATTATGAAAGTAGCACCGTCCAAGACTTGGAGAGAGTTGAAGGTGCGCGCAGAGCAGGTCGAACGTTTCTTCAGAAGGAAGAAAGCCAAGAGAAGCCAACCAATGGCTAACCCTCCAAAATCAAATTTCGCCTCCCGTGGAAAGGAGAAGGCACCTATACCAGCTGTTGATGTTAATCATACGTCACAGCAGCAACCCCAGAGACAAGAAAAGACTTTGGATCCAAGACTCTAAAAAGAGTACTCCTTCAAAGACGAAGACGTTTCGACCATTTTTGAGTCCCTTCTCGAAAACAATAAGATCAAGCTGCCACATATCATAAATCAGGAGGAAGCTAATAATACTTCAGATCTAAAGTATTGTGCGTACCATAGGAGGATCCTTCATCCCACCAAGGCTTGTTTCGCCCTCAAGAATAGTATCCAAATCTTGGTTGAAGCTGGCGTCATAACGCTAAATTAATTCGTATCAAGACTCCGAAGAGTATACGAGTATAAACTACTTCTCAATCCTCCAACAGGTGTATGTGGTTAAAATACTCCCTACATACTCCAATAGGTATATGAGTCTAAACTATTTCCTACCTTTGACGAAAAAATTCCTAGAGAATCTTATATTCGTAAGGATAACCCGAACATGCGACTGAGGACAATGCGCTCCTCATTGGACCCAGTTTTGCAAAGAAAGCTGGGGGTGGATAATTCATGTAATGGAAAGTTCCCAAAAGAATATTACATGTAATATTCTTAGGGATAACCCAATTATTATAAACAAAGTGATAAATACTAAACTCTCACTGTTAAAGTTCTGACATGTCACTGAAAATTTTAATTCGAATGGTCTATTATGATTGTTAAATCCCCTTCGTGTCAAGATCTCATCATTTGACATCAAAAACCCCCACTGAGTGATTCATACAAGTCAACACTCCTACTGTGATTTATACTTTTACTCCCACTTGGTCAAACCTTTAAACAGTTAGGACCATAACCAAAATTCCCTCTCGATTCTTTCCATGAATGAGAGGTCCACAAATTGAACGATTAAACCTTTAAATAGTTAGGATTACTCAAACCCCCTATTTGGTTAAACCTTTCTACAATTAGGACCAAAGCCAAAATCTCCTCTTGATTACTTCCATGAACGAGAGGTCCATTTTCAAATCGAGTGATCAAACCTTCCTACAGTTAGGATCACCTCAAACTCCCGTTTGGTCAAACCTTCCTAAAGTTAGGGCTAAAACCACAATTCACTCTCGATAAACAAGAAATTCACATTTAGTTTGGTAATCAAACATTCCGATAGTTAGGATCATCCGAATCTTTTCGATTCTCGGAGTGGAGATCTCACTCTTAGTTTTACTCTTTAGATTCTTAAAGTGGAGATCACACTTTGAGTTTCCTTTACAACTGGAGATAGAATATAAAATTATTCTTCTCCAGTATCAAGTCTGTCTTTATCCTAAGAGAAGACACTACTTTCCAACACTATAATCCATATCTTACACGCATGGGGAATTTTATCCAGAAGCCTAAGTAGGGATAAATCAATGCCTAACACACATTACCAGTTGAGTCTTTCACTGAGTGGAAAAGACACCAGAATCCAAATCTGAGGACTTTTATCCGGAATCCTAAAAAGGGGTAAGTCAGTGCCTAACACGTGTTACTGGGTAGTCTATTCCCGTGAGAAAGATGAAGTCTACGTATTCAATATTGTAGCACTAAAAGAGTTAACTCTTTTAACACAACGTTATATGTAGAACGGACTTAAATAATCTACATGCTAGCCCGACTCAAACGGTAGTCGGTAAAGGCTCATCAAACCCGTTGATGGCTAAGAATTTGCCAAAAAATTCTATGAATGCGATAGTCACTGATGCACCAGCTTCGTTAGATGGTCCCGTGACTTGAGCATCCGACAAACTTAGGATAAGATCCATACATGCAGATGAATTAGCTTTAATAGTTGGTCCTACAGCCTCGATACTTAGGACTGCCACTTTCCAATGCCTTAAGAGCTCAAACTGTGTAGGCTCCAGTTAACGTAGGAGTATAAACTGTATTTACGTTAGTCAATGCGTGATGACAAAAGTCAATGCCAGTCAACATGTTGTAATAATAATCAACACGTAGGTCAACGTGTAGCGATGAAAGTCAACACCGGTCAACGCGTCGCAAAGAAGGCCTATGCCAGCCGACACATCGATAATTTTTCCCAAAACAAGGCTTAGATCATTACAGGTTAAAGGATAATCCCAGGGAGTTCAATCGCGATACAGACATGAATTCACAATAAAGATAGTCAGTTCAAAGTTAACTCAACGACACGAGCTAAAACCAACTTATCAATTTCGATTTGAGACATCGATAACAGCCAGACAATAAACGCAACGCCGGGGAAATTTTAGTTGTTTGTCAAAATATTGAATAGACTGAAAATTAAAAAAGTCAAGAATTGAAGCTAACTACAGGTTCTTTTACACCGACTAAAGATTAGGCCTAACACGTCCAAAGTATTTCAGGCTCGGCTATAAAAGAAAAGAGACTGAAACACTTTGGAGGGGGTATCTGTAAGCATTAAAAAATGCCCAAGGATTCCCGTACATGGCTCGAGATAGAGAGAAGACGATGAAGGTCCCTATCCAAGTCACATAAGCTTATTGGATGTTGACAAATGTATGAAGTGAGTCGACGAACCTTATGAAGCAACGGAGCTGCAGAATAACGAATATACGAACTGATCGGGAGTTACGCTTTGCCTATAAAAGACGAAGCGCCCCTTGTATCTCGTCTACTCCATGTATGATTCAACCATGGGAGCTTGTAGATCTCTTTGTTGGCTTTCCTACGCACTTTGAATCGCATAATTCTGAGTTCGAATGACAAAGATACAACGATTTTGATTGGGACGTGCCTGAACGGTGCCCAGGCCTTGGTGGAGACACTATGAGTGTCTCGGCCAAGGCCGAGACACCCTAAGTGTCTCGGCCANACGGTGCCCAGGCCTTGGTGGAGACACTACGGGTGTCCACAGATCCAAAAACATAGTTTTGAGCCGTTTTCAACCGTTAACCATCTGGATTTGTTCCGACTGATCTAATATTATCCTAGAACATGATAAAATGGTTATAACTGAGGATAAGAGTGAATCGGTCGTTCTTATCCGAAAATAGAGCTCCCAAAGTCTATAAATACAGCCCTAGGACCTTTATTTACACAGATCTGGAATTCTTGAGCCTTGGCGAAGACCTGCTGAATTGGAGACTGGAGAGCCATGAATTTTAGAGAGGAGGAGGAGATCTCAGTGAATTCTTCGGCATAAAGAAGGAGAGTTCGATAGATCTGCAGCCAAGTTCTTCCATTGAGTTCGCATCGTTGTTGTGATATCGAGACGAGTATTTATCTCGCTGTTACCAAGATAATTACTTTGGTTTCTTGATTCTTTTGCTAGTCAATGAAATCTGCACTTTGATCTGATTCGAGGCGGTTCACGGATAAACCCTGGCACAGGCAAAGATCTCATATAAACAGCGGGTGATAAACGTCTGTTGTGTTTGTTTTAACGAGAGTTGTATTTTTTAATTTTCATTGTGTAAGAGTCTTATAAAAATACTATCTTTTTGTTTTTATTATAACGACTGAAGTTGTAATGAATACCTTAATGAAGAAATCACTTTTCGACCAAAACATTACCAACAGTGTATTTCTTGGTAATTTCTTGTAACTTCAGGTTATGGGCAGCCCTACGAATGCACCTCGCCAATCTCTCCTCTTCAGCCTCTGTCCAAAACAAGACATATCTAGTGATGTTATCTTAAATTTTAGAAGTCAAAGAAACACAATGACAGGGAAAGTAAAGACACCAAATTTTGATTTTCTGATAATATCAGGGGGTTTCCATAGGGGTTCCAGGGTTTTTGTAAACGGCGACTCACAGATTTAACAACTTTTGCATAAAGTCCTATGTTACATGTGTATTCTTTGTTTCAGGAGTAGCCCAGTAGGTCACATGGTAAAGTCATGTCGCTCTCTCGTAAGGCGTTTAGATTCGATTCTAATGTATGCCAAAAATGTTAGGGTTAATCTATCGACGACCTATTAAAGAACCTCCACGCAACGTGCCCTCTGGATCTTGTAAAGAACAAATAGCAAGCAAGAACTCACATCAAAACAAAAGATGTAGAAAAGAACAAATAAAGAAGAGAACACCAGATTTAACGAGATTCGGCAAACGTGCCTATGTCCTTGGGAGCCACACCAGAATTTCTTTGATTATTCATGAAGATTACATGCTTGCAAAATGGCTCTCTCTCTGTGATCTCTCTCTCTCTCTCTCTCTCTCTCTCTCTCTCTCTCTCTCTCTCTCTCAAAGTGTTCAAAATACTCTTATAAGGACGCACTAAACAAAGCCAAACACCCCTTATATTTATACAAACCCTAACTCTCATCCGAACCAGAAAACCATTTGACCCGCTATCGGTCGACTGATGCACTTGCATCGGTCAACTGACCAGAGTAAAATTTATGCAGTCTGCTTCGTGCACTTTTTTGGTTGACTGAAAATTTTCATCAGTCAACCGACAAAAGCGGTTTCTTCATCTATTTTCTGACAGTCGAATCGGTCGACTGATGGGTTTGTTCGGTCAATTGACGAGAAGGGTTTTTGTGTTGTGCCTGATTTGTTCCCAGATTTGGGTCTACACCCCCAAAACCAACAAAAGACACGATTAAAAAAAGTATTCTTTGCTCTGCGATAAGCTGCAATATGTGCTAATGAAGCTCATATATACTTGACTACTGACAAATTATTATAACGTTTAAGATGCAGATTTGAAGTGTTTCTTTAGCTAGTCGATTTGCCTGATTGATATCTCGGATTTATGATTCGAACCAACTTTGCTAAGAAATTACAAAGCAAGGGTAAATTTAAATCTCGGTTTGGACTTAATTTGGATTTGGGTTGTTAATATGGATGCACAAGAAAGAACTTGCCCCACCCATCAGAAAGCCCATATCTAACTTGTTACGATCTTCTACAACTCAAGGCCAACCAGAGGCAGGGATAGTAATTGACTGCAATATATAGTAGTTTTCTCTTGTAGAGAGAAAACGATTGGAAAAAAACTATTGGAAAAAAGGGGAAAACCACCGCCAAGCTTATAGACAGTTAAACTCATTTTCTTCTGCACGTCATATTTTTCTTGGAAGCAAAAAAATACTTTTAAATTTTCTAGCTTGCAGGAGAGCGCTAGATATTATTTATTAGATACCATTAGCTATTCATGGATATTATTAGATACTATTGTTATTATATTGTGAGTCACTTATTATTATTGGGAAATTACGCAAAGTTCCCTATAACCAGATTTACGAGAAAGTAAAATAAATACGGAATAATAAGACACACAAATTTAACATGGTTCGATACAAAATTGTCTGCATCCATTGGCTGTTGCAGATCTTTCACTAATGGGAGAAAAATTTACAAGTGTTTACCAGAAATATCACAACCCAAAATCACTCTGAAATTTACTCTTAATTTTCTCTCACTAAGGCCTTTCTCTGAGCCTTTCTTTTCACTCACGCTTCACACTTCCTCTCTCACTTCTGATTCCTTCAAAAGCACACACAAGAGTACTTTATATAGAAGCCTCACTCAATTTTTGGGTTGTTGGCTTTGACAAGCTTTTTCAACAAAGCTTTCCTTCTTTTCAACAAAGCTTTTCTTCTTTTTGTCATTTATTGCACCAAAAGCATTTTGTGACAAGAAAGTTGGACTTTTCATTGCACCGAATGCTTTTGGTGCGTGAAAGTTGAGACATACCTTTTTGACTAACAATCTCCCACTTGAAGATTGATTTTAATCTGCCTTCACATCTTGATATATGCAACAGGTCTTTCTCGGTCTTCTTTTTGTCAGTAGTCACCATCTTTGTCAGCATGTCTACCAGATTTTGAGCTTCACTGATCTTTTCAAGTTTTAAAATTCCATCTTCCAAAAGTGACCGGATAAAATGATACCGCAACCTGTATGTGCTTCGTTCTGGAATGAAAAGAAGGATTCTTCACTAGTTGAATAATACTTTGACTGTCGCAATATAAGACATTATCTTCTTGTTTCTTGTCTAATTCATCCAAGAAACTTTGAAGCCAAACCATTTCCTTGCTGGCTTCTGTAACATCGACATATTCTACTTTAGTTGTGAAGAGATCAACTATCTTCTGTAGTTGAGAAACCTAACTTACTGCAATACCTCCTAGAGTATAGATATACCCTGTGGTGCTCCTTCTGGTATCAATATTTCCTGCTAAATCAGCATCCACATAACTTGTTAGTATTGTATCTCCACTTTTGAAACAAAATGCTTTACCTGTGGTGCCCCGTAGATATCTGAGGATTTATTTGACTGCTTCCCAGTATATCTGAGGATTCGCCATGTGTGCATGCTCTTCCTTTGTCTTCGGTGATTGCTCTTTGGAAAGTCTGAAATGAACACCTAAAGGTGTACTTACCGGTTAAGTATCTTGCATATTGAACCTAGAGAGTACTTTGTTGATGTACTCAGCCTGTGATAACATCAAAGTCCCAAACTTTGTGTCTCTATTGATCCTTATTCCAAGAATCTGCTTTGCAGTGCCAAGATCTTTCATTGTGAACTGTTCTGATAATTTTTGCTTTAAATTTATAATCTCTTACAGATCTAAACCTACAATGAGCATGTCATTAATGTATAATAATAAAAAAATAAAGCTATTGTCAAACCTCTTGAGATAGCAACAATTATTTGCTTGGCATCTAGTGAAACTGTTGTTATCCATAAAGTTGTCAAACTTCTTACACCACTGTCTGGAAGCTTGTTTTAATGCATACAAGCTATTCTTCAAACGTTATACTAGACTTTTCTTGCCTTCCTTTATGAAGCCTTCTAGTTGCTTCATATATATCTCCTCCTCCAAATCACCATGAAGAAAAGCTGTTTTTACATCTAACTGCTCAAGATGTAAATTCTCAGCAACTACAATAAAACACTCGTCTGATTGTAGTCAGTTTCACGACTAGAGAGAAAATTTCATTGTGGTCAATACATTCCTTTTGCTGAAAGTCTTTGACAACTAATCTTGCCCTGTAGCGCTTGTTCCCGTCATGCTCTTCTTTGATCCTATAAATCCACTTTTTATGAAGAGCTTTCTTACCTGGTGGTAGTTCAACTAAGTCGCACGTCTGATTTGACATAAGCGGGTCCATTTCATCTTGCATAGCAGACTCCCATTTGACTAAATCCTCCACCTGCATTGCTTCATTATAACACTTTGGTTCACCACTGTCAGTCAGCAACAAGTAGTGCAAAGAAGGCGAATAACGTTGGATTGGCTTAAGAATTCTGGAGTAGCGTCTCACTTCTGGCGTGCTTGGTTCTTCTTAAACTACTTCAGGACTACCCTGAACATCATTTTCAAAAATCTCATCAAATTCAGCAAATTCCTTTGCTTCAGCTTTTGTACTGGAGCTACTTGATTCTGCAATTGATCTGTCTTTGTACATCACATTCTTATTGAATATGACATCTCTGCTTCTGATGATTTTTTGATTTTCATAATCCCAAAACCGGTAACCAAACTCATCACCACCATAACTAACAAAAACACATTTGTTAGATTTGGCATCAAGTTTACTTCTTTAGCAGAATCTATGTGTACATAAGAGATACAATCAAAAATTCTTAAATGCGAAAGGTTTACCCCTTTTTTGCTCTAAGCTTCTTCTGGTATTCTACCGTCCAAGGGAATTGAGGGCCCATGATTGATTAGGTGGGTTGCTATATTGATAGATTCAGCCCATAGGAACTTGGGCAAGTCGACATGTATCCTCATGCTTCTGGCACGTTCATTCAAGGTTCTGCTCATGCTCTCAGCTACGCTATTCTACTGCGGTGTCATGGGAACTGTTTCTCCATCTTGATCCTGTTGTTTGCCAATTCTTTGAATCTACTGTCTTTGTACTCTCCTCCATTGTCTGACCTCAACTACTCTATCTTCAAACTAGTTTCATTTTCTACTACGACCTTCCATTTTCTGAAGGTATCAATGACTTCTGATTTCTTCTTTAGAAAATAGACCCACACCTTCCTTGTAGAATCATAAATGAAGGTGACATGGTACAATGAGCCTACAAGAGATGAAACTGGAGATGGTCCTCATACGTCAATATGAACTAGTTCTAACTTTTCTGCCTTGAGTCACTATACCACCTGAAATCATCTATAGCGGCCGAAAAACTCTATGGTATTATTTCATAGCGTTTTAATCAGCACTGTGTCAGAATCCGCTATAGTAGGTCTGTAGCTTTACATAACACATCCCCAAACGCTAGCAAAAAAGTTCCAACCATAGCGTTTTTATGTAGTTATAAAAGGGTATTCAATAGCGTTTCTGTATTGCTATGACGAATATCTTTCATAGCGGTTGAAAAATGCTATTAGTTAGTTTTCATTCATAGCATTTCAATGCTGCTATTATCTTACATTTGATAGCGTTTGAGTTACTACAATAGCATTTCAGCGAATGTTGTCTTTTTTCTTTTAATAGCATTTCAGTAATTGTTTCCACTTCTTATAGCATTTCAGTTGTGCCTATAAACCTTTGAGGTTGAACTAGAAATAGCTTCTAATTATAACAACCATAAAATCAAATATTTTATTTAAAGGTTCAAACTGATACATAACCAAGTTGTAGCATACAAGAAGAGTCAACACAAATGTACCAAAAAACAAATACTAGTCTTTGGATAATCCAACATAGAGTACAAAAAATTAACCATAGTACACAGAACAACAAAAACTAACTTTGCTGTATTACATATGACTTGGGAGACTCATCATGTACATAGCCACATCAGCGAACATAAGCTTTCAGTGGTCCATCACCAGACATTACCACCATATCGCTCCTCTTTGCGATCACTCCTCTTTGCGATCAAGACCTGCAAAACCAAACTACGGGTTAAGTTCAACTACAAAATATGGTCATATCATATATTTCAAATAAAGTATTTAAAAAAATAAAGCTCTCATATTTATGAGCCTTGAAGAAAATCATGACCAAACAATAAAAATATAAACAACAGTCTCATCTGTTTTCTTTAATTAGGAGAATTGTAACAAACAATTATCAATAATTCCACATCAAGAGCAGTATGTAATATAAAGTCATGCATGAGGAAGTTTTGGCACTTTCTATACCACAACAGCATTAAAAGTAGTCACCAATTATGTATAACTTACCAGCTTTTCAAAGCATAACAACTTTGTTTAATGGCCAAGCTATTGTCGTACCAATGGCATCTCAATGCATTCTAACTCAGATGTTGGCCTCCAAAGAGATGCACTAGGGATCCTAGGGATATCAACCCAAACACGCATAGCATTAGGACCTAAAGGAATGAAGTGAACAAGCTGGTTCGGATTACTTGAAGACCAATGTCCTTCAGCAACTATCTTTCCCGAGCCACCAATATCTAACAAGTTGCACTTTTTCTTTGACTTGTTCACACTCTAGCAACAATCCAAAAACAGTGATATCAATTATAGAAAAGAAACTAGTATAATCAAATATCAAAATAATGATAGTATCAGCAAAAAAGATTATCGAAGGAGATGATATGTTTGGAGATTCCACATTGTTAATTGAGATATTTTTCAATATAACCTTGTCAGCAGGCCACACTACTTTAGTGCCGATAGCATCTTCAATAGATGTCATGTCAGGCGTGGGTCTCCATAAAAAGCTTTAGGAATTATCGGGAAATCAACAGAAACAATTATGGCTTTAGGTCCGAGAGGAACACCATTAACAAGTATTTTTGAATCATTGGAAACCCAACGACCTTCAGCAACAATTTCATCTTTTCTGGTCCAATTGAAGATCTTGCACTTGATATGATTCATATTTTTACTCTACCAATCAATGAAAATAGACGAACTCGACTTAACGATATATGTAAGATAACTAATACGAGTAATGAAAGTAAATGAGCAAGCTAAAAACTATTTTACCGAATGCATGGATATATTATCTTCATTGTCAAATTGCTGACTGTTTTGGAACACCACCTTATCAGCTGGCCATGCTATTGTCTTCCCCTGAGCTTGTTGCATACAGAACATATTAGTTGTAAGCCTCCAAAGAAAAGCTTCTGGTTTGTTTAGAATGTCTACCATCACTTCCATTGCATTAGGTCCAAGAGGAGCATGATTTACAAGCTCCTTTGGGTCACTAGAACACCAACGTCCTTCAGCTACAACCTCATCTATTCCACACCAATCTAAAAGCTTGCACTTGTCATGCATCTATTCCACACCAATCTAAAAGCTTGCACTTGTCATGTGGTTTAGGGCACATACTCTACAATGTATTAGACTATAATTAGAACATAAAACTCTATCCGGATAATAACATATTCAATTTTTCAAATTTTATACCTCATAATCAATGAAAAAGAAACATGCTAGATAATTGACTTATTTACCTTAGGACTGGTCTTATCAATTTCGGGCCCATTCTGCTCATCTTCATCTTCCTCATTCTGTATTCTCTAATAACACAAAAAAGATAAGAGTGGTTCTCCATCGCTCATAGCAAGATTTCCCACATTCAGAGGATGGAAACCATCGACATCTTTTTCTAGACTTATGACACTTAAAATTTTCTCTTCATCCATATGCTGGTTTACAAAATATACAGCCATCAAACAAATGGAATATTGATTTTCGATATAAATTCTGCACAAAGAAAAGCTTAAACAACAAAAAAAAAGGACTCGAGATTCTCATTAACTGTCAGAAGAGATCTGGTGCTTCCTTCAAACTCAATAGTGGTGACGAAGATAGAAAAGAGAAATTACTTGTGGGAGCGGTAGTTGAACAAGAATTCCATGAATCGATGTGTCTTCATTAAAACCCAACATATTATTTAATACTTCGTCATCAGCACAATCCTCAGGAAGTTCTGCTAAGAGAGATCTAATTCCAACTTCTTCACAAGCCTTTGTTTTAAACCGAACATATATAACTTTGGGAATCCCTTCTTTGACCAACCAAAACTATGGCTAATCCAGGAACTTTCTTGATGGCATTGTTCATTTGTCGTACTTCTTTAGCAACAACTGTTCTTATATCTTGGGCAACTGATTTTCCATCAATAATTGTAGGGATCAGTTCGTCGTTAACTGTGGAAGTTAGAAAAATAAATGCTCCAAAAAGATGGAAAAAGATCATATCCAAGCAAACCAATATATACGTATAATCTCGTATAGTGATATGAATTCTATTGGTCTCAGGAAACATAGACATAATAGCTAGCATGCTAGAACATTAGCAACAGTGTAGTAAACACTCAAGATATGTCACTTCCTATAATTTGTTAACTAGTTGTACTGAAAACATTTCTATAAATCAAACAAAGTTATAAAAATAGGAAAATGAGATTGCATTCCATACTTACGTTGGCCAAATAAATCTCGAGTTCAATCTTTGTTTTCGAATATATGGAGAATGGTGTACCAAGGCTAGAAAGTTTTCAAATTAACCATCACGAACCTAACAAAACCGCTCAAGCACGTTGGACAGTGACCATCAAAACCTTCCATATCAGACTATCAACACTGACCCATGTTGATTGTTACAAAATTTGTATAGTACGGCATGATATATATTGCACTTTAAATATCCGGAATCCTTCCAGGACTGGCAAGCAAGTAACCAACATCATGAAGCAAGGAAAAACACCCACGTACTCTTAACAAAGATGTATAAGGACAAAGTATTGAAAATCAATATTCCATTTTCCAGAAAGTGTCCCTAAACACTATAAAAATAGTAAATCTACTTAATAAATAAATGAATATTTTGACAAATATAAAACTTCAAGAGTCCATTAATTGAAAGTTATATAGATGTACCTGATGATTTCCAACTAATTTATGGACCACAGTCTCCAAATGTTGTATTCTATTTTGGAATTCAGAATTTTCCTCTTTTAGCTAGAGCACATGCTTGTCTCTGGCTTGTAAGAAAGATACTTTGCTTATAGTAACTCCTCTTCCCATTCCTCTTAATCGCCCAGGTTTATCTTTTCCTAATACTTTAGAAAGAGCATCTTCTCTCACATTAGTTGATTAGGATGAAGGTGTAGCAGTTTTAATTTTTTTAAGCTTATCCTGAAAGGTACAACATATATATGTATTACATTATATATACATGTTCTTCTAAAAAGTAATATATATATGTAAAATTAGTGTCCTTATAATTGTTTCACCAACTGCTCAATTCACCGGTGTACCATCTTTTTTTGTGTGAGCTTTGATCCAAGCTTTAACCCTTGACACACTAGATGGGTCTGCACTATTTCTTTTCTATAATGATACATGTTTAAAAAAAAAGGCTGATGACATACTCATAACTTTGCCTTAAGAAAACATATATTAATGTATAATATGTATTACCATATCAGCTGTTAATCGAACTATTCCCTTGCGACTGCAAGTGTGTGGGACTTGTCTGCTCCTTAATGCCTTGAACATTTCACTTTTGACCTGGAGACCTTGGTCCTTTATCATAATAACATCTCTTAATATAAGCTTGTGATTAATTATCTCAGAAAAAACATACCTTAAACTCTGGACTTGTTTTTGTCTTGATAAATTTCTTCCAAATTGCTAAAGATGGTATGTTGTCTGGTTTGAGCTGAAGTCTGTTTTTGTCTTGATAAATTTCTTCCAAATTGCTAAAGATGGTATGTTGTCTGGTTTGAGCTGAAGTCTGTGTTCCTTCTTCTTTGTTGCTCGTATTTGAACAACTAGTCTTGATTTTGAGGCCTGCCAAAGACATCCCATCAATTAAAATATGACAGTCTTTTGCCATTCTTCTTCTAATATGAATCTTGCCTGCATTTTATATGCATGAAAGTATAAATATGACAGTCTTTTGCCATTCTTCTTCTAATATGAATCTTGCCTGCATTTTATATGCATGAAAGTATTATTAGCTGAATCTTCTAATATGAATCTTGCCTGCATTTTATATGCATGAAAGTATTATTAGCTGAAGGACTATATTGAAATATGACAATCTTAAATAGTGCAATCATTATACATCAGTTCAGTTAATACCAAAAAATATGACAGGAAGAACTTTATGGATTCATCTTCGATGATCTGAAAAAGCTTTTTAGGTTGTTGCTATATAATTTACTATTGATTCTTTTTCTTCCTTGCAATTCAAATTATTAACGACACATTATTAGGAGCAAATTAAGCCATATATCTAAAGAAAAAATAATAATAATTCAAAGAAGACTTCTATTTGAAACTATAATTCAAAGTTTCTAACGAGGTTCATTCTAAATTCGATTTGGTCACTTAATAAGCATATAGAAAAGTTTAACTGTATATCATTCTAATTTTTCTTATTACATCTCCCCTCAGATAGACACTCGAGCATACGAATTGATGGTCTGAATCTAAGCTAATTTTTCTTATTACATCTCCCCTCAGATAGACACTCGAGCATACGAATTGATGGTCTGAATCTAAGCTCCCCGAAACACAATGCAGATGCTCAGGAGTTCAGGTTTAGTGTAATATTTTCAAGTGGAAGTTCTTGATTCTAAGAAAATATATGACAATATTTCAATCTTTTTCTAATTTGATATGTACGGTTGTTTAATTCCCCCTTTTTCTACAGGTTATTTGTTGGAACATGGAATGTTGGGGGTAGATCTCCTAACAATAGCCTGAACCTTGAAGACTTCCTGCAAGTTGAAGGATCTTCAGATATCTATGTCTTAGGGTAGGGGAAAATTATCCATCAGGAAGTAAAAAGATTCTATAATTTACAATTCTAGATTAAAGTAACTTTATATGATCACACAAATTTCTGCAATCTGAGTATCAGTCATGTCCCATAGAGCTAACATTATCTGCATTCTAGCAATTACAAGAAAAAGCTTGATATTTCAGACAAGATTAGATACGATGAATCAATAAATAACACTTCTATATAATTTTTTTTTCCTCGATCAGATATCTCATGGATATGGTAGAGTGATCTTTAGATATATGTCTTAGGTTAGGGATGCGCACGGCAAGCCTTTTGTTTATTTTCTCTTTTCTCCCCTTAATATTAATGTGATTCAATCACCTAACTAAGAACCAAGGTCTATATTGAAGGACTATATTGAAGGAGATTTACATATGTTAGATAGCTTATGTAAATTGATAGTAGATTATTACCTAAACTTCTTCCCATAATTTAACTTTCAGATCATCACCAAGGTTCCTCTAATCATCAAGTGTTACAGGTACATGCTCTCGTACAAGAGGGCCTAAAAATGATGACAAGTATACTGATCCGGGTCCATATGGTTCACCAGAATTAGTAAATTGAATCTGAATTTGGTTCGCAGGGTCCCTAGCAAGTTTTTTCTTTTTTGTTGGACCCCTTTTCTTTTTTATGCCTCTTGCAGCTTTAATTGTATCTTGTGTTGGTACATCTTCAGCTGTATCATCTTCTTGGACCATATCTTCTTCAGGAATATGAATATTTGGAACTGGTCCATCTTGGGGAGCTTCTTGACTAACTTGCGTAAGGCCTTCCATGGCATTCACATCCCTCGCATCCAAGTCTTGTGACATTCCACCAGTTACCTTACTGTTCTTCCTTTTACGCCGACCTGTCTTTGTAGTCTCACCAACCATCCTCGTTTATCTGTCTTAGAAAAAATAAAGGTAAGTATCTATATAGTTAAACCTAGTTTCATATGTGAAACAAAATATACATATATCAAAATCACAAATAAACACAGTAATACACATTTAAAGCGTGAACAACACCAAAATCATTATAAAGTAGCAGCCAATAAGACAAGATAAATCAAACACTTTAAAGTATGATCAACAATCAACCTCCTTACTAACTAATTCCAATCACACAAGTAGTCCCTCACAGTCCACCCTGACATAACTCTCTGTCTCATAATCATCAATATTCATTTCAATTTTCTGTGGCAAAAAAGATGCATCTGCATTCTTATCATTTGTCTCCAACTCATGGTAACCTCTTGGTTGTGCCTTCGTAGCTACATACCAATTAGACGAATCATCTTCTCTTGAATAAAAAACCTGTTTTGCTTGAGATGCTAGGATATACTACATACCAATTAGACGAATCATCTTCTCTTGAATAAAAAACCTGTTTTGCTTGAGATGCTAGGATATATGGATCTCTTGCAAATGATACTTGACTCTGCTGTAAGTTTACAAGTGTGAATCCAACTTCTTCCTTAATACCATTTCCTTTATTGGCCCAATGACACTTAAACACTGGAACATAAAATAGATGGTAGTTTAGTAAAATGATATCTGTCAATATCCCATAATATGAAACCAGATCAGCCACTTGTGCAGTATCTTTTGCACTTGCTCTACACATGGTTATTGCATCATAAGTCACCCCACTATTTTGTGTTTCCCTGTCAACATCCTTTGCTTGCTCTACACATGGTTATTGCATCATAAGTCACCCCACTATTTTGTGTTTCCCTGTCAACATCCTTTATGTGAAACCGCAGCCCATTGATAATGTATCCCTTACATGGTAGTGCACTCTTTTTAGGACCATATGCCAACCATCTTAATGTCTTTGAATGATCATTTGAGTCAATAGGAATCTACAAAATATTAATATAAGAGTTAAATGGTGTACCTCAGCTAAGTAATAAATACAAGAACATGTTTGAGATGATTAATTTTAAATAACCTTATTTTTTGTCCATTCTGTAATTTTCTCAGTATGCCGCTTCCAAAGTAATGTCTGATTTTTTTCAAGCTGTTTGTCTTTTGCTTGCAACTCCTCCAAATGCATACTAATAGAACATAAGAACACAAGAACATAAGACCATATGAATTATAAAATAAAACTAATAAATATAAAAGCAAACTAAATAAGTACATAAATAGCAATGTACTTACTCTAAAAATGGATCCATTATTGCTGTGTTCAGTAGTACTGAACGATGTGCAATATCTTTCTCTTTATCGGTAAGTGTGATTGAAGTAGTCTTAGATATAGGATGACCTTCAAAAATGACATCATTTTCAAATTCTTCATTGCGAACTTCCTTTTCCTTCACATGTATTGACTATTTCAGAAACTCACTATAAAAGGCGATGCACTCTTCAGCTAGGTATGACTCTGCAATACACCCCTCAGGTCTTGCAGGATTTCGGACACATTTTTTTAGTGTCTTCATATACCTAAATAAAAGAATTTAATCTTTTCCATGAGCAAATTATAATTGCATAATGGATTTCAGCATGAAAAAGAATAAAAAAAATCTAACCTCTCAAAAGGATACATCCAACGAAAATAAACAGGACCACAGAAGCGTACCTCTCTTGCTAGATGAACCGGTAAATGTACCATGATATCAAAAAATGATGGTGAAAAAAGCGTTCTGATTGACACAAAGTTTCAATGATCTCATTCTCAAGGTCCAGTAACTTTTCTCTATCAATAGCACGCTGGCATAATCTATTGAAAAATCTAGATAATCGAAGTATCGCTTTTCTAGGCCCATTCGATAACAATCTTCTTATAGCAACAACCAACAATTGCTGCATTAGGACATGATAATTATGAGATTTAAGCCCCATAATCTTACAATCCTCCAATGTTATGCAGTTTCATATATTTGAGCAATAACCATCAGGCCCTTTGAAGTCATATATCCTCTTGCAAAATCTTTTTTTTAGACCTTGAAAATATATGTGGTGCTGGTGGAAGGTACAATCTGCTTCCCCGCTATTCTGGATGCAAGTCTTTCCTAATTCCAATATCTTCCAAGTCCTTACGAGCATTTATCCCATCTTTTGATTTCCCACTATGCAACATAGTGCTTATTATGCTCTCACAAATGTTTTTCTCTATGTGCATCACGTCTAAATTATGACGTAATAGAAGTTCCTGCAAATAAAAAAGAGAGAAATACATTAAGCAATTATAAAGCTAAAACAAAATATATAAAAATATGAAATAAAGGAAAAACATAACACTAACCTTCCAATACGGTAAAGAAAAAAAGATTGATCCTTTCTTCCACCTAGTAAGCTCATTCTAATTATCAATGTCACTTGTGTCATCCTCATGCTCATCATCATCTCCACCATTCTTATTATTATTCTTTTTCCTTTTTTGTCTCCACCTTTTCCAAAATCATTTGGAAAATCATTTAGAACAGCAGAAATATTATGACCTGTTAGGGCTCTGGGCTTGCTACCATGCTCTACACTATTATCAAACCACGATTTCTTTCTTCGGTATGGATGTGAGGGTTTCAGAAATTTTGTGTAACCCATGTGACCCATGTATGAAAACTTCTTGCTGAAACGTAACCATCTATGATGTTTATTTTTCCCACATATAGGGCATGCTTTTCTTCCTTTTGTAGAATAGCCACCAAGATTTCCATATGTTGGAAAGTCATTTATAGTCCACATCAACATTGTCTTCAAATTTAAAGTTGATTTGCTAAATGCATCATAAGCCTCAACCTCATTCTCCCACAACAATTGCAAATCATCTACAAGTGGTTGTAGATAGATATCTATGTTGTTTCCCGGTTGCTTTGGACCAGGAATCAACAATGTTAGCATAATATTCTCTTTCTTCATGCACAACTTAGGAGGCAAATTATAATTCACAAGTATTACCGACCAATAACTATATTTAGAGCTTAAGATGGAGAATGGGTTGAAACCATCAGTAGCAAGTCCAAGTCAGAGATTGCATGGATCAGCTGCAAATGAGGGCCATTTATCATTAACCAGGTCCCAAGCTAAAGAATCAACAGGGTGACGCATTTTCCCATCAGTGCTTTTGTTACCAAAATGCCATCTCAAATCTTTAGCCATTTGTGAAGACCTGAACATCCTTTTAAATCTAGGAATAATAGGAAAATATCTCAAAACCTTAACTGGAACACCTTTTCTGATTTCTTTAGTACGCTTATTTATCTTCCATATTGAAGCACCACATGTTGGACAGTTGTCCAGTTCCTCATACTTCTTTCTAAAGAGACAGCAATCATTCACACAAGCATGAATCTTTTTATACCCCATGTCAAATATCTTGAGGAAGCTTTTAATCAAGGCGGCTGAATCTAGCAAAACATTATCCTTTGGCAACATACATTGAATGATATCTATCAACTCATTGAAATGTTTACTTGATAATCCACTCTTGCCTTTGAGTCCATACAAATCTACAATGGCTGACAACTTTGTGTAACTTTCACAGCCTGGATACAAAGGAGTTTGTGCTTCTTCTAGTCTCCTTATGAACTCGTCATCATGTCCATGTTCAGTAGGTTCATTAATAGGTATAGGCTGGACAAGTTCTTCATCCATAAAGTAGGCAGCTTGGAATAAGTTATATGTCTCATCCTTAGTGGCTTCATAATCAAGCTTCTCGCCACTTTCTTATTTCTCTTCATGCTTATTCCAATGTGATTTCATTCAGTACGAAAGATCCATCCCCTTTGTAACCAAGTATTCAAAAATAGTACGTCCATCTTGATGGCTCATATTACGACATTTCGTGTAAGGGCAGAACATCCTTGTAGAAAATTCCAAATTCTTTTCAGCTGTCTTTACAAATTGCAATGCTTTTTGCTGGTACTCGATGGTGGATCTATGATTTTCAAAGAAAGAGAGCAAGAACAAAATACATTCCAGATCTGGTTAAATTACTACATTTTACAAGTATTGGTGAACCAACATATTAAGATATGATTCTTACCCGTGGAGCCACACCCACTCTTTTTCCATCATCTTTTCAATGAAGATTATGCAAGCAATGTCTAAAATATGAAAACAAAAATAAACTAATTCTAATTGATTAATAGAAACCATCAATTATATAATTCATCAATGAGTAAAATACAGAATAACTAAGAAATTGAACTAAAAAAACTAAAAAACTAGCAATTATATAATTCTTCAAGTTATTGATTTTCACCTCAGTCTCCTCGTCAAGCCTCTTCAGATTGCTCCCTGAGCTCCCAGTGCTCTGCATCACAAATAAACCACATATTCATCACAACTAATCTCACAAAATAACTACCCAAAAAAACCAAATATCAAAAGAAAAGGGTTTTAGACATCGGTTCTCTTAAACCTTTCAGATTCTCAAATTAATCCCTCGAATCTTCAAAATTGCTTCTTACTACGTAGTATTGTTTGGGATCGAGTATTGTTTGGGGAGAAGGAGAAGGGAGGGGTTTCGGCGGTGGAGGCGAGACGAGGAGAGGCTCCGTCTCCGGTGATCAAAGAAGAGGAGGGTCAGGTTTGGGGGCGGCAATGGCAGCGAGATGCTGCGATAGCGAGTCGGAGGCAGCACTAGCGAGGAGAGGCGGCAGCGATGAGTCGGAGGCGGCAGTGACGAGTCGGAGGCGATAATCGGAGTTTGCGACGAGCTGTTAGGGCTTGGGTGAAAGAAAAGGAACGGGAACTTAAAGCCCTTATTTGTGGGTATTTGTGGGGGTTTTTAGAAAAAGAAACAGAAACATAAAAAAATTGCAATCAAGTACTTATAGCGCCTATTTTAATTTTTAACGCACCTGTTTTAATTTTTAGTCTCCCGCTTAAGCTTTCAACGCGCCAGAACGAAAAAAAATTACGATCAAGAACTTATAGCATTTAAAATTTTTCAAACGCTATCAAAAAGTAAGGTCATACGATCTATAGCACTTACAACATAAACACTATCATTCAACGCTATAAAAAAACAGCTTTGTTGTAGTGAGTGTCTTGCCAATCTTTGCAAAAATTGACTTTCTTCTGTTTACCAAAGACGCAATCCTCGCATAGGCCGACATCTACATTCTTCAGATCCGACAGCTTTCCTTTTGATAGAAGTGTCTTCATCACTTCCTCGCTCATATGGCCAAGCCTTTGTGCTATATGTTTGTTTTTTCATCTGCATCTGTTACTGTAATAATATTCTCTAAGTTAGAGGTTACGTAAAGAGTACCATTTTTCTTACCTCGAGCAATGATGAGTGCTCCTTCGGTAATCTTCCATTCATGACCTGAGAAAGTTATACAGTAACCCTCTCCACCAAGCTGTCCCACAGAGATCAAATTCCTTCTAAGGCCAGGAATATGTCTCACTCCTTGTACCTTCCATGTCGTCTGATTTGGCAATTTTAATCGGATGTCTCCCTTGCTAACGATCTTTAATTTTTCATCATCTACTAGATGTACCTTTCCGAAATCACCGCTGACGTAATTTTTCATGATTTCTTAGCATGGGGTAACATGAAAGGATGCCCCTGAATTAAGAATCCATGATTCAATCAGACTGTTGATGCTTAGAATCATAGCATCACCTCCTTCCTCAATCACGTTGGCAGACTCCTGTGTGCCGGTATTTTTCTTCGATGCCCGACACTCCCTCTTGAAATGACCCTTCTTGCCACAATTATAGCAGTTGAAATCTATTTTTTCCGATTTAGATTTGCTCATTCTAGATTTTGATCTACCGCGATTTGAACTTCTTTCTAAAGTTCTCCCCCTAGACTCTGTGTGTAAAGCTGAAGAGGTTGATGCTTCACCCGATTCTCTCCGCCGAATTTCTTTACTAAGAACCAAATCACGAACATCATCAAATTTCAACTTATTGCTTCCCGACGAGCTACTCACAGCTGTGACAGCAGCATTCTAACTTTCTGGTAGAGAAGACAAAAATGTCAATGTGCCGGTATTTTTCTTCGATGCCCGACACTCCCTCTTGAAATGACCCTTCTTGCCACAATTATAGCAGTTGAAATCTATTTTTTCCGATTTAGATTTGCTCATTCTAGATTTTGATCTACCGCGATTTGAACTTCTTTCTAAAGTTCTCCCCCTAGACTCTGTGTGTAAAGCTGAAGAGGTTGATGCTTCACCCGATTCTCTCCGCCGAATTTCTTTACTAAGAACCAAATCACGAACATCATCAAATTTCAACTTATTGCTTCCCGACGAGCTACTCACAGCTGTGACAGCAGCATTCTAACTTTCTGGTAGAGAAGACAAAAATGTCAATGCTTGTACTTCTTTATCAAACTCAATTCCAACTAAACTCAACTGGGTTGTGACTATATTGAGTTCATTGAGATGTTGAGCTACCGATGCGCCTTCTGTCATCCGCAAATTGAATAGTCACCTTATTAAGTGAACTTTGTTTAAGGCAGAGGGCTTCTCATACATGCTGTAGAGAGCCACCATAAGACTCGTCGTTGTCTTTTCCTTTACTATGTTGAAAGCAGCGTTGCAGGATAACGTCAATCGGATAACTCCAAGGGTTTGTCTATTGAGAAGAGCCCACTCTTCACCCTTCATGCCATCTGACTTACTTCCCGAGAGAGGTTGATACAGCTTCTTCTGGTATAGATAATTTTTGATCTGCATCTTCTAAAAGCTGAAGTCCGCACTATCGAACTTCTCAATTTTCACCTTTCCTTCATCCGCAGTCATCGTTTTCACTTGAATCTGGCACCCTCTCTGACTATTTCTACAAACCACTGTGCATTAGAACACTGTTGTCGACGAACCAGTATCGCCGATAGAATTTCACTATTCATGAAATTCACTATTCATGCGAATAGTAATCTCACAGAAAATTAACAGACGTTACAACCAGAGCTCTAATACCAGTTGTTGGAAAATTACGCAAATTCCTATATAACCAGATTTACGAGAAAGTGAAATAAATGTGGAATAATAAGGTATGCAAATTTAATGTGATTCGGCATAAAATTGCCTACGTCCACGGGCTGCTACAGATCTTTCACTAAGGGAAAATTTTTTACAAGTGTTTACAAGAAATCTCACAACCCAAAATCACTCTGAAAATTGCTCTCAATTTCCTCTCACTAAGGCCTTTCTTTGAGCCTTTCTTTTCACTCACGCTTCACAATTCCTCTCTCACTTCTGATTCCTTCAAAAGCACACACAAGAGTATTTTATATAGAAGCCTCACTCAATTTTTGGGTTGTTGGGTTTGACAAGCTTTTTCAACAAAGCTTTCCTTCTTTTCAACAAAGCTTTTCTTCCTTTTGTTATTCATTGCACCGAAAGCATTCGGTGACAAGAAGGTTGAACTTTTCATTGCACCGAATGCTTTTGATGCATGAAAGTTGAGCCCTCCCTTTTTGACTAACACTTATCCCATATAAATGCCCAACATATATATAGCATATCCTTGTTTGGATCAAAAGTCGATGTTTTCATTGTCATGAATCTATTACAACTTTAGTCGTTACAATAAACTCAAATAAACAAGAAAAGTAAATCTTTTTATAAGTTGGACTTATACAATGAAAATGTAAAATAGTACAACCTTGTCAAACAGCGTAACGGACGTTTATCACCCACTGCTTGCGTAGGAACTTCGCCTGTGACGGGGACGATAATATCTGTGGATCGCCGCGGATCAGATCCGGTTGATAGATTAAGTTGATCAAAGCTCTTACTTCACAAAGGAAGTAATCGTAGCAACGATAATCTCGACCAAGCGAGATCACAGCTCTTCTTGAGATTTAAGGCCAAGCTTAAATCCGGAGGAATAGGAGACGTGTCTTAGATCTTTCGAACTCCACTCTTTATGTACAAGAATTCGCCAAGATCTGCTAACCCTCACTGTAAATTCGTAGCTCCACTCTCCACTTCGGCAGCGTTTCGCCCTCTTGATCTCCTGATCCAAAGAAATGAGCATCCGAGCTCGTATTTATAGGCTTCGGTTGAAGGGTTTTTGGATAAAAACGAGGGATTCCTCCTTATTTTTAGTTAATAACTGATTAACTATAGCATCAGATCAGTTGGGATGCTCAGGAACAAACAAATCCCGAGGGAATCCGTAAAAACCGACAAAGTGTTTTTTGGAGCGAAACTGGCCGAATCATCACCTGGTGTCTCG
>NC_033800.1:71913621-71934654 GCF_001876935.1 Asparagus officinalis | reverse complement strand
GGTGTCTCGGCCCATGGCCGAGCCACTGGCCTGGCCGGGTCGTTTTGATGCGACTCGACAGCCAGGGGCTTTCTTGGTTTTCTAGGTTTTGACTTGTTTTGTTATTTACGTGTATTTCATTATTTCACTGACTGGTACGCTCCCTCGATTTGCTTTGCGTGTTGCGTGAACGCGCGGATTGCTTGACGGTGGATGATGAGCATACAGGCCATTTGGTGGTGGCCGATGAGTACGCGGGCCGCTTGGAACTGGCTGATGAGTGAGCAGGCCAATTGGAGGTTACCAGTGAGCGCACGGGATGCTTGGTTCACCGTTCCGGTGATCGATGAGCGTACGGGCCACTTGGGGGGGGGGGGGGGGGGGGGGAGCCACTTGGACAAATCTTCTCGACTTGGATGATGATGTTTATCGCCTTCCCTTCATCTCGAATTGTGTGCGGACACCTATAGGTTTTAGACTCCTATAGATACCCCCTACAAAGTATTTCATACTCATTCTTTTATAGAGGAGTCTAGAATGCTTTGGATATGATAGCCCCCACCTTTAGTTAGTGTCAAAGGACCTGTAGTTGGCTTCAATTCTTGACTTCTTCGGCCTTCAGTCTATTCAGTATTTTATCGAATAGATGAAGTTCTTCCGGCGCTGTGTTTATCGTCTGACCTTTGTCAAAATCTTAAACTGAAGTTGATGCGTAAGTTTCTGAACTTAACTCTTATCATTGAGTTGACTTTGAACTGATTATCTTCGTCAGGAATTCATATATGAATGCGTAAGTCCCTGGAATCATCCTCTAACCGGAATCTTTTCTTAGCCTTATTTTGGCGAAATCATCGTCGTGTTGACCGGCATCGACATTTACGTTGACTGGCGTTAACCTTTGTTGTAACACACTGACCGGCGTTAATATAGTTTATACTCATACGTTTGCTGGAGTTTACACAGTTTAAGCTCTTAGAGTATTGGAGTATGATAGTCCCAAATGTTGGGACTGCAGGACCAACTGTTAAAGCTGATTCATCTGCATGTATGGATATTATCCTGAAGTTGTTGAATCCTTAAGTCACGAGACCAACTAATGAAGCTGGTGCGTCAATGACTCTCATACTTATAGGATTTTTGGCAAACCCTCAGCCATCAATGGGTTTGATGAGCCTTTACCGACTACCATTTGAGTCGAGCTACCATGCGGATTGTTTAAGTCCATTTCGCATGTAACATTGTGCTAAGAGAGTTAACTCTCTTAGTGCTACGATATTGAATACGTAGGCTGTTGGCCTTCTTGTTTTGATGATGTTTAACAAATAATTTATTACTAATGTTGTTTGTCTAGTGTTTGTACATTCCTATGTTTTATAGACAAACAACGTTGTTGGAGGTTGGATGGATTAAGCCTACACGATCATATCCAAAGGAGGTTGGCGGAATGTCGGTGAAGCCTTGCAATTCAAGTTAAAGATCAAGTTCAAGCTTCATCCGTAACGTGTACCAAGTCAAGCTTAATTGAAGATCAAGATTGCTTGGGTAATGTAGTTTAGGATTTATATTATGTGTGTTAAGTACTCTAAGCTCAATTATCTATACACACACATTTTATTGGTTTCTTTGTATATATATAGTTATATATATATACACAAGTTTTGGTTTCTATATATATATATATAGTTTTATATATATACATACATATGTTTTGGGTTTTCATGTTTATAAATATGAAATCACATATTTCATATTTACAATTGTGTTTTTTGAAAATATTGCATAGAATATGCAATTTTGTGAAAATATGGTATTCATTGTTTTTGGACTTAACAATAATCATATACATATTTTATTAAGTCTATATAATCATTGTGCAAAGTCTCAAAACATGGTTTAGCCAAAATGTCAAAATTCACATGTTTCCATTTTCGTGTTTTGCCAGAGCTGATCTTCGTGTTTTTGCTCTCCATCGGTCGACCGACAGAATTTCCGGTCGACCGACGATGGATTTTTCTGTTTCCAACGGCTAGTTTTTGTACCGTTGGCTGGGTCTTTTGGTCTTTTGTTTTGGGTGTTTTTGGCTGAGCTTTGAGTGGGTATATATACCCCATTGCTGATGTCTTTTCAAGTTGATTAAGAGAGTTTTTTAATCAAGTTTAATAAAGTTTTTAACAAGGGTTTTAGTTTGGTTTAAGTGTGTTTAAAAAGCTTTTAAGCAAATTGAGAGTTTGTTTTTGTGATTCAATTCTACAAGAGCTTGAGGAGATCATCTATTGGTGTTTGGGCATTCAACTATTCTCCCTCCAACTCTTGATATATTGAGAAGTTTTCTAAACTCTATTTCTAGCTTTTTTATATATTTGATTATCATTGTTATTAAGCTAGAACTACATTGAGTTTAGTTTTGATTTATATCTCTTTGTTCACACACAACCTTTTGAGCTTATTGTATTTACATTCATAGTATAATTTTGGGTTGTGAGATTAGTGACTTAGAGTTGTGTTTAATTGAGTTCTCATCTTGTTAGAGAGAACAATCATTTGTTATATTGTGCTTATTGTGAGATTCACTTTGTAATACACTTGTACACCTAGTGAGGAGTGTGTGGTGAGAGTCGGGGATCGTCCCAAGAGGAGTGGCGTCGGTTGACGAGCCTAGGGAGAGGTTGTAACTGAGCACTTGAGGGAGACACGGCTAGGTCCAACACTTAGTGGGTGTAGAGTGAGATTACAATAGTGTGTTGATTGTAAAGTTTTCGGTTAGCTAGAAAACCGAGTGTGAGGTGTAAACGTTGTTCGGGTGAACGTAGAAAACCCGGTTGATAGTGGATTTCTCCCCGGGAGTGGGGAGCGGAGACGTAGGACGGAAGATCCGAACTCCGTGATCATATCTTGTGTTTGAGTGTGCTTTGGCGTTTATTTATACTTGTGTTTATAATTCTTGTCGCCATTGTCATTAGCTCATTATTTATATGATCCACTATCTAGTTCATATTGTTTACCCTTGTGTTAGTTTTATATCCTTGCACATACATTGTCTATATCTCTTTGTTAGGATATATCTTATTGTTTATATATCCTTGCATATATTTCTATCATATAGGATATATCACCTTGTGTATATTACATATTCTTGCACATAACTCTTTGTATATCTATCTTGTAAGAATATATTTGTTAATTAGTTTTAATTGGTATTTAATCGGATTAGATTAGCATAAGACCCTAATCACCCCCCCTCTAGGGTCCAACATAGGCTTTATCTTTCTTACGGGAATAGACTACCCGGTGACGTGTATTAGACGTAGACTTAGGATTTTTGGCCAATCCTCAGTCGTCAACAGATTTAACGTGCCTTTACCGATTACCGTTTGAATCGGGCTTGCATGCGGATTGTTTAAGTCCGTTTTGTATGTGATATTGTGCTAAAAGAGTTAACTCTTTTAGTGCTACGATAATGAATACGTAGACTTCGTCTTTTTTATGGGAATAGACTACCTGGCAATGTGTGTTAGGTGCTGACTTATCTCTTCTTAGGATTCAGGATAAAAGTCCCAAGACTCGGATTTTGGTGTCTTTTTCACTCGGCAAAAGATTAAACCGGCAACGCATGTTAGACATTGATTTATCTTTTCTTAGGATTCATGATAAAATTTTCCGTGCGTGTAAGGCGTGGATTTTGGTGTTATTAATAATAACCTGCCACAACATCGAATATGTAGGCTTTTGTTCTTTTTATGATCAAGAACTAACCAGCAACGCTTGTTAGACGCTGACTTATTCCTTCTTAGGCTTCGGGACAAAATTTCCCAGATTTGGATTCTGGTGTTTTTTTCAACCAGTGAAAGACTAAACCGGTAACGCATGTTAGGCATTGACTTATCCTTTCTTAGGATTTAGGATAAAATTCCCCGTGTGTGTAAGGTACGGATTTTGGTGTTATTAATAACAACCTGCCACAACATCGAATATGTGGGCTTTTGTTCTTTTTTTACGGTCAAGAGCTAACCGGCAATGCGTGTTAGGCGCTGACTTATCCCTTCTTAGGCTTCAGGACAAAATTTCCCAGACTTGGTTTCTGGTGTCTTTTTCAATCGGTGAAAGACTAAACCAGCAACGCGTGTTAGGCGTTGACTTATCCTTTCTTAGGATTCAGGATAAAATTCTCCGTGCGTGTAAGGCTTGGATTTTGGTGTTATTAATGTCAAATATGTGGGCTCTTATCCTTTTTACGATTAAAGACTAACCGACAACGCGTGTTAGGCGCTGACTTATCCCTACTTAGGCTTCGGGATAAAATTCCCCAATCTTGGATTCTAGTGTCTTCTTCAATCGGGGAAAGACTAAACCGGCAACGCGTGTTAGGTGCCTTATCCCTACTTAGGATTCGGGATTGTAAGGATCATGAATTTTTGATACTAGTTAAAATAATTTTTCGGTATTTTAAAATATTCAATTATTATTTAAAAGAGTATTTGTGTTTTTCTTGATTTTCTAGAATTTTCTACAATTTAAAAACCAAATTTTAAATTTATTTAAATGGTTTTAATATTTATAAATTTATTTCGTGCTGTAAAATTTTCTAGAATTAATTTGTTATGTTATCAGTACTATTACGTATTATTTTAAATAATATGTTGTATTATTAATATTATTACGTATTATTTTATATAATACTTTGTATTATTAATTACATATCTTTGATATAAATTATTGTATTATTTTAACTATTACATATTATCTGTTGTATTAGTATAACTAGTACGTTTTACTATGTATATAATTATCTCATAATTATTTAATTTTAAATGTAACTAAATATATTTTATTTATTAATTATTTTTGTTTAATTGTACAACTAGTGTGGGGCCCGTGCAAAGCACGGTTTTTTTTTTTTTTTTTTTTTTTACAGTGTTCTCTCTCCCGTTTTGAATTTTTCTGGGCTGCTACAGTAACCCGCCTGCTACAGTACCTTTCCCGAGCTGCTACAGTGCCGATTCGCTACAGTGCCCTTTAAATCTCTCAGCTGCTACAGTAATAATGCTACAGTAAACCTACTGTAGCATTTACTGTGGCATGAACAGTGGCTCTTTGTTTCTCCCTTTTGTATAAAGGAATAGATATGGGTATATTTTAACTATTTCGTATCAACTGTTGTATTAGCACAGTATGTACGTTTTTAATTGTAGATAATTATTTTGTAATTAGTTTAATTTTTAAATACCTACAATTATTTATTTTAATTTTTTTTTGTTTTGAAAACCCTAATTTTCCCTTTATATATATATATGTGTGTGTGTGTGTGTGTGTGTGTGTGTTTATGAGTTTCTCTCTCTCTCTCCCTCTCTTTTGTACAAAACGCAGCCGCCGCCCCTGTATAAAATTTCCCCTCTCTCTCTCCCGTTCTTCTCCTTCCGACGTCTAAGCCGCAGTCGGCCCGCCTCTCTTCCCCCCGCTGTCCGCTCCACCAACCCGACCTTGTCGTCCTCTTCCCTCTGCCAGCCACCGCCTCCAGATCCCCTAAGCCGTCGACCTCCTCTAAGCCATCGCACCAACTCCCTCATCTCCTCTTCTCCTCTCTCTTCCGTCAACCATCACCACCTCCCCCACCGCCTCTATCAACCGCGGCTGCCCACTTCGCCCGAGCGCGCCGCTGCCCCTCGTCGCCCACCTCAGCCCCGTAGCCGCACGCCGTTTCTTAACACCACGCGCCTTCATCTCCCTCTCCACCGCCAATCAGCCCCCGCAGCCTCCTTCGGCCACCCTGACCAGCCACCGTTGCCCAAAGCCGTAACCCCTGAGCTATGCTCCTTCTCTGACAGCCTCCACTACCTACAGCAGATCTCGTCTCGCACCTCCAACGCGCCCCACACCGAGATCCTCCTGTCGGCCTCCTCCTCTCCTTGCCACCGCGCCGCTCGCCGTGACCTCCGTCACCTCCCTGATCAGATCCGTCGCAGATCTGAGCTCGGCCACGCCGACCCGACGTCCGGACATTAACCCACAGCGAACCAGGCCCCGCCGAGCCGAGCACCATCAACCTGAGCCACCGCTACCTTGAGCCGCCGAGCTCCGACGACAATGCCCAAATCCCCAGCCCGTTGTCCTTTGTTCAGATTCGTCATAGTCTCGTCGTTTTGTTCGACAATATCCAGAGGCAAGATCCCTTTACTCAGCTTGTCGTTCTTTACATTTTCAGATCTATTTTGAGTTGTCCGTATATATTAGGATTAATATAATTACCTGCGTGGATTGTTTGATGAAGAATATTAAAAATATATTATAGTAATATGATAAATAGCATTTTTAGAATAATTATAAGGATTAAAAGAATTTAGTTTGGCAAAAGAATTATTTTTAGATAATTATAATAATTTAAAAGAATTTCTTTTGGAAAATGAATTAGTTTAGATTAATTGTTAAGCGAAATAATTTAAAATGAATTAATTTAGAAAAAGATTATTTTCTGAATTATGTAGATGCTGTTTATGATTTATAATTCTTATTTTGATTATCTGATATGCTATGATATTATTGGACATGATTAGTTGCATTGATTGTTCTTTTTTGTGATTGAGAATTGTTAAGAGTTCATGACTATAGTGACCTATATGACATAGTTAGGATCTAGAACCCCGTGTGTAGTTGAGCTGGAATTACGAGAATTGGGGGGAAAAGTCTTGGTCCATGTGAGCGGTTGGGATTGTTGATGTATATTCCAGGCTCACGCCGGTGAAGTTTGTGTAGTCACCGGGGTGGATCTGAGGAGCTGTGATATATGCGATTGTGATTATATTACGGGCTCACGCTGGTGAAGTTTGTGTAGTCATCGGGGTGGGTCTGAGGAGATGAGATATTATGATTGTGATTGTATTCCGGGCTCGCGCCAGTGAAGTTTGTGTAGTCACCGGGGTGGGTCTGAGGAGTTGGGATATTTATAATTTGTGATCTATCAGTTATCCAATAATGTGAACCAGTGACCTGTTATAGGATGGCTAGTTACATGACTCGTTTCTTGGCTAATTATGAGTTCTTGTGGGATATAGGCTAGTTGTGGCACGGACAGCGAGTCCAGAGCGGTGCTCGCGGCGAAGGGGCAAGGGGAGCGGAGAGCTCAGGTCAGGAGGTCAACGAGGGTGCGGCTCGACAATGGGCTGAGCTGGCGACTTGGGTGCGGTTCGTCGGAGCATGGGTAGGCCGTCGGAGATGGAAGATGCAGTTGATGGCCGTTGGGTTTTGAGATAGGGATGGGGGGCATGAGGGTGAGGAAGAGGTGAGACGAGGGCTGGAGCTGGAGCGGCGGCTAACGGCGACGCCGTGTGGGTAAGGTCAGATATGGCTGTCGGAGGCGCCGGTTCAGAGAGGTAGCAAAAAAACGGCGATGGGTGGGGCTGCGTCATTTGGGTCTAGGGCGACGGCGAGCGGATCCGTGTTGGGCACGATTGGCTGGCCGGCTTGCCGTCGGAATGTCTCGGCGGCGTATTTGTGGCAGCGCTGAGTTTAGGGAGGCGCTGGCGATTGTTCCGACCAGCAGGCCGACGACGAAAACCGATGGCTGGGGTTCGGTGGGAGGCGTCTTGGGGAATGGTCGCGTGGGGGTAATGATCTAAGGTAGTGCGTGGCGGGTCGGGTTCGGTGCTTGAGGATAGAGCAGAATAAGAGAGGTGGTTTTACTATTTAGGGTGTGAACTGAATGGAGAGAGAGAACGAAAAGAGAGAGAGTACGGCTGTGATGGAAATAAGATGAGAGAGAGAGAGAGAGAGAGATTTTTGCACGAGATTTTGGGGAGTATATTTGATATGTTTTTGAATTTTGAAATTTTGAGAATGAGAAAAAAGGAAAGAATGATTTGAGGCTGGAGAAAAAAATCTTGGGGAGTGATTTAAGGTTGATTGAAAATTTGATTAGGGAAAATTTTGGAAGGAATTCAAATGAGAGAAAATTAAGGGGAAAGAAGATTATGGGAAATATATCTCTTTATTTATTTATTCATAATATTTAAAAATAATCATTATAATAATTAACCATATAATAATATTAATAAATAATTAACAGCTAAATATTTATATATTTACATATGTACTAATGTACTAAGCTCAGGTTTACATTAATAATAACAAAGTGATTAATAATGTCAGTGACCAAATAATTATTAAAAATTCACTAAACTATAAATTAATATTTAGCAGAACTAATAAATACAGGACTATATATTTTATTTATTTATTTATTTATTTATTTATTTTGAAAACTCAAAATTTCTAGAAATTGGGAAAATATTAATAAAATAAAATTGAATATTTTAAATACTAGAAAAATTATTTAAATACGTATCGAAAATTCATGGTCCTTACAGTAGGTATTTGTAAGACTCACAAAACTTTAAGACCAATTCCAACAGACGTCCTTTCGACTATGTCTTTTTTCAAACCCTTAGCTAATAAGGATTAGCCACATTCTCTGAAGACCGGACGTTAATCACAGAGATGACTCCTTAACAAATGAATTCTCTCAAATAGTCATGCTTCAAACGAATGGTCCACTTCTTTCCATTGAACATCGAGTTTGCTGCCACAACACTCGCCGCCTGATTATCATAATAGATAGTAATTATACCTTGTAATTCTGTTAATGGAAGGTCTCGGAGAAAATAACTGAGCCACTCAGCTTCATCTCCTGCAGCACATAGTGTGAAGAACTCAGATTCCATCGATGATTGGTCAATCATAGTCTGCTTCTTATACTTCCACGAGACGACATCTCTACCCATGATGAAGGCAAAACCTTCAGTAGATTTGCACTCATCTGGTTCTGATCACCAGCTAGCATCTGAATAGCCTTCGATTACAGTCGGATATCCAGTGTAGAATAGACCCAAATCTGTAGTTCCTTTCAAGTATCTCATCAATCTCTAAATAGTATCCTAATAAAGCTTTCCAAAATTACTTATGAATCTACTAAGCATTCCTACATCGAATGCTATGTCTGGCCTTGTGTAGCTCATCACATACATAAGACTTCTAATGATCTTTGAGTACCTTAGCTGCTCTACTGGTCTTCCAGTGTTCGGTCGTAGCTTCTTGTTGCAATCATACGAAACTGACAGTTCTGGCAGGTCGTAGTAGCCATACTTTCTTGGCATGCTCTCAACATAATGAGATTAGGACAATCCAATACCCTCTTTAAAGTATATGATTTTGATTCCGAGAATTACGTTTGTACTTCCAAGGTCCTTCATGTTGAACTGTGCTGAAAGAAATTTCTTAGTAGATATTACTATTTCCAAATCACACCCGATGATGAGTATATCATCCACATAGAGACATAAAACCACCACCTTTCCTTCAGCAACCTTGATGTATAGGCACTAATCAGATTTACTAACTTGATACTCATTGTTGCAAACAACCCCATCAAACTTCTCATGCCAGGGTTTCGATGCCTGCTTAAGTCCATATAAAGACTTAACAAGTTTACAAACTTTACCAGCTGGAGCATCAAGTCCTTCTGATTTTTCCATGTAGATCTCTTCTGTGAGATTTTCATTGAGAAAGACAGTCTTCTCATCCATCTGATGTATGATAAACTTTTTATCGCCGCCCATACGATAAGCACTCTGATGGTAGTAATCTTACAAACTGGTGCATAGATATAAAAGAAATATATTCTTTCTTTTTGAGAGAATCCTTTTGCCACCAGTCTTGCTTTGTACTTCTCAATAGCACCATCAGGATGAAGCTTCTTCTTAAAGATCCACTTACAACTGATAGGCTTTGCACATTCAGGTACATCCATTAGCTCTCAAGTGTGATTTTGGATCAATAAATCAATCCCATCATCTACAGCTTCTTTCCACAAAAGAACGTCTGTTGACTGCATTATTTCTTAGAAAGTTTGTGGATCTCCTTCCACATTATAGGTGATGAAGTCATTTCCAAAATCTTTCTATCTCCTAACACACTTGGAAGGTGGTTCGGTAACTCCTTCATCATTGACACTTTTAGTTTCTCGCGAAACTGGCTCCTCTGGTGCTTTTGACGTACTAGCATTCTCTGCATCCTGAGCTTCAATGGTCTCTGGTGCATCTAACGTACCAGCATTCTTTGGTATATTTTTGAGCAATAAACATTTATCCTTGATAAACTTGCCCATAAAGAACTCTGCATCCCGAGCTTCAATGATGGAGTTCGTTCCAAGGTTCAGGAATTTGTAAGCATCACTATCTTCAGCAAAGCTAAGAAACACACACCTGTTTGCCTTTGGTCCGAGCTTAGGCCTTCTAATATCTGGAACTCGAACATATGCGAGACACCCCCCACACTTTGAGACTATCCAAAAGATCTAGATATCCCAACCATAATTGTTGAGGAGTATTGTCAGTTTTGGAATAGGGTACTCAGTTTAGAATTCAGTTTTCCATTAGCATAGCCTTTCCCCAATAGCAGGTAGGTAGACCAGATGTGATTAGCATCGAATTCACCATCTTGGTCAATGTGTGATTCTTCCTTTCTGCAATCCTATTGGATTGCGAAGAATATGGAGCAATAGTTTCAACAATGATTCAATGCTCCTTAAAGTATGCTTCCGACTCTTTAGATCGGTACTCTCCTCCTCTGTCGCTTCTGAGTCTTTTCACCTAAAGTCCAAGCTGCTTCTCCACACGAGTCTGAAACTCGATAAACTTGCTGAAAATCAAGATAGCGAAATGTAAACATTGCTTGTTTGAATGTGATGGACGTAGTTCAAGGGGTACTACACACATTAGAAATCACATTTTGAAGTGCTCAAAGTATCTATTTTATGGTATTCAATATTTTTTATTTTTTATTCAGGGCCTGCTATGATGTTCTGAGGTTTGTCATACAGAATAGCAACAAAGTCTATGAGGTAACTTGTCTTACTTTGCGAGTTATTAAAATCATATGTATTTTTATCATATCCTATTAATATCTATTTCCCAAATATCCAATTAGTATCCGTATCACATCCGTATCCGACTCACTAATATCCGAACCGTTTCCGTTTCCGTTTAATGCGGATATGGTAATGCTTTTTTTTACTGATGAATATCCGAACCATATCCGTATTTGTTTTCAGAAAATAGTTATGATTATAATAAATGTCATATCCGAACCGTATCGAAAGCAAATGAATGGGATTATAAGGGACCAGCGAGAAATTAGAAATAAGAGTGGAGAGATAATATAGAATCTTCTTCTTTAGCCCTTAGGATACGAGCACAAAGGCGGCACCTTTTCTCAATTCTAAACCCTAAATCTCTTGCAATCGCTCGGTCTATCAATCAATCGCCCCGATTCAAGGTCAGTCGATTTCTTCCCTTCTATTCATCGAATCCTCATTTAGGTTTTCTCTTTCATGAACAATCTTTTTTATCCTCCAGAGTTTCTCTCTTGCTTCTTATCTGTATCGAGCATTTCTTGAAATTCCGAATTCATCCTATGTTAGAAAAGAAAAAAGCAATACTTGAAAATTACATGTATATATATACGTGAATGAGCCCGGACCTATCGTTCAAAATTATGTATTTTGCGTTAAACGGTTTATATAGCATTGAATTCGGATTGTTGCGTATCAAGAGTTTGTGAGATTTTCTGAACCTTTAATAAATTTAATTTTATTACTATTCAGACCTGTGTAGTTTTATCCGTCCATTGGAATCTAGAAACAGCTTCTCTCAGATTTTGGTAAGTCTAAAATATCTTTGTTAATATAACTCAAGAACAAGGTTTAAAGACTTGAAATGCCCATCTCAGCCAATATATTGTGCCCAAAATTGACACAAATTGCCGATACCGAAGCAAAAAGGGAAAAGGGATCAAATGGTAAGCAAAACAGGAAGAGAGAATCAAATGATACGCAAAACAAGAATCAAATGAATACAGAAAAAATGGACAGTGAAGCCGAGAAAGCATTTAGAGTTTCATTACTTATCACCCTTGTTTCTTTTCCTCTAGTGCGAGAAATCTAGGTTGCTCTCTCATATAAGCTTAGAATTTGGATATAAGTTTTGAGCTCTAATAGAACTGAGGTACTATTGAGACGGTCTTCTATTAATATTTATTGGTTGGCCAGTTACAGTAGGTTAAAGTCGATTGAATGGGGCTGATTCAGATTGGATTCAAAGAAAACCCAAATTGTAACTCCACTTGAGCAGGTAATGACAATTAAATATGTAAAAGCAAGATCAATAAATATTAGTCTGTTATAATATATTAATACGAAGAGATAAGAAATTATGTAAAATCTATAAACATGTGGATAGTAAGCATACACCATGATAATTAGTGGCCAAATGTGATATTAACAAACAATTAGAAAATCATAAAAATTCCCTACTTAACACAATATATCTCCAGTTCCATTTTGTTTTGATATATTCTGTTTTGCTAAGTATGAATATAGGTTAAAAGAATGTGTAGGTTGAGCAGATAATTTAAAAAAATTTGCTGGTCATTGCCATAATAGTACATCCAGTTGTTTTTTCTTTTTAAGTCGATCAAACAAAAAATCAAAGGGGTAACTCATGTAACAATAAATTTCACCTTTGACACAGCAGAGTTTTTCCTTCTCTAACTGCATGTTACCTTACAAATAATAACCATCTTAAGGTGTTTTACATATATGCTGCATCACAGTGAATGATCAATTTATTTATAATTTTTTCTTGAATCTTCTGATTCGAAATAATTGCTTCATCTTATAACAGGTTCTGCATCATGGAATTAGGTCAGGCAGGTACATTGTCCAGATGTAAATTCTTCTATACTCTTCGTTTAGAGCTAAATTCAATCTTTAGAAAAAACATTTGATTGGAGAATAGTGAGCAAATCTTTCATGTTAAGAAACATGATTGATCTTCATTCTTCAAACAAGTTTTTGGAGGTTGGTGGGACTGGCATTTTTTGTTTAGTTTTTTGTCATATTTATCCTTTTGTTCCATGCTTGTTTTTTTCTATGTTCCTGCATGTGGTTTCTTCATATTTAAAAACTGGGTGCACAGGCACGTTTCTATACAATCTCAGTTCTATGTCAAGCAAGCATAGAATTTTGTGATCATCAAGCAACTTAAAATCTTCATTTTTCAAACAAGTTTTTGGAGGTTGGTGGGACTGGCATATTTTGTTTAGTTTTTTTTTTTGGATATTTATCCTTTTGTTCCATGTTTGTTTTTTCTATGTTCCTGCATGCTGTTTCTTCACATTTAAAAACCGGGTGCACAGACATATTTCTATACAATCTCAGCTCCTTGTCAACCAAGCATAGAATTTTGTGATCATCAAGGAACTTAAAATCTATTCACATTTAGTATTCTTCTTGCAAACTCAAGTAGCTTTTCTACTGAAGGTTAAAACACTTATATTCAGGTGAAACTTATTGTGGTTTTTGCATTTTCATAAAATTTTAGATTATCACGCTTCTATTTTTTAATGCGATGATATGTATTTAAAGTTTAATTTATTTTCTACTTTGCCTGTTCATTTTCTCCTTCAGCTTTGTGCAAACGTGCAGTTAAACTAGAATTGGATGAGTTAAACACAATCAGGTTTAGTCCTGAATTTGTCTTTGCACTTGAATCATGCTTTTTTGATATATATGAGATATTGCGTCCTAGACCTGGTGAATATGAGCAGCGTGAGGCTTTGGTTCGAGCTTTCAACTTGTTGGCAAAAGATGCGTTTGGTAAAACTTCTAATACTTTATTGCCTTTTAACTTTGTTGAAACATGTACTTGACTTGTGGATTTGTTTTTGATTCGAAAATTGGAAGGCCTGTAGTATTGTCATGTAGAAATCTCTTGTTATTGTTGTAGAGATACATAAAGTCTCTGAATATCTTATTGAATTAGAATTCAGTATCATCATGATAGATAATGGTTTGACTAAGTCTGAGGTGTCTCCTCGGACTTTTGGTGCTTATTGATTCTGTGTCAGACCTCCTCATTGAAGTTCTATATTGATGGTGCTATGTGGATGTTTTCAGACATAGTTACCTAGGTTCTCAGAAGTATGTTGTACTTCCAATAGGCTATGGATTTAGACTTAATTAATCTTGTATGAGAGCATCTGCTACTATATGCATATGCGTAAAAACTTGTTATAACATGTAAGCCTTTGAATCAAATATAATAATGCATTATTCTGTTAATTTCATTATCAATTAACATTTGATCCCTTTATATTTTTGTTTTATTATCAACATGATGTTATGTTTTGTTATGCTTACAATATCAAATCAAATTCTTTAATCAAACATTCAATTAACAGATTATTAGAGGCAACATGATGCAGAAAGCTCTCATTATGTGTGGGGTCTAGGGAGGATCGAACAATGTGGGGTCTATTATATGCAGACTTACCTTACATTAATACAAGAGGTTGTTTCCATGACTTGAACCCGTGACTGTGTGACCCCCAGGTCGCCGGGAGACTACTCTTGCAGTTGGTGCCATGACAGATTTTCACATCACCATATAAAGGAATAATTTCAAATATAAGTATAAAATTTTAGATATTACTAAAAGAATTGTTACGTTGCAAAGGCCCATCAGTGGTGATAGACTGGGCTAATCTGCTTAGGCTCAATGGACTTAAAAGGATCAACCCTATTTGAATCATTAGTCCAAGCATATTTAGCGATATATCCATCTACCTCCTCCTCCAATTTTGGAATTAATCACATCTTTTGCCTGTTTTGCTAAGTATACGTACACTTTATCTGGATATATGCAATCCTAACAAATCTACATCTTAACTTGGTTCAGTTGAGGTCAACTGGAGCCCAGTATAATAGCTGAATGGCTAATAGAGATAGCATCTCAGTGTACCCACTTTACAAATGAACATAGCACACTGCACACAAGTGTGACAAAATGTGAATCCAAGTGAGCCCTAACCAAACCAAGTTACACGAGCCAGCAGGACCAAATATAACACCTTATGCACTCCACCTTGAGCTCTAACCCATGAAAGTAGAGTCTCGAGGACATAAAGGTATTTATTAAGGGCCCATTGAGCCATGAGCTCCGATACCAATTTGTTTTAACTTTTAACCTTACAAGTTTTAACCTTACAAGCAAGCTCATGTGTCATCCATCTATCTATCTATATTAGAAATATGAAAACCCTTACATATATAAATTCATGAACATGTATCTAAGGATTATCTAACACTTACCCGATAATTTAGCTCTCGATTCTTATAATGCACTCAATTTTATCTTACCATTCAACTTATCGCCTACTCTCTTGAGTACTAATTCTTTCTACCAAATTATGGATTACTTAGAAAAATCATTCTTCAACTTGCAAGTATCCATTTTCATGGATATCAATAACATTCTTATATTCATACCTACCTAGCTGAGTCCTTTCCCTTTATGTGAATGGAATCAGCACAAAGAACACCACTGTGCAAGACAAGTGATGTTAAAATTAGCGACTGAGAAAGGTAGAAAAGACAACTGCACTTAGAGAAATATTCGAGAGAGCTGTGCCCTCAGATAATTTCCTATCCTTTGCAGCTCGAAAAATGACATTTTTCTTATTCTAGTCAGAATAAAATGGTATGGGTTGGGGGGGACGGGGGGATCTGAAAGGTTAATTGGGGGGGGGGGGAATCAAAGTCATCTTGAAAATTTCTAGTGTAAAAAATGTTGTTGATTGCATCAACCTCCATAAGGTGGTTCTACTTTTTATACACGTCATGCAACTTAATTGGTTTGAGTGGAACTAACTTAGTTTCATTAAAAAAATGCCTTTTTTCTATAAATAACACTGGAGAAAATTTTATTATTTTAGTAATACATGGTAATGCATGAAGGAATATTTTATTGTAAATATACTTTTAATACTGTTAGGTCATCAATATTTGTATGACCCGTGCCACTGCAGCACTATAATCTTTTCCTGCAGTTCTGTTGCCATAAGCCTACAGCAATCTAATTTGAAATTAGTATAGATATATCCTCACCACTTATGTGAATAATAAGCTTTCTTGCTGTAATGTTTATCTTTTATTTCCAATGCTAGGAAAGGCAATGTATGTTCCTGTGGCCTAATGACGTTTCATATTGGCGGTCATGAAATTCTATATGTACATGTGTGAACTATGATCTCATTCATGAATAAATGACGATTGGTTTATTTACTTTACAGTTTTAGAATATCTATTATTATATACATGCTTTTGCTGTCAAAATACATTTGTATTCTTGCATTATCATATAATGTAGCATTATCATATATGTCACATATCGTATGTAGTACTACATTCTCTATGTCATGAAATTCTATATGTACATGTGTGAACTATGATCTCATTCATGAATAAATGACGATTGGTTTATTTACTTTACAGTTTTAGAATATCTATTATTATATACATGCTTTTGCTGTCAAAATACATTTGTATTCTTGCATTATCATATAATGTAGCATTATCATATATGTCACATATCGTATGTAGTACTACATTCTCTATAACCGAGGATTTTGGTTGTCGCTTCTAGTTACCTATCCATCCTTCTCTTTCCTCCACCCGATCACCTATCCACCAATGTATATTTTTGATACTCTCATTCTTCTCTCTACTTGTTCGCTGTCTTCATCTGACAAGGAAATTTATTACTTATTGGCCTTCTTTTTTGTTTTCAGGTAATAATAAGGGGTTTCCTGTTGTGGAAGCCTTTGGATCTTTCACAATGGACTTATTCACTGCTGGAAGTGATTTGGATCTATCTGTTAACTTCAGTAATGATTATACGACAGAATTCCCTCGTCCTAAGAAGATTTCTGAACTTAAGAAGTTTACCAGATTCTTGTATAAAGTTCAAAGTAATGACTAACACGTTAACCTGTTTATGGGCATTTTTCCTTTAAATTTAGTATTTGATTGTACTTTAGCGTGTGGTCTGGGACTTGAAGCCAACTCTAACTAAATAAGAAATATGTTTAGACTAATTTTGGTATTTCTAAAGTGCCATTTTTAGCCTAAGGTTTGACTACATATGTAGGCAAAACAAATGGCACAATTTATGCCCTTCCATAGTGTGTCATACAATGTTTTAAAAAGCATCCGCCTAGGCCTAGACGATATCTTGGTTGCCTAGCTAGCACCTAGCGCCTAGGCGGTACCCAGGCTGCCCATCTAGGTTTTGGGAGCGCCTAAGAGAATATGGTCTGCCTACATGGTCTGCACCCTTTAGGCGTTGATCATGATTTCCTCCATTACAGCCTCCACGTCCTCCAGCCTCCAACTCCAACTATGAACACCTCTACCTCTCCAGATCTTCAACAAAATATCCTCTACCACCACCTAAGAAATCCGCCTAGGTGTCAGTCCAGCGTGTAAGCATTCTATAACATTGGCATTTACTGTCAGTAATTATTATTAAAAACTAAAAAAATAGAAAAACGCTTTGGCCTCGCCTAGGGTCTAGGAGTCGGGTCCAACGCCTAGGCCACCTAGCGATTTCTGTAACCTTCGTGTCGTATGAAATTGCTCCTCACTTTTCTTTTGATAGACCCTTCTACATCTGAGAAGAGTATCTTTGAGAAAGCAAGCAAAGTTAACAGTTCATACTTATTTTTTGGATAAGGTTATTAATGCAAACTATACCAAAGGAGACAAAACTTCCTCTATCCCAACTTTGGTTACAGATTCATTTTGTTGCTACGCATTCCTATGTCTCCATTGTTATAAGACAAGATGAACCTTTTCTTTTATTATTTATTTATTTATTTTTTGTGTTTGAGAATTATATACAATTTACTGTTTGAAAGAAATCTCCAAACTTTCCAGGAATATAGCTACTAATGACACACACTAGACACTACCTTGTGCCTTGTAACAAAGGAGAAAATTTCCTTAAACCCAACGGCTAGATTTATTTGGCCCCTATAAACTGTTGTGTTTTTTTATGTGAAATAGTTCATCGGATCATAATGTCAAAAACAATTAAATTTTATTTCATGTTTGAGAACGATAAATAAATTAGTTACTATTTCACCAAGAGAAATACAACCTTTGCGGACTATAGCTATTTCCAGTCATGTACTGTTCCTTGCTTAACTTGCTTAGGATTAAAGAAGGTCCCTATATACGGCTTTTTTTAGGAGTGCAATTTTAGAAGAAGTTTTAACCTTGGTGCCTGCAGTTTGTAAAATCATGCCAGTAATGAATTCTAATGTTTAACACAAAGCAATAGTCAACTTAAAGTATGATGATGAGAATAAAAGAATTATGAGGAAAAAATTGAATACGTATATAGGGTATTACTTAAACAGTGGACAACTATGGTCGACATTTCGTAACTGCTCTATGCTTTTATTGTCCTCCATGAACATCGTCATTCTCAAGAGCCTTATTGGTCGTCATTCTCCAGATTTTCTGCTAGATCTAGACTTGAATCTTTGCTTTGGGATGACATTTGGGTATCATTTAATTCAGTCATTTCTATTTTCTGTTATCTATTTTGTTTCATCATTGCTGCTTCAGTAGGTGTTTGCAACTTAACTCTTTCTCAGAAACATTTGAGATTACCAATTGCGTTTATTCTAAGTTTTTATTCTTATTATTTACTGAAATCCAACAAGTGGCCTTTCACCTTTGTGAGGTTGTTCTTTTATCTGTAATTAGGCTGACATATTCTTTTCTAATTCAACTCCTTAGCTGCACAGTGGACTGCATGTAGTATAACCTATATCCATTATTTAATTCATTTTTTTAGTTTCTTGTCTACTCATTATTTAAAAAAAAAATTTGATTAGATCATGTGCCGTCACTCCTCAGTTCCATTTATACATCCTCTCAAGCGCCAGTTATCGACATTAAATGCAAGTCAAACACTGAGGGGGTCCCTTTGTTTAACATCATTTTGGATGTTGCCAACTGTTGTGTTTTTCATGTGTTATACTAATGCTCATGGATGTCTACCGAATATTCTTTGTTGAATTTCAAGTTGGCATTGTCTGAAAGCTGTTGCTACTGGGTTGTCATCATGTTTGGAGACACTTGGAAGTTGTAATGAATGGTTTACTATGGTTGAGGACTCTAGGACTAACAGATGAAAGCATATGGTTACAGATCAAAAGCAAACAAAGTTGCATGTGAGATATATTACCATGAAACACGTAGCCCCAAACTGAGTTGATATCACATAATAATTTTTGTTGCATATTACTACCATTTACAATACATGCTATTCGAATTTTATACTTGTGTGAAGCTTATTTTGAAAGTAATTTGCAGAATTTTGCTAATATATTTTAATGAGATTGCAGGAAAGGGTCACATTTCCAAGATCATACCTATCCTGGGAGCCAGAGTGCCGGTTGTGAAAGTAATTGATTCTGGCACTGGAATTGAATGTGATGTTTCAGTTGAAAACAAGGATGGTGTTTCCCGTTCGTCTATTTTCACAATTGTCTCTTCAATTGATGGAAGGTTTCAGATACTAAGTTATCTGGTATGATACTTTATTTTCTCTGCTAAAGCTACTCTTAATTAATCTGGGTTTGAAATTTTGGAGTTATCTTTTTTTTAACATATGTTACTTATTGATCCAAAGGCTTATGTTTCAATCAAAAAAATTTCTTCTGTGTCAGGATGTCTTGCTTTTATTTTTGATTTAAAGCAAGCAAGAATGTCAATGTATTCTGGGGTATCATTGTTTATAAGTCAGCTGTCATATATTTTGGCCATTTGATTTCGTTTCATGCATTTTCTGCAGATGAAAGCTTGGGCAAAGGCTTATGATATCAACAGCTCAAAAGATCGCACCATGAGCTCTTTGTCTGTAATATCTCTAGTTGCTTTTCACTTGCAGGTACGCAAACATGTGTCCTATCCAAATGAATGCTCCAAAGATTATTTGTCTTATTAACTTCTTTTGATGATCTTCGTTAGAGAATTTAAAACCTTTGGTCATACATAATTAATCACTGAAGATTCTTATTAGAACTATTGGTCAAGTTAAGTTTGGTCATACGGAATTAATTACTGAAGAGTCTTATTAGAACTACTAGTCAAGTTAAGATGTGAACATGCTCTATCTAGTTATGTCAATGGATGATTATTGTAAAACGTTTTAGTCCAAAGAGTGTAATGTATTTCGAAATCTGTTTATTCAGAATTCCACTCGAATCAGCTCTTTTTTTTTTCTTGTTCTCTCTCTTTCATCTCAACACGTGCTGTTTGAACAAAGATTTGCTGTTAAAAACTGAAGCCTAACAACTTAATAATGTGGGATGCAACTGAAAAGGCAAGCACAAAGTATCAAGACAGTAATTCAGATAATTAGGACATATCAAAAGTAGTAAGAATTTGAAGCTTCTTGAGCTTAGAGTCCTTATTGTGAATCTCCACCATGGCCAAATCACCCTGTCATAGTTTTTTTTGTATCTGCCTCATTGTAATTATTAAAATTGAAGGGTTTGACTTCTCCTCAGTTTTATATTTTCCCAGGGCCAGGTATATTATGAAAAGATGGGCACTAATTAGCTCCCAGATTTAACTATAGAAATATGAAGAACACTACTAAGGCCTAAGGGACATGATATATATAGTTAATCTGTGTGTAGCTAATATGTAATCTGAAATCTGATTGCCTTTTTCATTATGATTTTTTTATGCAGCACAGACGCAAGACCCTCCCATATTACCTCCTTTTTCTGCATTATTGAGAGGTAATTGTGCAGGAATCTTTACTTCTGACATAAGAACTGTTTATATTGTATACTGTCATATATCTCAATGGTGAAGAAATGCTTGAATTTCATTATGCACCGATTAACCATGATAGTGTTTAGTTTATTCGACATACATTGTTAGCCTAAAGGCAACAAGCACAAGCTTTTGGATAAAGTGATTTCTTGACATGATTTTAGAACGCAAGGTTCTGGTCTTGGGTTCAAACATCATTGCTATTAATCTAAATAAGTGCTCCTACTTATCCAAATTCTGCCTTTCCAAGCTACATATCCTTAAAACTGGATGTCTTTGCACATGATCCAACAGTCCAATATGTCTCGTAT
>NC_033800.1:71800321-71913611 GCF_001876935.1 Asparagus officinalis | reverse complement strand
GAGGGGGTTGTAAGGGTTGTCAACTCTGCTTGATATAGATTTGTAGTCTGCCATTGTTTTAAATATCCCTAGCATGGTCCGATATATCCTTTTACAAGGCTTGATGCAACCGATGTGGTCTCTAAATATCCTTTACCACATTTTGGGTATCTTGGGTGATATATCCCCGATGTGGCCAATATATCAGACAATATGTTGGCTGATATATCCTTTTATATGGCTAGTTCTAAAACAATATATCGCGTTTGGCAAATTTTCGGCTAGATACTATGATTTCCCCCATTATATCAAATGACGTTTTGGCTTAAAAAATCAGACGAAATGTTGCAATGTTGATTTGTACTTTTGTTTTTTTACAAAGTTGATTAGGGATACCAAACATTTATTATTTACATTTTGTATGCTTAGATTTTCTAAGTATGTTGATATTACATTTTAGTGCATTATACTATATATGCAAACATTGGTTATTCATTCCAATATTTTCAACATATCCACAATATATCCCTGATATCCGCAATCCGATATGAATTTTGGCCATCCGATATTTTCCTGATATCCGATATTTAAAACATTAGTCCGCAAACTACATTGAATAGAACTGAATTATATTGTATGACCATGCAACTTAAAACCCTAACGTCCCGTTTGGTATTGCGGGAATGAGCAAAAATGGAATGCAGTTCTAACTTCTTATTTATGCTTACCAAACATGATGTGTTTGTGAGTGCTAGAAATGTTATTCACACTTCTCATCAATTCCCACTTAATGTTGGAATTGATATTCCTAGTGAGTTATCAATGAATTGATATTCACACTTAAGTAAAAATAAAAATAATAAAATAAATTCCAGATATACCCTTCTTACGGATATTCCCACTTAATTTTCTAATAGCACCCAAACATGAGAATGAGAATGAGCATTCCATTCCCGCATCAATTCCATTATTTTTCTAACTTCATTCCATTCTCACTTGACTCCATTCTCGCGTACCAAACGATGCATAAGAGAAAAGCTATGTTTGGTTATGGGTTTGTTAGTGGAAAAGTTGGTTAGTCAGAAGTTCTTAGTCTACTAGTTTTGGTTAGATCAACTTTGTATATATGCTTAGTGGAGCCAAAAAAATGTTTTCAGAGTTGCTCCAAATTATCTGGGAGATGGGCATGCAATGGGCAAGTCATCTTCGTTAAGAGGTCCACTAAGGATATGATTGTTGAAAGATCTTTTTGTATGTACGGCTATTAGGGGTACCTAATCATTCTGAGGAACCCAAAGCCATAGTTAATTGCTTTATTTTTAGGGAGAAAGCTTAAGTTCCCAAATTATATAAAAACTCGACATTGACATCACATTTGAATGTGTTATTTGGACCTTTAACAGTATTGTTAGTATTAGAACATATGCAGTAATTTATTCAAGAATGAATTTAATTTATAATTGTAATTTTTATATAATCAACCCCTCACCCCCCCACCACCCAAAAAAAAACCACCCATAGAGCAAAAAAAAAAAAAAACCACACAATCTGATGCTGTAGATAAACGGTGAAGTAAAAAATGACTAAATTTGAGCACTATTTTATAGCCAAGAACTTGTTTTGGCTGTTGCAAACTTGCTGCAGGGGGAAAAGGATTAAGTTCACTTGGTTTTTCATTTTTAGCACTTCAAATGATGTAGAACAATTTGAATAGAGTAGTTCAATTTGGTTCTCCTATGATTGACTTGGATTGAAATGGATTTTCTTCCAAACTATGTCGCGTGAGTACTTCAATTTTGAAGCTTTACCCATGCCCGATGCATATGGTCTGCTTGAATACAAATTACACATTTATTTAGACGTGTACTCAATTATATTATACATGTTTTAATTTAAAACCTCTGTCATACACTTCTTGGACGTATATACTACACTTCACATTCACTTCTTGGAATTTGGTGAACATGGGTTAGGATCATTTAAGTCCATACCTGGTTCAAAACTATGATTTTAATGGGTGGTTTCAGTCTAGTTGAAAAACGAAATTGGTTTTCCAATCAATAGTCTACATAATAGAAGAAACATTAAAATTTGGTAGGAGCTTTTATCTGATAACATTAAAATAATGTTGATCGTATATAAACTATTAATTTTTACATATGTGTATATGTGTTTGTGTGTGTGTGCGTGTGTTTGTATGCATGCATGTATGTATGTATATATACACACGTGTTTGACCACAAATATTAACTATAAACACCGTTCATTATGATTAGGGGTGGAAGCGAACCAAATAATTAATAAATAGTTCGTTATTTGTTCGGCTAAGTATTTGGTCATATCCGATTCAGTCATTCATTTAACATTAAATGAATAATTTTTAGTATTAGGTTTATAAATGAATAGAATTTAACCAAATATGTATTCGCTTCGTCTAATCACTAAGTATTCGTTTATATTTTATACTTTAATTCTATTAGTTTAATACAAAAACTACCCATCCAAAACTCTTATTACAAATCCAAACCTACGCAAATAAGAAAAACCAAAAAGTTCATTTGCTAAACCCAATTAAGACATTTAAAGTAAACGAACCTGATGACATAGTTAATAGACCAGTTATGCTTATTGATTTCACGTTGGGCCTTGTCTCATGCCTAAAAGCCAAATCACAGCTTTGCTAGTTTACACCTAGGGTTTCTATGTTTTGCTTTTCAAGTTTATGCAGCATGTCTCAGCCCCAAATCCCACTCGATGGTCTCTTCTTCTTCTTTCTCAAAAACAACCCCCCCCCCCCCCCCCCCCCAAAAAAAAACCACCCATAGAGCAAAAAAAAAAAAAAACCACACAATCTGATGCTGTAGATAAACGGTGAAGTAAAAAATGACTAAATTTGAGCACTATTTTATAGCCAAGAACTTGTTTTGGCTGTTGCAAACTTGCTGCAGGGGGAAAAGGATTAAGTTCACTTGGTTTTTCATTTTTAGCACTTCAAATGATGTAGAACAATTTGAATAGAGTAGTTCAATTTGGTTCTCCTATGATTGACTTGGATTGAAATGGATTTTCTTCCAAACTATGTCGCGTGAGTACTTCAATTTTGAAGCTTTACCCATGCCCGATGCATATGGTCTGCTTGAATACAAATTACACATTTATTTAGACGTGTACTCAATTATATTATACATGTTTTAATTTAAAACCTCTGTCATACACTTCTTGGACGTATATACTACACTTCACATTCACTTCTTGGAATTTGGTGAACATGGGTTAGGATCATTTAAGTCCATACCTGGTTCAAAACTATGATTTTAATGGGTGGTTTCAGTCTAGTTGAAAAACGAAATTGGTTTTCCAATCAATAGTCTACATAATAGAAGAAACATTAAAATTTGGTAGGAGCTTTTATCTGATAACATTAAAATAATGTTGATCGTATATAAACTATTAATTTTTACATATGTGTATATGTGTTTGTGTGTGTGTGCGTGTGTTTGTATGCATGCATGTATGTATGTATATATACACACGTGTTTGACCACAAATATTAACTATAAACACCGTTCATTATGATTAGGGGTGGAAGCGAACCAAATAATTAATAAATAGTTCGTTATTTGTTCGGCTAAGTATTTGGTCATATCCGATTCAGTCATTCATTTAACATTAAATGAATAATTTTTAGTATTAGGTTTATAAATGAATAGAATTTAACCAAATATGTATTCGCTTCGTCTAATCACTAAGTATTCGTTTATATTTTATACTTTAATTCTATTAGTTTAATACAAAAACTACCCATCCAAAACTCTTATTACAAATCCAAACCTACGCAAATAAGAAAAACCAAAAAGTTCATTTGCTAAACCCAATTAAGACATTTAAAGTAAACGAACCTGATGACATAGTTAATAGACCAGTTATGCTTATTGATTTCACGTTGGGCCTTGTCTCATGCCTAAAAGCCAAATCACAGCTTTGCTAGTTTACACCTAGGGTTTCTATGTTTTGCTTTTCAAGTTTATGCAGCATGTCTCAGCCCCAAATCCCACTCGATGGTCTCTTCTTCTTCTTTCTCCGATGGTATTCGGCAACAGATGCTCTCTCTCGCCAACAATGGTCTTCTCCGCCGACACTCTTCTCTCTCTCAACTCATGGCCCCCTCCCATAAACGAATATTCGCGAATATTTCTCAAATAGCTATGCAACTAAATGAATCAAATTCGAAGCTCGTTTTGTATTCGAGTCGAATTCAAATTTGAATTTGAATTCTTCAATAAGAACCGAATTCGAATTCGAAGAAGGGATTATTCGTTCATCTTCGATTCGTTTCCACCCTTAATTATGATCTATGAGCTTAAAACTTTAAAGAGATCGAAGATCACATAGAGTGTATATATACATGTTTGGCCACGTATGTTAATGATCCACACCACCTATTATAATCTATGCGTTCAAAACTTCATAGAGATCAAAAATCACAAAGAGAGTGTAAACGTACATGTTTGACCATGAATATTAAAGATCCACACTATTCATTATGATCTGTGCGTTCAAAATTTCATAGAGATCGAAAATCACAGAGAATAAATATTTCAAGTTTATATATCTATTGACCTAAAAATGAACATTCTGTAATGGTCTAAAATATTGTTTATTGTGGGTGGTTTGGATTATAGGACGATCGTGGGTCATTGATCAAAAGATTTTAGTATTTGCTAGTATCTCTTTTTTATATCATATGATATAATCTTTATTTTTAGGTAAGATTTTCTGAGGATGCAATTTTAGGATCTTTGAGAATTTACTTTGTTTGAGATTTTACTTTGTTTCCTTTTAATTAGAATTTGATTTAAATTTCATATTTAGTTTACTCTATAAATACAATACAGTTGTAATCCTCCATGAGGAATTAGACCTTGATTAATGAAAAGAGTTATGAAAATTCTGAGCGTGTGAATTGCTTGTTCTTGGTATGTAATTTACCTCTTTAGGGTGTGAAGCCCCTTGGGTGTGAGGCCTCTGGGTGCTAAGCCTAGTTATTTATCGAAAAAAACCTCCTCCAGTTTCAGTCCCATTCATCCATCCAAAAGCCCCACAAAACTATCTCAAATCTTAACCCTTGATCCATTTCAAGCAATTTCTAAAATAATTAGGTAGCGCGTTACTCAAAACTCTGTTCATGGATGAACAATACAAAGTTATTGTTTATGAGTGAACAATACCATACTGACGTTTGTGGTCCCTTATCCTTCGTTTCCAATGTTGCCGATCGCATTCCATTATGACAAACAAATCTGGATAGTTTTCGAAGACCTCATGTTAAAGATTCACCTCATGCTGACCCCATCAGTAATACTTTGTTGACATCATTCAAAAGTTAAATCCAAACTAGATAGAGAAGACAACAATTAACAATTTAGTCCTCTTGGTAGGAATCCACGCGGTCAGGAGTTTGATCCTTAACATCATTATTTTTTTTCCCAAGATATTGTTTCTTATATATCTCTCTTGAAGGAAATATTCTGTACCAGGTTAATCCCTAAAATCTTTAATAATTTTATATAAGTCCATCAAATCTTTTAAATTGCTCATAAGTCCATCAAATTCCAATGGGTCTTGTAATTTGGTCAGTGACTATTTTGTGGATGGTTGTTTTATATTTTAATTACAAGGTAGCCTATCAAAATTGATGATTTTCCCATTTTGAGGAAAGATTTTCCCAAATTTGGTTATGATTTGGTGATAATTTTGTGGATAGTGAAATTTGGATTGCGCAAAATTTAAGAGGTATATGTAAAAAACCTGTTTTTGGGATTCTACCTTTGTCCCTTAATTGTTTTATATTTAGTCCTTTAAATCATTGAAATTTCTATTTAGTCCCTCAAATACTGCAAATACTGGGTTTTTTCGAATATACCCCTCAATTTGTAGGTATTTTTAATGTTTCTCCCTAAATCATCATAATTCTAAATTTACCCCTCAATTCACAAAGATTAATTGCTGGATCATCTAAATGGAATATTCTGTTTAAGTAATTAATACTTTTTGAAAATGCCTAATTTAACCTTTGTGAAATTAGTTAAAATGAGAATAGTCAATTTGCATTGTCTACTCGCATTCCCTGTCCCTATATTAAACTAGAGCGAGCCATTGACATTCTTCCCAGCCAATGGAAGAGGCTACCACAACTGTGCTCTTCCTTTTGGCCCTAAACACTAGGCACAACCGCTCATCTTCTTGTGTTTGCAACTACTAGAGTTGCAGCCTATTTAACAAGGCTAGAATCAGATATTCTTGTGGAAGGAGAAATTTTTAAAATAGACCCATTTACAATTTTATTCCCCAAAATCTGACTCATTTCAAATTTATTTACAAAAACCGACCTAGTTTTGCCCACGTCAGAAGTGTGAGCTGAAACTGGGTCGATTAAAAAAAATACTTCTTTAATTAGTCGGGGTTGCCAACCCAGAACTTTAGGCTTGATTGAGTTTACCGTAATGATCAGATGATAACTATTGCAACAAAAATGATGGGAGATGATCATGCTCCGTCATTGGGCTTGGGTGCGAAATTGAATTAAGAGAATGGCCAATTCTTGGGATTTTATGGATTCATAGTTTCTCCTATAATTAAAGAGGGGTATAAAGTTAATTGAATCCTAAATATGGTTAAAATTTTAATTGTAGCTAGGTTAGGAGTAAATTTGGAATAAGGAAACAATTTGAAGGGTAAATTTAAAATTATAAAGATTTGGAGGGCAAATTTAAAAATATCTATAATCTAGAGGGCATATATCGACAAAAAACCCTTTCAGATTAGTATACTTAGCTACAATTTGATTTGAAGAGAATACTGCATTCAATTTAATTACTTTTACTTTGAATTTTTGAGTATATTTCCACTAGGTGTTATTGATAAGGTGATAAAGACAGGGCATCACATGTAGAAATGGACTTCAATAATTTGTGCTCTTTTAACTTATTCTTCTCTTTAATATTTAGTTTTGCATCATTAGCTTAACTGGTAACATATTTCATCCATAATTTCATTTTTGCAGATGGAACTGATGTATCAAGCATACAAAAAGTTGCTGTTGGATTTAAACACTTTGGGAGTAGAAATAAAGAAAGTGTAGCTAAACTCTTCATAACTCTATTAATCAAGGTATGAAGTTTTATTTCGTAGTTTTCAAGGTTTTGATAACCATAAAATAAGGGAGGTCACTGAGTAAATCTTTTAGCAGTTTATTGGGATAACTACTGTGAAGAATCCATTACATTAGTAAAAAATATAACTATTACTTTGACTAGTTAAAGGAATCAAAATATTGTCATCCTTATTTTGGTTAAGCAGCTTAGTAGTTCTCCCTCATGTTGGTTCCACTAGTCTCTTTCTGGGAACGTACTTGCTGTAAGATAGTGAATGATTAGTGTAGGGGCAAGTTTTTAAACTTCGTTTGGCTTTGCCATCTGATTTGTTCTTCTTCTCTGGCAAAAGAAAAAGGAAGAAGGAAGAAAGAAGCAATAAATAAAAAGAATGTGAAACCCTCACCTTCAATATTTTTCACTGCCATCGCTGCTAGAAAATGTTTTGCTGATTTTTCCTCATCTGTATTTTCTTTGCTTCTTCCTTTGTTATTGCTTCCTCTACCCTGTTTAATACTTGAATCTTTCTTACAATATTCATTTGATAGATTATGTCATGATTATATTTAACTCCATTTTTATATGCCCTGTACTTTCTCTAGCATTCTTTCTCTTATCCTTTCCCATCTGAGGGTTGTGAAAGCATCTATCATAAGGAATCTAGAAACCCCTGTAGTAGGTGAAGGAAATAAGTGCTTACCTAGGCTGTGTATAATTCTTTGTTGCATTGCCTCTTTTTTTCAAATAACAAGTCTGGCAAGTAGTAAACCCAAATTATTACACTGTTGTCTTAAATTTTGGGGCTATTTTCCCCTTATCCATGTCTCCTACCATATCTCACTTTCTCATCTTGGTTTGAGAAGTGTCTAAAAGATTTTAGGAAGTTAAAAACATATTCAAACTTGTCAACATGTTTAGTAAGTGTTCAAATATTGATGCATTGTCCGCAACACGAAGGCTTGATGCTATAATGGTCCGTACTACATTGCTTACTTGCTTCAAACTGAAGTTTGTATTTAGTATGCCAGTCACTTGAGAAAATCAGTTTGGCGTTTATCTTATTAATGAAAAATTTATGCAAATATTTTGCTAAAGCTATTTTACGTTGACAATTTCAGATGTCATCTTCATAAAAGTAGAAGAAGGATAAGCAAAAAATAAGTTATTTTATTGGTGCTTTATCATTGTTTTGTTAGAATCTTCTATGCTTACTAATGCTTATCTTATTTGTATGTTCTCTGTATAGTTATCAGCAGTAGAGGGTTTATGGTCACAAGGTCTCTCTGCTAGTACTTTTGAAGGTTCGTGGATGGCAACCGGAACTGGCAATATGAGTGTAAGTGGTTTACTCAAGTCCATCATTACAATAATGTTGGTAGTGCAATTGAATTAAGTGAGTCAATGTGTTTCTTGGTTCATCATTCAGATTGAAGACTTTTTAGATCGGTCTCAAAACGTAGCAAGATCAGTTGGAAAAGCTGAGATGAAGAAAATCTATAATTGCATATGGGATTCCCTTAATTTTTTCTTAAGCCTCATGAGGCCTGAAATTGGAGAAATAGAGCTAAAGAAGCAGTTGTTTGGATTCTTTGCTTTGAATGATTCAAGTAATCATCAAACTAGTGAACAAATGAGTTTGAAGAGGCTAAGTCCCTTTCATGGACCTGATATTGTTAATCCAATCACAGCTAAAAGAATGAGGTATACCGATGATCTGCATTATTTTAACCCTCCTGCTCCATTTCAAGAACCACCAATTCCCCTCAATAATTTGTCCAATTTTTCCCTTCCTCTAAACCCGCTTGCTCCATTCAAACCTAGTCACAGAGAACATCATATCAATCCGTTTGAAACTTCCCATTTAGGTCAACCACAGTCATCTTTACCACCTCAACTTGCTTATTTGTCGGTTTCTTCTCACGTTGGTTGTAGGCAGCAATACCACAACCAAGCTCCATCTGCACCTCATTTGAGTTATCAAGAAGAGCACTGGAAGCCTCCTGTTCCACACCAATTTTCTTCTGTATTTGATCGTTATCAAGCTGATCGAGATTTAAATCCTGGGTTTACTGATCACAGGGTTGAAAACCGTTTTACTCCGTATCAGCTTAATGGTCCAGATTGTAAATTCCCTCATTTTCAACATTTATAATGATGTTCGTCTTCAGCCATAAGTTATCACAAAGAGCCAGTTTTGATTCGGCATCCTGATGCTGCATTTGGAGTCTGTAGATTTCCCTTGATGCAGAAGAGTATGCCTCGTCTGTTATTTGACAAAGATCATGAATGAGGTCGACTTGAAGATTTTCTCCGCAACTCATATGTGGATGTCAGCAACTATATTTGTATACATAGCGTAGAGCATACTTCCTCAATTTGTTTTTGGAATTATTTGATAGATATTGATGAACCAAAGAACGGTTTCCTGTACTATGGAAAGAAGAAAAGTGTTTTTTCAGGCAACATTCAGACACAAATGGAATTCCTTAATTTTCTTCTGTGATGCGAAGTTCGTAATTGTGATTTTTGGTAGTGTGTCCCCGCAGCATATGATGTTGAAGTTATATTATTTACTGCCTATACAGATTGTTTGATCATCATATTGTTGGTTCAAGAACACGATGGCTGAAGAGAATACATGCCACTCTTTTACTCTTCTCCAATTTGTAGGCATTTATTGATATGGTGCATCTGAGTATCGCAGGCCCCCCTGGATGCATTTTGTGAAAGTCAATTAACTCCTTTAGGCTTATACTTGTTCATGTCGAAAATGAGTGACACTGGTTTGGTAATTTTCAGTCCACAGTAATATTGAATAGTTAAAAATATATATCAATTATTTTTTATCCTTTTTTTTTCTGGGTTTACTATAAATATAATAGCGATATCAAACTTTGCTTCGGTTCGAAACCAGTGATACCAAACTTTGCATCAGATCTGATGTACGAAGGAGTTTCCGCCACTGAAATCGATCCACTGCAAGTACAAACCCTGCGTTTTACTTGCAATGAAGAGAAAAATTGAGATATTTCTGGGCTTGAGACGACAAGGGAAAAAAAAAGCGATGTTTTGTCCATATGCGCTTTCCCCTTCAAGACCACACTCAATTGCGCGATGTTAGAGGGTTATTCTTGAGATTCCCTTTTTTTGGGTTTTTTTAAGATATATTAGTCTCTTAATTCATAGGTTTTTTTTATATCAGTTTCTCAAATCTTCATATTTTAATATTAGTCTCTCCAATTACCTAAATATGCTAATAGATGGAGTTCAAAAGAGAGCAATATTTTTGTTTTCTCTAACTTTTTTTCTTAAATGAACAGTTATATCCATCTCTCTTCATATTCTTGAATGGTTGTAGCGACATTATTGGCGGAGGTGATGATGGTGATAGTAATAGTGGGGGAGGTGAGAATATCAGCAGAGGATGTATGGAGGTGAGAAGATAGCGGTGGAGCCGTGGAGGAGATGGAGATGGAGACGATAATACCGTCGGTGGTGGAGATGGTGGTGGTCGAGATGGATGAGACGGTGACAATTCATGCAGAGGTGGAGATGACAGTCGTGGAGGTGGTGGTGATGATGATGGAAGAGATGGTGAGAATACCCATGGAGGTGATTATTCATCCCTGGATAGTCTAAATCCAATCGTAGTTTAGAACTTTTAACATTTAAGATAATGAAAGGACAAATATTAGCATATTAAGGTGATTTGGAAGACTAATATCAAAATACAAAAATATTGGAAAACTAATATCAAAATACCTAAGATGAATATCTATGATTTAAGGGACTAATATCTTAAAAAAAAACCTTTTTTAATGAACGGTCATGTGGATGTGATATAATGGGGGTATAAAGTAAGAAAGACGGTTTCAAGGTCGAGAGCTCACAAGAATCTTTGGCAAGGGGGCAGACATGCGGTTTTTAAGCTGAGGGGTAGAGGCATGTTCCCTTTTCTTTATGAAAATCACAAATTTTAAAATATGCATACTTATTGAATTGAGATAAACGAAAATGTAAAAAGTTTGTGGGTTGTATCTCATGAAGATTATTAATTTAAAGTATAGATACTTAATTGTCATTTGGCCAAAATGAACAAAATTCTTGAGCTTACCCATAGAAAACACATATTTTAAGTACCACATCGTAATTGCCATTGGATTGATACAAACGAAAATAGAACATTTGTGGCATATAGTATATAAATATCGTGAATATTAAAGTTTGTACACTTCAACATTAGGTTGAAACAAATAAAAAATTTATGGATATGAGATGAAAATCGTGAATATTGAAGTACACATACTAAATTTACAATGAGTCGAAATGAACAAAATGGACAAACATTGATGGATATAGCCTAAGAAAATTGTGAGTTTGAACTGCACATGTTTAATTGGGTTATAGCCCATGAAAATCACACAATTTAAAATATGCGTAACTTACCATTAGGTCAAACCAAGTGAAAAAAGACAAAAATCGTAGGTCATAGCTCAATTAAAATGTGAAATTAAATCGAACTATTATTGGGTTGAAACAAACAAAAATAGAAGAAAAAAAAAATCTTTGGGTTATAAGTCAAAAAAATTGTATAACTTAAAATACACATATTAATCATCATTGGGTCGAAACGAGGGAAAATTAAAAAAAAAATCATGGATTATGGTCAATGAAATTGTAAAATTTAATGTATGCATAGCCTAATTCGAAACGAGAAAAAAATAAGAAAAAAAACATCGGTTTGTAATCATGTAAATGGCTAAATTTAGGGCACACATATCAAATTGCCATTGAGTCTTAACGAACTAAAATTCATATAAAAAATAGTGGGTTTATATGCTATGAAAATTGTGAAATTTAACATATGCATATTAAATTATCATTGAGGCGAAAAAAAAGAACAAATATTTTGGATAATAGCCCCATGAAATCCTCAAAATTTAAAGAACGCATACTTAATTGAAATTAGGTCAAAACTAATGAAAAAAAGGAAAAATCCATGGGTTATATGAAATCTCAAAATTTAAAGTATACATACTTGATTATCATTGGGCTGAAACATGAAAAAATATTAAAAAAAAGGATAATAGTCCATGAAAATCTCTATAGTCAAATTACACGTATTTAATTGACATTAGTCAAAACGAGCAAAAATAGACAAAGATCATAAGTTATATCTCACAAGAATAACTATATTTGTAGAACACGTACTTAAATATTATTGTAACAAAATGATCGAAAATTTGATAAATTTTTTTATAGCCCCATGAAAATCATGAATTTTAAAATATACATATTTAGCGTACATTTGTTAGACCCTAGAGGGGGATGATTAGGGTCTTATGCTAATCTAATCCGATTTAAATGCCAATTTAAATATTATTCTTGCAAGATAGATATACAATATGTTATGAGCAAGAATATACAATATGAACAAATAGATATATCATAGCAAAAAGGTATATGATGAAATATATGCAAGGATATATAAATTAACACAAGAATAAACAATCTAAACTAAAGATACAATTGTGATAGGACAATATAAACAATACAAACACACAATATGATCACGGAGTTCGGACCTTCCGTCCTACGTCTCCGCTCCCCACTCTCGGGGAGAAATTCACTATCACAACCGGGTTTTCTACGCTCACCCGAATAACGTTTACACCTCACACTCGGTTTTCTAGCTAACCGAAAACTTTACAATCTCACACTCTTGCAATCCCACTTTACACCCTCTTAAGTATTGGTCTCTAGTCCGTATCTCCCTCAAGTGTTAGGAATTACAACTTACTTCAAGGCATTACCACCTACTGCACTCCTCTTAGGACGACCCCGTTTCTCACCACACACTCCTTTCGGTGTACAAGTGTATTACAAAATAATCTACATAATTAGGTTCACAAATACAAGGCTAAACTAATTCCCGAAACTCCCAGGAGCATACGAGTATAAATTGGTTCTCCTCAGGTTAATGTGAAACCCTAAGGTCAACGCCGGTCAACGCGTAGCCCTAGGTCAACGCCAGTCAACGCGTTGCGATGAGAGTCAACGCCGATCGATTCAAAACCCTAAGGTCAACACCGGTCAACGCGTAGCCCTAGGTCAATGCCGGTCAACGCGTTGCGATAAGAGTCAACACCGATCGATTCAAAACCCTAAGGTCAACGCCGGTCAACGCGTAGCCCTAGGTCAACGCCGGTCAACGCGTTGCGATGAGAGTCAACGCCGATCGATTCAAAACCCTAAGGTCAACATCGGTCAACGCGTAGCCCTAGGTTAACGTCGGTCAACGCGTTGCGATGAGAGTCAATGCCGATCGATTCAAAACCCTAAGGTTAACGTCGGTCAACGCGTTGCGATGAGAGTCAACGCCGATCGACACGAAACCCTAAGGTCAACACGGATCAACGCGTAGCCCTAGGTCAATGCCGGTCAACGCGTTGCGATTGATCCAAAAGTTAACTCAATGACACATCAACAAAAATCTATTCACCAATTTTGGTTCAAGGCTTCAATAACGGTTAGACGATAAACGCAGTATCGGGAAAATCTTAACTATTCTACAAAACACAGAATATGCTAAAAAATTGGAGAAGTCAAGAATCGAAACCATCTGTAGGTCCTTTAACACCAACTGAAGGTGGGGATCCATCATATCCAAAGCATTTCAGACTCTTCTATAAAAGAATGAGGCTGAAACACTTTGGAGGGGGTATTTGTAGGCGTCTAAAATTACTAATGAGAGCCCGCACGAAACTCGAAGCAATGAATGGGCGAGTCAAGAAAATTCACCTAATCAGCGCGTGCACGTCAAACCAGATCGTGTGCGTCGGTCAACGCGCGCACGTCAACTAGCTCGTGCGCGTCGGTCAACACGCGCACGCCAATCAGTCCGTGCGCATCGATCAACACGCGTATATTAACCAACGAGCATTGGACGATCGGTCTCGCGGCGAAACATACAAGTCAACAAAGCGAACCAAACACGCGAAGAGAACAAGTTTCGAAAGAAAGAGAACAGGAAAAGAAAAAAAGTCGAAAACCTGCGCGAGCGCAGGACGGAACAAACCGACCCGCGCAAGCGCGGGTCGGATGCATCCGACCCGCGCAAGTGCGGGTCGGGTGTGACCGACCCGCGCAAGTGCGGGTTGGACCTATCTGACCCGCGCCGCGTAGTCCGAAACCCAAAACACGTTTTGACGGTTTTAAAGCTGTTTTCACAGGATTTATCTGTTCCAAGGGTTCCTAACTGACTAGATATCATCCCCAAACATGGTTAGGCTGTTGTTAACTGAAGATAAAGTCAAATCACTTGTTCTCATCCAAATAACCACATCCGGGGCCTATAAATACGAGCCAAAGGCCTCCATTTTCAAGGCTGGAATTTTATCAAGAGGACGAGGTGCTGCTGGATTGAAGAGTGAAGGAGCATAAAATTTCAGCGAAGGTCAACGAGATCCCGACGAACTTCGGTACAAAGGAGAAGCCGCTCGAAGGATCCGAAGCCCGTACGTCCGTTCCTTGAGATTAGGCTTGGTCTTAATCTCGAGAAGAGCCCTGATTTTGTTTTGTCGATCTCAGCGCTTCAAACCAGAAAACTTCCTCGGCGAAGGCGAAGCTCTGCCGAATTTTCCTGCAACCGGATCTGATTCGCGGTCGTCCACTGATTAACCCCGACACCGGTAAAGAACCCACGCAAGCAAGAGCCGATAAACGAATCTTGTGTTTATTTTCAAGAAAGTTATAATTTTTATTTTTGTTATTTGAATTTATTTGTAACGACTAAAGTTTAATGAAATCAATGATGAAGGCAGCTTTCCACGAAAACATAAGTAATCAAGGCTCACAAGGTAAAGGTTGTGGTCGTCGTCGTGGTAGAGGCAGGGGACGTGGTCCCCAACAGCAAACCACTCAAAATCAAGTAGTGACCCAAAGCTTTAGAGGACGAGGACGAAGCAATCGTGGAAGATCCATACCTGGGCGTGGAAACAACAAGTATGTTCAGTGCTATAACTGTCACAAGTTTAGGTACTATGCTTCAGATTGTTGGCACAAAACTAAAGACCAAACCAATCTTGCCGAAGCAACAAATGATATGGGTAACAACTCTACGCTTCTTCTTGCTAATGATGATTCAAGTGTTGAGAATGATGCTTGGTACCTTGACTCGGGTGCTAGCAACCACATGTGCGGGAAGAAAGAACTTTTCATGGAACTCGCAGAAGGAGTTCATGGAAGTGTGAGCCTCGGAGATTCTTCAAAACTCACGGTTGAAAGCAAAGGGAAGATTAAAATCTACCAAAAGGATGATAAGCCCGAGTATATTTCCGATTTTTACTATATTCCTAACTTGAAAAGTAATATTCTTAGCATCGGTCAATTACTCGGAAAGGGATACAAAGTATATATGGAGAACAACCATCTTTGGTTGAAAAATGCAAATGGAGGCCTCATAGCTTGTGTTAAGATGACAAGGAACTGCATGTTTCCCTTGCAACTAAACATGAAAGTCGATAAGTGTTTTCAAGGACTCATGGAGAATGAGTCATGGAAGTGGCATCTTCGCTTCGGCCATCTAAACTTCAGCGGCCTGAAGTTACTGTCTACAGCTGGCATGGTACAAGGTCTACTAACAATCGATCTACCGAATCATATTTGTAAAGGCTGTGTAATTGGCAAACAACCACGACTTCCTTTTCCCAGTGGAGAATCATAGAGAGCAAAGGCACCATTGCAACTTATTCACACTGACATCTGCGGACCGATCGATCCTATCTCTTTGGGAGGTAATAGATATTTTATAACCTTCATTGATGACTTTAGTAGAAAGTAGTGGGTGTACACTCTTAAAGAAAAATCTGCTGCATTTACTACATTCAAGCATTTTAAAGTTTTAGTTGAAGCAGAGAGCAGCCACAAGCTAAAAATTCTTCGATCTAACCGAGGTGGTAAGTACACCTCAAATCTGTTTCAAGAATATTACAAGGAGCAAGGTATAAAAAGACAGTTTACTACTGCCTACACACCACAGCAAAATGGCATTACCAAAAGAAAGAACCGGACCATCTTCGACATGACAAGAACCATGCTCAAAGAAAAGGGATTGCCAAAGAAGTTCTGGACAAAAGTCGTGGCTTGCTCAGCTTATTTTTTCAACCGATGCCACACAAAGATAGTGAAGAACAAGATACCTCAAGAGGCATGGAGCGGTTACACGCCTAGTGTGGCACACCTATGAATTTTTGGGTGTGTTGCATATGCTCAAGTACCTGAAATCAAAAGGAAGAAGCTTGACAATTGCGGTAAAAAATGTATTTTCATCGGATATAGCGAGGAGTCGAAGGCATACAAGCTCTACAATCCACTAACCAAGAAACTAGTTGTTAGTAGAGACGTTGTCTTTAATAAAGAAGCATGGCACTGGAGCAATAAAGAGACTACCAAACATCAACCCGTGGTGAATGAACCTAATGAGTCTCTACATGAGGAACCATCACTAGCTATAGGTGTGTCCATCTGGGCCGGCCCGGAAATCCGAGCCCGGGCCGGGCAAAACCGGAGCCCAGACCCGGGTACCCCGGGCCGGGTTCCGGGCCGGCCCGGTTTATTTTCTTTTTTTTTTAAATTCTATTTAAAATTTAAATTATACAAAAAAAGACAAAAAAAAATTAATAAAAAACAATAATTTTATTAATCACTTAAAATAACATAAATTACAAATAAAAAATTATAAAAATAAATTCTTTATTAATAATTAATAAATCATTTACAATTTATAAGTATAAATTTATTTTAGAATTCATCGCATCACAATAGATAAGTACATCCTAACTAGATTTTTTAAATTTCTTTTCTTTTCTTTTTTTTTTGATAAAAAAATGCTAAAAATTAGTTTAACATTATTATATTTTATATAATTATGTATTAGTATATACTTACAAATTATTATGTAACTACGTATTATATATACATATATTATATGTAAATATATTGTATATATTTATAAGTTATAACTTGAGAGAGAGAAAATCGCATAAGTAGCCGTTGTCCGTTGGGCCAATGGGGAAGAAGTAGCCGTTGTAATATACTATACTTATATATACTTATATACTAAGAGAGAGAGAGTATACACACACACACACACACACACACGGATATTATACATATATAAGAGAGAGTATACTTATATAAGAGAGAGTATACATATATAAGAGAGTATACTTATATATACATATATACTAAGAGAGAGAGTATATATATATATATACACACACATATATTATACATATATAAGAGAGTGTATACTTATATATACTTATATAAGAGAGTATACATATATAAGAGAGAGTATATACTTATATATACATATATACTAAGAGAGAGAGAGTATATATACATATATACGAGAGAGTATACACTGTACACAAGAGTATTCTTATATATACTTATATAAGAGAAAATATACTTATATATACTTATACATACTAGCTACACCACCATCTCCTCCACATTTTACACCCTCTCCTGCAAGAGGTTCTCCATCTTCTGGGGAAGGTAGTAGCAGCGGATCTACCGTGCAACGAGGTCTCATTAAAATGAGAAGTCTCAGGGAGATCTATGAGTAGATAGAAGAAGACGGAGAGTCAAATCTCTTCTGCTTATATGCTGATCATGAACCTCACACCTTTCAAGAAGCCGTAAAAGAAGATTGTTGGCGAACAACAACGGAGGAGGAGATCCACGCTATTCAAAAGAATAACACTTTAGAGTTGACAACACTTCCATAAAATCACAAGGCAATAGGGGTTAAGTGGGTGTACAATATCAAGCACACAGCAAATGGTGAAGTTGATCAGTACAAGGCGAGGCTTGTAGCGAAAGGTTACAAACAAAAGTACGGCATTGAGTATGAAGAAGTCTTTGCTCCGGTTGCTCGACTGGATATGGTGAGACTATTAATTTCACTTGCAGCTCATCACAAGTGGGATATATATCATTTGGATGTCAAGTCAGCATTCCTCAATGGCGTTCTTGAGGAAGAGGTGTACGTGCAACAACTAGAATGCTTTCTTGTGAAAGGGCAAGAAGACAAAGTGTACCATTTGAAGAAAGTCTTGTATGGCTTAAAGCAGGCACCACGGTCATGGAACGCCCGAATTGATGGCTATCTTCATCAAAATGACTTCATTAAATATCCCTATGAACATGTCATCTACATGAAGAGGAACCATAAAAGCGAATTTCTAATAATTTGTCTTTATGTTGATGATTTATTGTACACAGGAAACAGTATCGAGATGCTTGCTAAATTCAAGACGGCAATGTTCAATGAATTTGAGATGACGGACAATGGATTGATGTCCTATTTTCTTAGCATTGAAGTGAAGCAGCAGCAAGAGGGGATTTTTATATCCCAGAATAATTACATGAAGGGGATCTTAGAGAAGTTCAAGATGAATGAATGCAACCCTATGAACACCCCAGTAACCATCGGAATAAAGCTCTCAAGAGAAGGAGATGGACGTTTCATGGATTCAACTCTTTTCAAAAGTCTAGTTGGCAGCTTGAGATACTTGACGATCACAAGGCCCGATATTACTTATAGAGTCGGACTTGTGAGTCGTTACATGGAGACACCGAAGGAGCCTCACTGGCTAGCTGCGAAGAGGATACTAAGGTATATCAAAGGCACACTCAACTTGGGTCTTTTCTATGCATATGATGAAAATGCACAACTAGTTGGTTACTCAGATAGTGACTGAGGAGGTGACTAAGATAAGAGAAAAAGCACCACTGGCTGTCTTCTATGTTGGGTCAACTGCATTTTCATGGACCTCAAAGAAGCAATGAGTTGTGGCCTTATCTTCATGTGAAGCAGAGTATATGGTGGCTATATCTACAGTATGTAAAGCAATTTGGTTGCTAAACATATTAAAAGAGTTGGATCATCCACAAGAAGACTCGACTGTATTTTTTGTGGATAACAAATCAGTCATCCAGCTTGCAAAGAACCCAGTACATCATGGGAGGAGCAAACACATAGATACACGGTTTTATTTTCTCAGAGACCATGTAAATCAGAAACTCGTTAAACTGAAGCATTGTCACACCACTGAACAAGTAGCAGACATATTCACCAAGCCATTATCAGGCAAAACTTTCATGAGGCTAAGAGACATGCTTGGCATAAAGACATTTTGATTTGAAGGGGCATATTGGAATATCAAATTAAAATGTTAGAATAAATGAGGTTAATAGCATGAGTTTTAGAAGTGTAAGGGTCATAAGTTTAGAAGGGGAAGAGACAGAGGTTATGGAAGAATAAGAGTTACTCCTTTATGATATTTTATCTTTATGACATTAAAAGAAGAGTTTAATTTGTGACTATTGGTATGCCTATACGTTTTGTTTTTGAAGTCTATGTAAAGGGCTATTGTAATCCTTGTTTCATCAAGAAAAAAATTGAAGAAATAAAAGTAAGTTCTTTGTTTTTATTTGGGAGAGTTCTAAGTTTGTAAACTTAAGAGTCAACATGACCGCCATCCTTCATCATTTAAATCTTAATTTCTTTCCTTTTCCAATTAATCGATGCCCTTCAACAATTTCAAAGAACAAGCCTAATCCTAGACTCAATAAAGACCCTAAATGGCAAATATGAGCCCCTGGTGAACCCGAACAAGACCAAGGTAGTAACTTTAGGGCATTATAAACAAGTAGTTTTCAAGCCCTAATTGAATTTGTTAGCATCGATCTCTAACTATTGGAAAAAATCTAATGGAGACAGTTAACGAGCGAAATAATCACGTACGTTGCAGGCGATGATAAGGCGGAGGAGATTGGCCATGTGCTTCTTGTTCTCCTCCTTCCTTTTCTTCGCTCCTTGATTCGCCATTGCTCAGCTCTCTCTCTCTCTCTCTCTCTCTCTCTCTGCGCTTGGGCGTGGAGAAATGGGCTGGAGCGGTTCTTTGACTTCAACTGTATACGGCTTTTTTCCTGGCTCGGTTTCAAAATTTGATCCGGCCATGTTAGCAGGACAGGATGAAATTGGATCAACTTATTATATTTTTTTAAAATAACTTTTTATAATTAATTGTGGTTGGTAACACCGCTTAATTAGTAAAAATAATTAAGTTTAAAGTAGTTATGATTGGCAATCCCAGTTATTTTTGAACTAGGTTCAAAGTACTTGTCCACGAATTTTTTCAAACGTGTTCTGTTAATTAGACGGGGTTGACAACCTTGTCTAACTAGTGACATATGTTTTTTTTTAAATCGACCCAGTTTCAACTAAAAATGCCCTTACGATTGAAACTACGTTGATTTTTATAAATAAAATTAAAATGAGTCAATTTTTTTATAAATATTAAAATAGGTCTATTTCAAAAATTGTTAGTATAAGATTATCGCACTTGAATACTCTATTGTTCTCTCTACTATGCTCTTATATACCCTCAATTATTTTCGGTAGTACTTTTCTACTAAAGTTTCTAAATTTCCAAAAAATTTCCATGTTAGTACCCTTAGTTATTCAAACATAAGAATTTCTTCTAAAAATTCTTATGCGACACAGTATGCTAATTTTAGAAAAATTTAACTCTTAATATTTGTTAATTTTACTATTAAATCTATAAAAATCTAATTTAAAAAGTAAATTAGAGTATGTTTAAAATATAATTGATAGTTTCAGTGGTCAATCTAACAAAATAGGATTAAAAATTATAAAATTAGCAAATAAGTGTTGCATGAGAATTTTCATGGGGAAATGTTCTCATTTGCATAACTGAGGATATTTAAGTACAATAAAATTTTAGGATATATGAGTGCTGACACCAGCAAATCAGGGTGTATAGTGCAAAGTAGAGGAATCTATAGGGTATTAAGTGCAATCAAGACGAAAAATATTAGATACTTATTAGTTAGAATACTAAATAGTGAACCTGAAGGTTAAGGTAAGCTGTGGATTTTCTTTGTGAAAATTAGTATTTTTTTCCATATTTATCTCAAAAATAGCTACTTTGATCAATAACTATTATTTCCGTTTGGACACTTCCTAGCATTTGTAGTTGTACTTATAGTTGTAAGAATTTCGAACTTTAGAAGGCATGTAGAACCTAAGAATTTTTTGTCTAGAGTAAAATGAAAGAAAACTATTTTCAACTATCCATAGGACCATAGGTGTCGTTTATTGACTAATTAGTTTACAATCATTCACGTTTTTCTTAATAATTATTGTTGTAATTGTTGTTGTTGCTGCCATTGTTGCTCCGAAAGTCCAGTGCAAGTAAATTTGGCCATCTTACCATGTTAAAAAAAACTTTTCTGTAATACATATTTCTCATTTTAAAAAGAATAAAAAAAGACTTTTTTGTAATATATATTTCTCATTTTCTTTTCACAATCAATACTAAACAAAAATTGTTTCCTCCCTGACCTTATCCTTTTAAATTGACATGAAATGAAATATAGAATAATGGATGTAATAACTCGAGAACCACACTTTTTTTTAAGGGAAAATTGCTTGGAGCAAGCAATTTGTAAAAAGTTATGCATCCTCCACCTCCAACTAGACTCCACCCATTGTAAACTCTTTGACCTATGTTTCCATGCTAAAACACCTCTAGCCTAACATTGTATATGTAATTTATATTGTATTTTTAAGTATTGCCCACTTTACCCTTTTGTACCCTTTTGTACCCATTTGTGGAATGTCAAAACTATTTTGTCTTATTGGGCAACCCTCATTCCATTATACAATGGGACGTGACATCCGATTGGGTTCAAGAGAATTGGTAAGAATGTCATTGATGGCTAGGAGAGTTTTTTTGGAGGGAAATGAAAAATTAGAGGGAAACATATTAAGTTTCTTTCAAATAAGCCCTATGTCAATATAATATCTTCTTCCCTCTTTAGATTCTACTCATAAGATCTTCAACAACCTTCAACAACCAAAATATTCTTAACGTTTTCCTCTTAACTTCTTCAACAACCAAAATGAAATAATCTTTAATGTGTGTGATTTCCTTTAACACAAATGCAACCCTCATTAAAGTTAATTCTGTAACAAGTTTTGTTGAATTGAAGATGCAAGCTGTAGAGAATTTAATATTATCGTACGAAAGTTTGTTGATTAGTTACTCTCTCAAGAAGTATCTCAATGTCTCGTTTGAGCTTTCAAAAGATGAATATATTCTCAACATGAAAGATTATCATCGTTCAATGGAGTTAAATACGATAACCATGGCTGTTACTAAAGAGATGAAGGATCCATGCATGCCATACCGACAGAAACAGAGCTTAAGTAAGGATTCAAAAGATTATTTTTAGCTTTAGGTAACATATACAGAAAGATAATTTAAAGCTGTTTTACATGAGATTAGGATGGCGGATCAAAGAGCTTACCAAGTAGCTCTCGGTTTTGGTCCAAATAATTGGGCGAATTTTGTATTTCCTGATATAAGGTACGTCAAATATCAGTCATTTTCTATGAATTTGATCTGTTAAATGTCACATTATACTTTTATATGCGACGTTTGTCTATTATGTGTGACCTTTACTCATCTCATGTGGCATCACTCTATTAGATGTGAATCTTATCTGTGGGATGTGACAATTTGCTGTTGCTTGTGAAATTTGTCGTTCATATATGACACATAGCCGTACTTTGTGATAGTGAGTTTCTGTATAATACATATGGTATTTATTTACAGATATGGTCATATTACTTCCTATGTTGCTGAATCTTTCAACAATTGGATTCATGTGGCGAGAACACTTCATGTTTGCGATATGATGGATCACATTCGTGTATAAATTATAAAAAGGATGAATACTCACCACGAGATGGCAACAAAATGGAATAACTATCTATGTCCTGAAGCGGAAAAAATTCTCCAAGAAAATTGTATGAAGGGAAGCACTCTTGAAGTCTCACATTCTACAGCTGAAATCTTTGAGGTATCATCTCACAAATTAGTACAAGTTGATTTGGAACACAAAACATGCACGTGTCGTGCATGGGATATATTACGAATACCATGTAAACATGTGTGTCATGCTATTAACTTTATGCATAGAGATGTGTACCAGTATTATGATTAGTTCATGACGACTGAAGCTTTTAAGAAAAGTTACAAACCAATTCTCTTTCATGTTCCGAATTACGATAAGCCAAATATCACAGATGAAACAGTTGGCATACTTCCCCCAAAGAAGATAAATAGACATGGAAGGAACAAGAATAGATGTATCAACAACTGATCTGTGAATAGACATCCAATTAAATGCTCAAGATATCACGCGGAAGGACACAACCGAGCCACATGCACTGAACCCATCCAAGACTAACGTTTCCTGGCAGAATTCAGACAGTTTTGGGATTGTTGTCTGTTATATGTTATTTTTGATATTTTGTTGTGACATTTACGAGTTAAATGTTACATATTATCTGTTCGTGTGACTTATTGGTATTAACTGTGACACCTATAAGATCTATACTTTCAGATTCCATATAATTTGCTAAAGAAAAGTTCATGGAGAAATCACAAATACACAATTTATCATTGCACATTTCATCATTGTCACCACAAGTCTCAAAATTTACAAACTGGTAATGAACATCCAACATCCAACAAAGAATTACGTTATATGTGTTTGTCTAATACTTCCACTCAATCAATAGTACATCATTACCCCCAAAATACCAAAGATATTCTGGATCATCTACATCTAACTTCAGTCGCAACTTCTCCCATTCTCAGCCTTTACATATGATTTGAGCAGCAAGTCCTTCCCTAACATTTCATCATTTGCAATGCTTCAATATTCATTGCCTCCCTTCCTTCTAGGATCGCTTTGATGAAAAAATATTCATGTATGCCACAATCGTACCTAAATAGAAAAGAGGTAAAATCACATTGTAATGTATAAATATCACATAACAACAATATATATCACGGATAATGAGAATATATCACACGGAATATATAAATGTCACATAACAGCATCATTCACAATGCCAAATGTCACATGAAACCGGTATACGTGACATAAAAGCAGCATATGTCACACAAAATGCATAAATGTCACATAAAACCAACATATGTTACATAAAACCATCATATGTCACATGAAACCAATATATGTCACAAAACAACAACAAATATCACTGATAAAAATTATATATCACATATAATGCATAAATGTCGCATAACGCAAGCACATATCACTGATAATGATTATGCATCACAGATAAGCAAGTATCACATCAATTAATAAACTGGTAAGAATAAGCTGTTTAGAGAAACTTACGAGCCTTTTTGCATTCGACAAGGAACTACTACTTCATATTCGAATGCTATGAATGTTGACGCCTGGTCGAATCCACTTACCATCATATCTAAAAATAGTTGGATTGTCAACACGTCTCCAGCCCATGCCTCGTGGTCAACGGAACTGTAATGTCTGTATTTTTTGCCCCAAATTGACCTTAAGGACATACCAATGATCAGTGTGACATATCGGAATTATCAGAATATCCTTCCCATCATCTATATGCTTCTTTATATACTTTTTATAGACATTTTTCTCATCCAAATTTAAAGCAGTTAGCAACCAAATCTTAAAAAAGAATAAGGAGAAGAAAGTCAAATAACATATAAATACAATATAACTTGTAAAAGTATTATGATCGATATTTCTCACACTAAAATATGATGTGATCATAGCAAATTTTCTTTCCCCATCGGCATTTTCCGGCAGCTTGAGCCATTTTTGAAGTCTTGCAACCAGTGCTTCAACGGTCTAACGATTGCAAATGCAATAAATCATGTAATATCAAAAACTTGAATAACACCAAAAGTTAAATAAAATCTAACCTCGTCCTTCATTCTTCCACCACGTAGAAGATGAAGCATATCATATCTGTTTATAATTTGGTTGTCAACCTCGTAAATAGTCCTCTTTCTACATAATATGCATAGTACAATCAACGTATAAGTATCAGAGAGCATTCTTTGTCACAGACTACATGTAAATATCACAGGAAACAGTTATAAATCACGCAAAAACCATTAATTATCACAAAATAATGTAAATATCACAGGAAAACACTAAACGTCGCAGAAAATAGATAAAAGTCACAGAGTAACACTTATTATCACAACCAACATATAACAGTCACATGCAATAAATAATAATCACATAAAAGACTATTACCACAGTCAAAATGTAAACAATAATCACATATGAATTAAACTTATCTCACCAATGCAATAGTCAATTGACTCCTTTCCTTTTTTTTTTAACTCTTTTCTTTCTTAAATAGTTTTCGGAGTCAACTTCCTCTCTTTTTGCCTTCATCTTTCTAGGCTCTTGCTTGATCTCCTTATGGACATATTGCGACATATCTTGCTTCGGTAAGATGTGGATTGCGGCTTCTGATTTCTTCATAATCGTTGCAGTCTGCAACGAACCCACTTTCTTACATTTCAATGTCTAGTTTGTCATTGGTGGATTGGAATCATTGACTCTGGCTGGCTCCTTGATGTTTGTTATCTCATAGTACCATAGCTTCAAAAAAGCAACATTCAATCAATGAAGTATAACAAGTTAGATACAAATGTCACATGTAAAAGATAGAGATCAGAAGTTAGATACAAATGTCACATGCTAACTACAAATATCACAATTAAACAATATATATTAGGGACGAATGTCACATATGAGGCACAAACGTCACATATGAGTATCATATATCACATGTAAAAGACAATAATCATATATAAGGGGAAAATATCACACATTAACTATGAATATCACAATTAAACAATGCATAGCAGAGATAAATATCACATATGGGGCACAAACGTCACATATTAGTGTGATATATCACATGTAAATGATAATGATCACAGATAAAGTGCAAATACAACATATTAATTACAAATAATATAGATAACTCACCGACAGCAAGGGAGCACAGCCGCTAAGATCTGTCTGCCCCTTTTTAGCTATCTTGGCAGCTTTGAAAGAGTCCCACAATTCATTGTAGATGATCGTCACCCATAGTAAATGATCAACGACATCTATCCGAGTCATATACTTGAATATATGTCGCGGTGCATTCATTCTAACGGTTGGAGTCCATATCATTGTGAGTTGATAAAGGATTTGAAGTGTAACAAAATCAGAAACATCTGATTTCTTTTTCGACCGAACCGGTTTATCCACTAAGGGCTCAAGGTAATCTCGGTCACTCCTGTATTTTTCTTATTGCTTGTTGCTGAAGTATGTACTACATATCCTATTTGCGATATCACGATTCCCTTCTGGTTTCTCCCCTTCATCCTTGAACCGGGTATGTTTTTGCACCCAATTTACATCAAATGTGTAGGCTTGTTTTGTCCCGTTTTGATATTCTTAAAAAAAAACTTTCCAGTGACCAAATCTAGATGATCAATCAGTAGCATGATCGATGCTTTGTCGGATGGAATTAATCCAAAACTAATATAGTTTTGAAAATTGGAGGATCCGTAAGTTTTTCAATGTTCGGCTCTCAATCGTGGAACAATTCCATTCATGAATTCACAATATCCACAAATATTACAACATATTCTGATATCACCCTTACTGTTAAACACAACACAAGCGAAACTAAATCTACTTAGGGTTCTACTGTGAATAAATTCATAATGACAAACAAAATAAATGACCAAATGTGGATAATTCAGTTTATACTTACAACTCAACCTTTGTTGTTGCTGATTCAGATGACTCAGATGATGAATTCATCATCCTGTATTTTCAGCAAACTGAGGGTTTGGTGAAGAAGATGGATTTGTTGGAGCCAGCGGACGACGAGCTCGCGGACGAGCAGATGACGAGACAAGCAAATACCAAAATTAGAGCGTCGACGAAGACGATTCAAAGTGAAGCTGTAGAGGTTCTCGTCGGCGGCGGTGTAGGAGTGAGATCTTGAGTGGAAGAGGGTTTCCAAAATTGGTTGCAGAGGGTTTCGAAAATCGTGCTTAGAAGGAAGATTTTCGGAGTAGTTTTTTTTGGTTTTTAAATGGGAAGGGTAATTTCAAAATAGCTTTATTAGGTAGTGAGTTTGTACAGTGTTTGAGGGATAATTGCACTCATGTTTTGGTACAAGGGCGGGGGGGCATTGTTTTTTTGGCTGGGTAGGAGGATTCATAGCTTAAGTTTATGGAGTTCCTCCAAGCAATTTTCCCTTTTTTTTTAACACGTAGCCTATATATATTCATATAGTTCCTACTGACTAGGTACATCACATATTCAAGGGTTGACTAGGCAAACAAACGTGGATTTAAATGTCAAAGTCAATGCAGCCTTGACTTGTATTAGGTCTTCCCGATCTTCAACTTTCTTTCAACCTTCTTGTCTGTAGGAAATCCTTGTTCCTCATCTTTGCGAGAGGAGAGGTAATTCAAGGAGGTGGTGTCCTCGCAGAGCTTGGGGTTCTCATCGATCAACCAGTTCAGGCGATGGGTTAATTATTGCATCATATGGGTGGCTGCGCAGCAACATGATGGAGATTCTTGACTGTGAAGAGTTGACTGGGCCTCTGTGCAGCAAGCTCTTGTATCGCTAGTTGCTAAATATCTGAACAAGTCAAATTCATTACATTATACATGATTATAACAAGTTTAATATCTGAGCTAAGACTATTATCGATAGTATTCAAAATGTTAATAATAATGTAATATTTAGACCTGATATATTAAAATGGTTTACTCAAGTATCATAAATTGTAAATAGTTTCTGCAGATTTTCATAAAAGTGGATAATGTTTTTTGCTTGATACATGAAGAAGAAACTACACCAAAATCATTAAAAAATATTTTTATGTAGTCCATATATACTGCAACAAAGTCAATGGCGCATATATTTACGATTTGGAAGTTCAAATATTATATTTGGGTATGTTCTATTTACATTTTCGATATTATTAATAAAAGACTAGCTTAACTCAGCAAATTTTACATTTGATTAATGATTAAGTCTAAATCAAAGTAAACAGGGGCCAAAACATTATTAAGAAGTACTCATCAATAATTTAGTGTATTATAAATGTCCAACTGCCCCAGACACATCAGATCAGCAATTTTCAGACTAAAGTGATAGTGACAATAATTATGTCTTTTTCATGGCTTTTTCACTATGTTGACATGAAATATTTGTATCTGGACAGGTACCGGATATGCATTCGATTACAGATATCCTTTTAAAATTTTATGGGATAAATATAAAAATAAGTAGATACCTGATTCTAGATGCAGTTACCTGGATACATAATATTAAAACTATTTTATGTTAAAATAATTAGTCTGAGACTGATTTTCATGATTCAGAGATCTAAATTTAAATTTGTCGTTGTCCTGAATGCATAGATGAACTATGGCATGAAATTTTTTACTTTATCTAGACAACAATATGTAGTACATAGCTGATACACTCCTGAGTTTTATCAGTTTCTCTCATATCTGATTCGTCTGGGTGTCTATTTTACTACTATCAGATCTGTATCTGGATTTTCCTTACCAGAACATGTATAGATGCGCATATATAGACATGATAAACATCATATCGGTTTGTTTGCACTCCTAGTGCATTTTCCTATGATGATATCAATATCATGGACGGTTAATTAAAGTTTTAGTCTAAAACCTACACCATTTACATTACTTGCAATGAGCGAAGAAGATATTTGTTAGGTAATTAGGCTATTGCATTAGCCTAATGCTTTCCTGATCAAAAAATTAAGCCAAGTAAATTAAAAAATAAAGAATAAAGTACTACCAACCTCAAGGCGATCACCAACATTAACAACAAAAGACCCACAGACTGGCTCGACAGTGAGGTGAGGAAGCCATAGTCAGAATGTGGCAGATTTCCAAATGTCAGATCAGGCTCCAGGCACGCAGGATAATTGTTGATGACCATGGCGGATTTTCAAGTGTCAGATCAGGCTCCAGGCATGCAGGATAATAGTTGATGACCATCATGTGTGTATCTTTGTCAAAATCTCAGAGAATACAGTTGTCGACTCCGATAGTCTTGAGGGTTGCAGACATGAGGAGGAAGAGGGAATTGGTTTGCTTTACGTATGAAGTTACTATCTCCCTGCACAATGAAAAGATTATTTTCTAATTATAAATTTTCAGTAATGTATATACAATTAGGATTTATTGTTAAAATAATTAAAACTGATGATTATGATTAAAGAATCAGTTGTCCTGAAATCTAATTGGATAGGAAGTTGAAGGTACACTTTTTTTATACTTATAAAATAGAGGTGGCCCCTTCTGTAAAGTAATCTAAACATAGATCTTTAAGACTAAAATTGTTAGTCTGGTCACCACACTTGTATGGTAGACATGATTTTTTTTTAAAATAAAATTTCTTTGATGCTGTCTTTGTAATTTAAAGGTGCGAGATTTTTTCTATTTGGTGTCAAAAGCACATCATGGTTTACAAGGTTGAAAGGTGTAAGTTTTCCAGGACGACAGCTTTAAGAATTGTGATGCATGTTGTTGAATACAAGTATTATCCGAATACCCTGCATGTGAGCAGGATGTTCTAACCCGCATAAGGGACATTTGAATTAAAACTTGTCTTCGTATTCTACTCATGTATTATTCAGAACACCCCCGACACCAATAATCTCATGTAATGTTCTTATGGTTCTGGCAAGCTTTGTACTCTCTGAGTTTATGCTTTGTGTGCATGTTTATGTATACAAACTAAAAATGGCAGTTGCTTCCTTTGTGAAGAACATTTATGATAATAACTATAAACAGTTGTCAAAACAACTAGCACCATTCACATGCATGCATCAATTACAAACACATGTATGCTCCTCAGACGCCCCAACTTGTTCAAGAAACTTACCCAACGTAACTTTTACTCAAGAGTGTTCTTAGATTACTACTTCATTGCTTGCATTTTCATAGAAAGTGAATGAAAGAGAAAAGTGACGCCCTCACCTCAAGTCCAAGGGAGAAGAAGGCTAATACTCAAGAACTCTCTCTAAAGGATGACAAGTGAGCTTGAGGAAGTCTCTCCAATATAAAACACCATCTTTGACTTGGTTAATGCTCATCTAACATATCACCGGAGTTCTTGTATCACTCGTCATATATTTCATCCTCTCCGCAATGGGAAGGTCAAAGAATTTCTTCCCTACGCTCACCATTTTCGAAATAAGCTCTCTATCAATGCCATGGTTCACTACCTACACACCCACATAGAGAAAATTCTCTTAAATGCATTCTGCATTCAGAACATACGTGTTCTAAGTTCATATATGAATATGGTCGTATATTGAAAAGATTAGAAAGTATAATACGGTTAAATCAATATATTTGTTCATCTGGACAAGTTATTTGTACCTGAAAGAAGCCATGTCCCTCACATGATTTAGCCAATTTTTGAAGAACTTGACTTCTATCAGATGTAATAGAGCCAAATCAACAATAGGCAACTTCCAACTTGAGCTTCAGAGCAGTTCTCCTTCTCTAGTCTCAGGCTGCTCAGCAACGGATAATATATACTTCCTAGGAATCCTAGTGATGCCACTCTCACAAAGGTGTGTCACCCATTTCATGTATCTCTCCAATTGATCCTCATCCTCCTCTCTCTTCATCTCAACTAAGTCCTTTACTGTCTCTTTGAGAGGAAGAAAGAGAGTTAGTGTTTTGTGTCAGGTGACGGGATAATGAGAAATGAGGGACTTGGGTGGTACTTACAGAGGCTAAAAAAGAGAAAAAACAATTAGAAACTAAACCAACCCCTGTTTTCTCATAATCCATGGTTCCACAGGAGTATGTATGCATGTGTGTGTCAGAGAGCAGACTTGGCATAATGTCAAAGAGGCCTAAGCCACCAAAAATTCTCATTTTGAGAAGCCTTCAACGTTTAAGGGGAAAAAAAATACACAATATGGGTGATTACCTAGTAGCGGCTGACTTTGTATAGAGTGTTTAAGTAATCAATAGTTAGTACTTGGGGTGAGTAATCAAGTTTCTGACCTTGTGTATTTGCATAAAACAAATCAGAGTGAGGTGAGGTCCTGACTTTGCAATTGTTTTGGTAGGAATTCGATGTAGGAATAAATAATAGGACCTTCCTCAGTTTATTGCTTCATGTGATTGTCTTAAGTTACTATCACAATTTCGTTTTTTCGTTATTTTTTCAATAAATTTCTTTTCTTTTCCAATCAACGGCTCTTTACATAATTTCAGAGAACGAGCCCTAAGCCTAAAACTCAATAAAGAAACCCTAAATGGAAACTGCAAGCTCATCCTGAACTGAAACAAGACCAAGATAGAAACTTTAGGGCATTGTAATTTTCAAAAGAGAAACTAAGAAAATGAAAAAATTGAAAAGCGAATCGATCGCAAGATCTGAGATTGAAGAAAATGTACGTTGGAGGGGATGATTGGGGGGAGGAGATTGTTCAGGTGCCTCTTGCTTCTCCTCCTTCCTCTTGCTTTTCTTTTTTCGTTATTTTTGGGATTTAGTCAGCTTGAGCTCGGACTGATCTGAATTGGGCTCGACTAGTTCTTCAAATCAAAGGCCCGGTCCGTTTGGTCCAATGGGTCTTTCACTATTGGGATTGTCTAATAGGCTAATACTAGTGTGCACACACTGTACAAAGCACCGCCCTTTATTTTCTTAAGCACTAAATTTTGAAATTTTTTTCTCTCTAAGTTTTAATGCATTTAATTTAATTATTATATGTTTAAAATTAAAAATCATATCTACTCAATCTAAGTTTTAATACATTTGATTTAGAAAATCATATTTACTCCGCTATACTTGAAGAGGGAACTAAGGTTTTAATACATTTGATTTGCTTTACTGTTTATGATACAGTAATACTGATAAATAGTAACTTCAAGCATGGATGAGCAGATTTGATTTACTGTTTATGCTACAATAAATTACTATAGCATAGATAGTACCTTTGAGTGTAGAGGGCCAGATTTGGTTACTGTTTATATTACAGTACAGAGGTGTAGATGGCTTGAAAAATGGTTAGAAAACGTTAGATTTTGGTTAGAGGACTCTATAGTAAACTTGGTGGTTAAGGTCAACTGTGGTTTTTAATTACCCCATCTTTATTTTTGAACATTAATTTTTTTCCTGATATATCTCAAATAATATCTACAATGACTAGAAAAACTTTTTTTTAAACACTTAGTTAAGCTACCCAAACTAGTTTTTAGTTGCAAGAATTTTGAACAGCTGAAAAAACGAGCAAAAATAAGAAATTTCATCTAGGATAAAATTTAAGAAAACTACTTTCTCAAATTTGTGTAGAATTATTCAAGTTCGTTTATACTGTTTATCTATTTATTTATTTATATTACTACAGTAGTAGTATGGTATATGTTTCCTATAACAATTTAACAATCAACATTAACGTAAAAAATATTCTTCTTTCTGAACTTATCCTTTTAAATCTCAACGAAATGAGACAAAAGAATAATGGACAAAGGATGCAGAGAACCGCATAGTTCAATACACTTGTGGACTATATATCCCTTTACTTATATATCTCCAATATGTACTAATTTTCTACCTACTTACTAGATACGTCCACTACTCGATGGTTGATCACTTAGCAACCGTACAAGAGCCCCAAAATTCGAAGTCAAAAGAAGCGTTGACTTTCATTACTTTGTCTCGTTCTTCAACTTTCTTGTCTCTAGGAAATTCTTGTGCTTGGTCTCGCTGGAGGAAATGAAATTCAAGAAGGAGGCGAAGTCCGTGTCTTTGTAGAGCTTGGGGTTCTTGTCGTTGACCAGCTCCGGCAATGGGCTGACCATTGTATCATAAGGGAGGCTGTGGAGCGAGGCGACGGAGATTCTTGACCTTGAAGAGTTGACCAGGACTCTGTGTAGGACGCTCTTGTACTTCCCGTTGCTGAATATCTGAACAAGTCAAAGTCCATCAATATGTTAATTAGGTCATGTTTTAGTGGTTAAATCTGGATTAAAGGTAATAACAGAGGTGCAAGTAGTGTTAAGAACTAATTGTTAGTTATTTATGGCTTTATAATTAATAACTGCCTCATCCACGCCGTCTGAAATTTTCATCTCATATGATGGTTCCTCAAGAATATTTTAGTTATTTGTTAATTATAGCTAGGTGGGGGTTCTGATGAGAAAACTTTGAATTTTATGAGACACCCCAGAATTTCGTGGGTTTACCGAAATTTTTCTTGAATTAAAATAGTTTGTGGGCAGCATCTGCAATAACTCCAAAGTTCAAGGTGTTTTCTAAAATTAACCCTTAATTTTTTCAGTTAGATTTTTTTCCCCTTCCAATAATAATAGCAAACACTATATTTCTTTGCATTTGACTCGTATCTTTTTTATACTCGAAAATATTTATAGCCGTTCCTTATATGATGCCGTCATGGATTTTCCAATAAAAAAACTCTTGACTGACCTAAAAAAAAGGTTAGATAATTACACTTTTAAATTATTAACCAGAGTTTACCCAAGCATAAGACTAATCAAACAAAAATTAATTAAGGACTAAAATCAATAAACCAAGCGCCAACCTCAAGGTGATCACCAACGTTAACAACAATTGACCCGGGCACAGGCTCGACGGTGACCCACTCTCCCTTGCACTGAACTTGGAGGCCGTGAACCGCATCTTGCTGGAGGAGGAGCGTCAGGAACGTCAGGTCCGGCTCCGGGCATGCAGGATAGCAGTTTAGGACCATCATGTGTGTCCCGTCATCAAAGTCGTCATCGTGTTTGCGGTTGTCGTCGATTCCAAGGTTCTCCAGGATTAAAGACATCAGGATGAGGAAGAGCGATTTGGTTTGCTTTGCATATGAAGCTGCCACCTCCCTGTTCGTAACGAGGAATTTAGTACAGACTAATCTAGCTTGGTTTCGAAATCATAACTGCTTAATAACATGAGGCAGTTTTATCATGTCAGAAGAAAGATGATCGAATAATTAATTCACAGCAAATCTTAATGTTTACCCCAATATAAGACGGTTTTGTCATACCAGAAGAGAGATGATCGTACAATTCAGAACAAATCTCAAAGTTTAATTTATTCGAAACAAACTCCCATATCCTTTTCGTCCCAAATATATTGAAACATTAATAACTGTTTAATAACATTATATAATTCTCTGATGAATTGCATATTTTTTAAGGTTAATTGCACATAGATTCCCTGTAGCTTAATATTTTAAACTTACCTTTTTTTAGTCACCACTTCTTTTGAACTTACTATTTACGGGAAAAGAGGGATCTCAAGGATTAAATTTTTTGACTCTTTTACCCTCATGTGGACTCACAAATTTCAACCAGGGCAATATCTACCAAAAATTCCACCGAGGATAAAAGGATTCGGATCTCTCCACTACCAAAAAAGGTAAAGGATTCCAAAAATAACGTGGAGAGCTCGTAGCCACAATAAAACTACATGGGTGAGAAGTTTATGAAATTACAGGCTCTATGTACAAGTAACCCTTATTTTTACTTTTAATTATTCTTTTAAATTAGTAGAAAGGAGGTAGCCCCTTCTTTAAAGCTGAATCAGCACTAAATTTTAGGTGGAAAAAATGTTACTCTGGTTGTTGCCCGTGTACAATAGAAATATGAATTTATGAAATTTCTTGGAAACTCCCTTCTCTGTCGAAACTTAAAAGTACTGAGAGATTTTTGTTTGGTGTATAACACGAAGCACCATTTATAAATTCGATTAGCAAAAGACACATAAATTTGTTCTTTCGAACCATTGCTTTTGGTCTAATGACGTGTTTAAAAACTGCTAATATATGTGTTGAATACGAACCTTAACAGATCACCCTACATAAGAGTAGGGTGCTTCAAATCAGACAAAGGTACATTTCTAATCTCCAATTACCCTACTCACTTATGATTGTACCCAAATGTGTTCGTGTTCAATTTGTGTGCATCTCTAGCTATGAATGCACAAGAATAACATAGGATAAGGTGTTTTGTTGAGGAACATTAATTCATGATAGCAACTCCCAACAGTTGTCATCACAACTGATCGAGATCTTTCACATGCATGAATCAATTTTTTTTCTAGAACATGTATCTTTCTCCTTAATTCTCACATGCCCACTTGCTCATGAAAACTCTTCTAACGGAGCTTTCTCGCTCGGAGTTATCTTAGAAATAATTCTCGGAGTTATCTTAGAAATAATTCATTATTGCTCTTGAGTTTTCTTAGAAAGTGATAGGAAGAGAAAATTGAGGCCTTACCTCAAGTCCATGGGAGAAGTAGGCCATTGTTGAAGAACATTCTCTAAAGGATGACAAATGAGCTTGAGAAAATCTCTCCAAAATAACACACCGTCTTTTAGTTGGTTAAGGCTCGTCCCATATCTCACCGGAGCTCTTATATCACTGGACATATATTTCTCCGTCTCCTCCAAAGGAAGTTCGAAGAATCTCTTCCCGACGTCGACCATTCTCGAGATAAGCTCTCTATCAATGCCATGGTTCACTACCTACGTATACACCCACAGAGATCAAATTGTATCGAATGTTGATTACATTTTTTTGCCGTTGAATACAGCATTTCTCATGATATATACTTGGAAATTAAGACCGGGTTTATTGGTACCTGAAAGAAGCCATACTCCACGCAAGAATTCGCCATTGTTTGAAGAACTTGACTTCTGTCCGGAGTATCTAACAGAGCAAGATCAATGATAGGCAATTTGAGTTTCGGATTGGAAATCATCTCTTCTCTAGGCTCAGGTCGCTCGGGGACCGGTAATATGTACTTGTGAGGGACCTTAGTTATGCCACTCTCGCAAAGATGTCTTACCCCTTTCACAAACTTGCCCTCGTCTTCTTCTCTTTTTGTCTCAGCCAACCCCGAGTCCATCACCATTATTTCTTAAGAGAGGAACAAAGAAGTTTGTGTTTGTGTAAGGAGATGGGGGCAACGAGATGTGAGGGGATGGTGGTGGTACTTATAGGGATAACAGAGAGGAAAGCAATTAATTAGAAACTACTCCAATCTGGTTTCCTCATAATCCATGGTTTCATTGGAGTATAAGAAATATTATATACTATTATTATTATTATTATTATTATTATTATTATTGAGAGAGAGAGAGAGAGAGAGAGAGAGAGAGAGAGAGCTAGTTTACTTGGAATTATGTCAAAGAGCATGAGCCAGGCAACAATTCTCTTTTGAGAAGACTTCAACTTTTGAGAGCATAATATATTGAGGGTGATTCTCTATTAAACATTTTAGAGTTCCTAAGGTGACGTGGATTGGCTATGTGATGCATGCACTAGACCACAATTGGTGGCTGACTTTATATGTAATGTTTAATTAAGCAAGAGCTAGTTATTGGTGACTAATTAAGTTGCTGACTTTGTATATTTGCATACAGAGTGAGGTAAGGTGATGACTTTTTTAATTGTATATTGATTGAATGTATACAGGAAGTAATAATAGGGCCATCCCCAAAATAACTCTTCACATGTGCTTATTTGTAGACAAACGTTGTAATTAGGTGGGAGTGAGTATTAATTAGCATTTCTTTGATGCTTCCAAATAAATGGGAGATATATGCGTACATGCCCATTGGCAGCGGAAGCTGCCCATTGTCAGTAGGTGATCATGACTTTACACGCCCACCTCGCCGCGAAAGCGAATCATCTTGAGAGAAAAACCTTGACTTTTGTTTTTACAAAATACAAGCCAATCTCAATGTTCCAGTTTCGATATGAAACAAGAACAGAAGTGAAATATCTTAGCAATGTGAGATATACACTCTTCCCAATATCAGATCTAAGTCTAAATATTGAAGGAACCAACTAACATGAGCAATAACCAATATAATAAGTGAAACACGAGATTTACGTGGTTCGGCAAACTTCCCTACGTCCGGGGAGGGGTAAAGGGAGATTCCACTATGATGGAGAACACCGACGACTTGTACAACCCACAAGCTCGTTCCAAAGATGAAACTTTGATTCATACCCAAGAGAAGATGACCTCTTTCTTGTAAAATCTCTCCAAGCACTCAATCTTTTCTCTCCTCAAGATCTCACCTTTTAGATCTAAAAAACTCTCTCTTTTTCGTTGACAACAGCCCCTCTTCTCTGCTAAAAAACCTAGGAACGAATCCCTATTTATACAAAAGAAAACAGGTCAAAAAAACCACCCGAAAGCCCGCTGTTCAGATCCACGCCTGCTCGATCTCAGATCATCGTGAGACAATCCGAGGTGTCTGGGGTGGCGAGACACCTTCAGGTGTCTCGTTCACAATTCTCCACCTTGTACATCATTTGATAAATCTTAAATTTTGGACGAACACCAGAAGAACATCGTGAACATCACAAGATAGATCTGAAACACCAAGGCAGGCTAAACTAGCTGCACTATTATACCATGGCTGCCTACGTACCCTCTGATCAGGATCAAGCTAATCGTAGTTCTGCATAGTCTCCATATAGTCTCCATCTCACCTTATCACCGTCCCGAAGGACCATGTCCTCTTAGGCAGATCAACACGGGCTGATATGAAGCAAGTCAAAATAATGCTGAAACTTGCTACCTGTCACACTACCTTGGTCAACATGTCTGCGGGATTCTCATTTGCGTGCACCTTCATGAGAGAAATATTACCTTTCTTTATGACCTCCCGCACAAAATGATACCTGACGTCGATATGCTTGGTATGAGCATGATGAACTTGATTCTTAGCCAAATGAATCGCACTCTGACTATTGCACCACAAGTTTACACAATCCTGCTTGCTCAACCCCCAAATCATCTAGAAGACCCCACAACCATAATAGTTCCTTCACTCCCTCTGCCATAGCCATGTACTCAGCCTCTATAGTAGAAAGTACCACTGTAGCATGTAACATCGATTACCAACTAACTGGAGCACTATGTATTCTGATCACATAACCAGTAGTAGATCGTCGTCTGTCTAGATCGCCCGTATAATTCGAGTCCACAAACCCATCAATCTGACAACGTATCTCCACCAAAGCACAGACCCGTATCAACGATACCCTTCAAGTACATCAAGACCCATTTGCTACTTCCCAATGTTTCTTTCCCGGATTCATCATAAACCTACCGACAACACTGACCGCCAGTGAAATATCTAGGCGTGTACATACCATTGCGTATATTAAACTGCCAACTGCACTAGCATAAGGTACACGCTCCATGTGTGCCTTCTTTTCCTTTGTAGTGGGGGATTGTTTACCTGAGAGCCTGAAGTGTGAAGCCAATGGAATTACCACCGACTTAGCACTTTGCATCCCAAACCTTATGATAACCCACTCAATGTAGTCCTTTCTGACTCAAGAACAATCATCGATTTGCTTGTTCTCTTCTAATATCAATTCCTAGTATTTTCCTAACAGCGCCCATGTCCTTCATCTAAAACTCTTTACCAAATTGAGATTTTAACATATCTATCTCTACCTTACTTCTCGAAGCAATAAGCATGTCATCCATATATAAAAGAAGATAGATATAATCAACTCCATGAAGCTTTCGAAGATAGACACAATAGTCATAATCGCTTCTAGAGAACCCATGCTTTAGCATGAAGGAGTCAAATCGCTTGTACCACTGCCGAGGAGATTGTTTCAATCCATAAAGTGATTTCCTAAAGCGATATACCTGATTCTCCTTATCCTCAACCTTGTAACCCTCAAACCGATGCATATAGATTTCCTCCTCCAAGTCTCCATGCAAGAATGACGTTTTGACATCGAGTTATTCTAGTTCAAGATCACCATGAGCAACAATACTTAATAGCACCCGAATAGAAGTGTGTTTCACCACTAGAGAAAAAATCTCATAGTAATCCACACCCTCTCTTTGTGCAAACCCCTTAGCTACTAGTCTAGCCTTATATTTTGTACTGCCAAGCTCGGAAGGATCCTCCTTTCTCTTGTACACCAACTTACAACCAATAGCTTTCCTCCCTACGGGTAATGAGACTACCTCCCATGTTTGGTTCTTCCGGAGAGATTCTATCTCTTCCTCCATCGCAACCAACCAACTCTCACTATCCCTATCCCGAATAGTTTCTTTGAAGGTGACCGACTCATCATCCTCTACTGAGAGTGCGTACTCAATGAAATTTACCTGTCCATAGTGCTTTAGAGGTTGATCTGACCCCAGCTTCTGAACTTGCTTGTATGCTCGCCTAGGCCTAGTGGAAGCCAATCTTTCTTCGAGTTGTTGTTGTTGTAGTGTCTGTACATTTTTGAACCTCTTCCTGTTCAAGCTCATCATCACTCTTTTCCTGAGTGTCTCCATTATCCACCTCTTGAATACGACTAAAACCTGATTGGTATTTAGGTTCTATCTCAATCACCAGGGATTTTAAGGTCCCAACAGTCTCAACACCATCATCCCCGGACGTCCTAGCTTTTGATAAAGCTATCATAGATTTCTCATCAAAGGTAACATCTTTGCTTATCACAAACTTGGAATCTTTTGTACACTAAAGATGATAGCCTTTTACGTCCTTTGCATACCCCAAGAATATTGCCTTCTTGGCCCTCGCATCAAGCTTTCCCTCGTTAACGTGATAGTAGGCTATACATCCAAAAATTCTATGCCTATCGTAATCTGCATGCTTCCCTAACCATACCCGATAGGGTACATCACCATCCAATGTCGAATGTGGAGAGCGATTCACTATGTAACAAGCTGTAGCAACCACTTCTGCCCACCATTCTTTGTCCAAACCAACATATGATCGCATACTCATTGCTTTCTCCCGCAATGTACGGTTCAATCTTTCTGTGACTCTATTCTACTATGATGTAAACCTAACTATCTAGTGTTGAGCAATACCCTCCTGATCATAAAACTTCTTAAAAACACCATCTGTATACTCTGTACTATTATTAGATCTCAGTATCTTTAATTTCCTACATGTTCTGTTCTTAACCATTGATTTCCACTTCTTGAATGTCTCGCATACCTTATTCTTGTGCTCAAGAAAATAAACCCAAACATACCTGGAATGATCATCTATAAACAAAACAAAATACCTGGAACCGCCCTTGGAAGTTGTCGGAGCTGGACCCCAAACATCTGTATGCACATAGTCTAATATACCTCTGCTCTTGTGCTTGCTTTTTAAAAACTAGACCCTGTGCGCCTTTCCGTACACACAATCCTCACAAAAATCCATACAAGGTTTCTTCATGTTCTTCAGCAAACCTTCCTTACCAAGCAAATATAGACCTTTCTCTGACATATGCCCAAGTCGCCTATGCCATAACCGAGTGTGCTCGTATGGGTCTCCACCACTTCTATCAGTTCTAACCGTTGCATCTCCCATCACTGTCGTACCTGAGAGAGTATATAGATTACCATGACGAATACCCTTCATTACTACTAAGGAACCTCGAACAACCTTCTTTACTCCGTTCTCTGTAACTATCTTGCAGGCACCGGAGTCCAAAGCACCAATTGAGATAAGATTTTTTCATAAGTCGAGAACATGTCTCTCACATCCGTCAGGGTTCTGAACTACAAGCATCAATGTTTGTACTAGGTTTTCATAAGACTTCGATAAAGATAGAAGAAGCAGAAGTGCTTGATCCTTATCTTCTACTGTCACATCAATATCCTTCAAATCCGATATGATCCTATCAAACTTGTTGATGTATTCCCGGATTAATGATCCTTCCTCCATCTTGCAAGTATACAATTTGGATTTCAAGTAGATCTAATTTATTAGACTCTTCGTCATGAAGGTACTCTCTAACTTTGACCACACACCCGCAGCCGTTTCCTCTCCATCCACCAAGAAAACTTCATCCCTCTCAAGGTATAGGATAATCGACGCTCGTGCTTCGAGATCTAACTCTTTCCAATCCTCATCAGACATATTTTTGTGCTTCTTTTCTTTTCCTACCAAAGCCTTGTGCAATTTCTACGAAATCAACGAATTTTTCATTTGCATCCTCCAATAGGAAAAATTATTCTTCCCATTGAACTTTTCAATCTCATACTTTTTTAGTTTAACCATTTTTCTGGTAGACACCATTTTCCGCTTGTATTAATTAAATCCGCTTCTTTCAGGAATTTCAACAAACACCTTGTGTGCACCACACAATAACCAAGCATCACCTCAAATCGGAAGTTCTACCACCACCAATCTGATCAAGGGGCTCTGATACCAATTTTTTTAGGGGGGCGTTACGCCCACATCGCCGCGAAAGCGAATCACCTCGAGAGAAAAGACCTGGCTTTTGTTTTCATAAAACACAAGTCAATCTCAATGTTCTAGTTTCGATATGAAACAAGAACAGAAGTAAAATATCTCAGTAAGATGAGATATACACACTTCCCAATATCAGATTTAGGTCTGAATATCGAGGGAACCAACCAACACAAGCAATAATCAATACAATAAGTGAGACACGGGATTTACGTGGTTCGACAAACTTTCCTATGTTCACAGGAAGGGGTAAAGGGAAATTCCACCATGATGGAGAACACCGACGACTTGTACAACCCACAAGCTCGTCTCAAAGATGAAGCTTTGATTCTTACCCAAAAAAAGATGACTTCTTTCTTGTAAAATCCCTCCAAGCACTCAATCTTTTCTCTCCTCAAGATCTCACATTTTAGATCTGAAAACTCTCTCTTTTTCGTTGACGGCAGCCTCTCTTCTTTGCTAAAAAAATCCTAGGAACGAATCCCTATTTACACCAAAGAAAACAGGTCAAAAAAACCGTCCGAAAGCTTGCTGTTCAGATCCACACCCGTTCTGTCTCAGATCACCGCGAGACACTCATGAGCGAGATACACATTATTCAAGTGAGATAGAGAGCCAAGATCTCCATACGTGGAGGACATATCAAATTTAGCTAATGGTAAATTTCACTGAGCTTTCCAAGAGATGTACTTGGCTAGTTTACTTGGGCTAAATTGACAAAGTATTATTTTTTACTTGACAAATCCCAAGTTGGCTTTGATTGAGTGCAAAAGCGTAGAGCAGATGACTTAAAACATGTGCCCCAAAAGAGCTTTCGCAAACGGCACGAATATTTTTGTCTGGCTTCTATCTCAACCAATGACTAATAAATAGAACAGCTCACTGTATATAACAAAAGAAAGATATTGTACGGCAGAACCTATCAATAACTTCACTTTAATGAAACTTTGATGGACATATTCTACTCTGTTAGCTTGGAATGTGTAGATGTAGATCGCTACACCAAAAACACCATATAGAAATTGTTATGATCATCTAAAAAAGCTTGAAGACAACTCCATGTTCCTTTTCTTCATGACCAACCCCTACAATGCTTCTAGTTCTCCAAACTCATGGTTAAAGCCAACCGCCCTCTCCCTATCTACCGTCCAATAACCAATCATTTGACCTTCAATTATGTATTTCTGACAGTCAAAAGAACAGTATATAATGGCCATGATGCAAAATATGCCTAATTATGTAGGCATATATCTCATTTCAGAATCTGATATTGTTTCTGATCACTAGTGCTCCTAGTAAAAGTAACAAGAGGAGTAGCAGCTTATCTTTTTTCTGAGCATATCCTTCCACTTAGATTTGTGGAATGATTTGATTGTGAGGGGGATTTGAATGACCTCTATGTGGTCCAATTGATGATATAATTTATTTTATTATTATTATTATTATTATTATTATTATTATTATTATTATTATTATTATTATTATTATTATTTGCTTTATTAGCTAATTGTGGAGATAAATATTTCAGTGTAGATACATGGAAAAAGAATGGAAATTATAGATTATGCTGATACTGTTAGAAAATAAATTTGTATTTCAGCCCTAAAAGACAACAGAAGAGCTGAAAAAAGTAAGCGGGAACCAAACGAGGCGAAGTTAATGTCGGTTGACCAAGTGGTCAAACCAGTTGGTCCAGTTGGTCAGTTAGACCGGTTTGGACTGATATTCCTGTTTTACTTGTGTTTTGAAATCTATTTAGGTTAGAACTCCTATTCGGTTATGTATCTAGTTTTGGAGCTATAAAAGAAAACTTTCAGGTCTAGGGCCATACAATTGAAGCAAAAAAGAATTGCATATTCTGAAAGGGAGCTAGAGAGAACTAAAGAGAGAAATTTAGGTTTTGAGAGATCTTTTGGTGAGATTGAGAGAAGATTCCTTGAAATCTTTAAAGATTAAAAGAAGGAATATCTAATATTAAGAAGACCCAAATCACTTTCTGTGGACATAAGCGATTGTCAATCCATGTAAATCCAGTGTCTTTGTGCTCTTGATCCTCTTTTTTGTGGTATATTGCTCTTCTCTTTGGTTTGAACACATGCTTCTCGGTGTTTCCACATCGCCTGGTGATCAATTGATCTATAAAGAAGATGGAGATCTAATTGGGTGTTTAGTGATGCTACCGTAGGCAATAGTTCTGCATTGATTGCCAGTTAGTGGTCATGATTGATATCAGGCTGCGAGTAGCAGTGCGCCAATGGATAATGCTCAAACAATAAGAAACTTCCCACACTGCACCATGTGTCAGTCTGCAATTTGTTGGATTTGCTGAGTAGCTTAACCTGTTAAAGCTGGAAAGGTAAATGGCTTTGATATGCATAGGTAAAATATGATGAATTTATGTGTTATAGGTAAAGTTATAGGTCTCATTCATCCCAAACTAATTCTGAGATCCATCTCCTTCCTCTCTAACCCATCACGTATTCATCCTCCTCCTTCAAAACTCAACTAAGTGAAAAATTTGAAGCCAGAGAGGAACAACAAAAGAGAATGATTGATCTCAGTTTCTTTAATTTGCTTCTCACAAAAAACGAAATTATTATGTACAAAAGGTTTCACAAACTCAATCCTTTCTGCCGTTCTTGTTAGTCTAAGGTGTAGACCCAAAGTCGAGACAAGAGATGGAATCAAAACGACGAGAAAACAAGTAGACAGATCCACGGTTGACCACGACGGTCGACCACGAATGTGCACAAGAGTTGGGAGGAGCTGAAGCTGAAGGCGGTCGACCACGGCGGTCGACCGCGCCAACCCTGTAGGATTTTTGGTCTCGGGTTTTTGGTTCGGTCGACCGCGGCGGTCAACTGCTCAACTATCTGGAAATCTGAGAGTTTCTGTCGTTTGGCACGGTCGACCGCGAGACCTACGCGGTCGACCGCGACGCAGTCAAACAGTTTTCTAAACTGTTTTGGATTCTGTTTTCCCCAGGACTCTATATATACCTTAAACGTTTTTAGGGTTATAACAACACGAAAAAAGAGAGCTTTTTGACTGCAAGAAGAGAGAGAATCTCAGAGAGATTAAATCCTAGTTTGAGAGCTTGTAATTCTTCTTCAATTAATAAAGAGATTGTGTGGTGTGGCTCCCGAGGACGTAGACACGTTGCCGAACCTCGTTAAATCTGTGTGTCTGTCTCCTTTACTATTTTTGCAAGGTTAGATCTTTATTTAGGACGTAGACACGTTGCCGAACCTCGTTAAATTTGTGTGTTCGTCTCCTTTACTATTTTTGCAAGGTTAGATCTTTATTTGTGGTATTATTCCTACTTTCCTACTTTCAACATAAGGTCCGGAAGGACAAGGGTTCGATTGATTGTTTCGAATCCCAACAACTGGTATCAGAGCTTCGTTCAGCAATTTGTGTGAAAGCCATGGCAGAGGAAAACAAATCAAAGATCAAGAAGTTTGACGGTTTAGACTTCGCCTACTGGAAGTTGCAGATGGAGGACTATCTCTACCAGAAGGACTTGTATCGCTCGTTGATGGGCAAGGAAAAGGGAAAGAAGAAGGAGGAGTAAGATGGTGATTGGGAGATACTGGATAGGAAGGCTCTAGGGCAAATCCAGTTGTCGCTCGCCAAATCAGTAGCCCATAATATTCTGAAGGAGAAGACGACGGTGGGACTTATGGAAGCGCTCGAGAAGATGTACGAGAAACCGTCGGCAGCAAACAAGGTGCATCTAGTCAAAACTCTTTTTAACCTCAAGATGGCAGAAGGACGGTCCTTCACGATGCATCTCAGCGAGTTCAACACGATTGTTGATCAGCTTATCTCCGTGGACATCACGTTTGATGACGAAGTGCATGCCCTATAGTTACTATCGCAGTTGCTGGATAGTTGGGCAGGTTGTGTGATGGCAATCATCAATTCGGTGGGAAAGGAGAAGTTAAAGCTGAGTGAGGTGGTTAGCATGATTCTATCTGAGGAGGTTAGAAGAAAATCGTCCGAATCAGAAGGTTCAGGTTCAGCTCTAAGTTTTGAGCAGAGAGGCTGAAGCCGGAAGAAAGGAAACCAGAACAAGAATCGGTCAAAATCAGTAAAGAAGAGGTCGAACTCGAATGTTAGGCCTATCAAAGGAAAGTGTTGGAACTGCGGCCAGGAGGGCCATATGTCTTCAGTCTGCAAAAGTCCAAAGAAGAATGCAGGTGAGCAGGAGGCTCATATCATGCAGGATGCCTTGATTCTTGCAATGGACAACGATTCAGATTCTTGGGTCATTGATTTAGGAGCCTCTTTCCACGCCACTGCTAACAGGAAGCTATTTCAGAATTATGTAGCAGGGGACTTTGGAAAAGTATATCTAGGGAATAATGAGCCCTATAATATCGTTAGAAAGGGTGAAGTGCAGATTCAGATGAAGGGCTCCAAGTGGACTTTGAATAACGTGAGACACGTGCCGAAGCTGAAGAGGAATCTTGTTTGGTAGGACAGCTTGGAGCAGAAGGCTATGTTTCGACATTCACTGGGGATTCGTGGAGGATCTCCAACGGTACGATGATAGTTGCTCGAGGCAACAAACTAGGAACTCTCTACCTCACCTTACATACGAGTTACACCCTTGCAATTATAGCTGACAAAGAGAGTACAGATCTGTGGCACAACAGGCTAGGGCACATGAACGAAAAGGGGATGAAGATTTTGCATTTACAAGGAAAGCTAACCGGGATCGATGTCGTGAAATTCGGGGTTTGTGAAGACTGCATCTTTGGGAAGCAGAAGAGAGTTAGTTTTTAGAAGGATGGAAGGCCACCTAAGGCTCAGAAGCTAGAGTTAATTCATACAGATGTATGAGGTCCAGCCGGTGTGTCTTCTTTTGGCGGTTCGAGATATTATGTCACCTTCATCGATGATCACTCGAGGAAGGTGTGGATCTACTTCATGAAGCACAAGTCAGAAGTGTTTGGAATCTTCAAGAAGTGGAAGACCATGGTGGAGAATGAGACAGATCTGAAGGTGAAATGTATGAGATCAGACAATGGTGAAGAATACGAGTTGGAGGAGTTTAAGAGGTTCTATGCTACGAATGGTATTCGCTTAGAGAGGACTACTCCAGGGACGCCACAGCAGAACGGCATTACGGAGAGGATGAACAGGACTTTGACAGAGCGTGTCAGGAGCATGCGATTACATGCAGGTTTGCCTAAGATATTTTAGGCGGATGCGGTGCATACGGCAGCTTACCTTATTAATCACGGGCCATCAGTTCTATTGGATTTTAGGATTCCAGAGGAGGTTTGGAGTGGCAAGAAGATAAATCTCTCACACTTGCGGGTCTTTGGTTGCGTGGCTTATGTTCATATCAGTGATCATGTCAGGAACAAGCTAGAAGCTAAGTCACAGAAGTGCACATTCATTGGATACAGCATTGATGAGTTCGGGTATCACCTTTGGGATGAGAAGAACAGGAAGATCATCAGAAGCAGGGACGTGATATTCAAGGAGGATGTGATGTACAAGAACAAGGAAGATGCCAAGGATAGCCAAAGCAGTGGGAGCAGCATTTCAGATACAGATGGATCTCAGTACATGGATATAGAGGAACTTCCAGACAGGGAAGATGATGTTTATTCTGACCACAGAACGGAGGAGGCTCCAGGTGCAGAAGAAACTACCCAGGGCGTGGAGCTTAGGAGGTCATCCAAGGTACCCAAACCAAATCCCAAATATCTTTCATCTCTTTACTACTTATTATTGACCGATAGCGATGAGCCGGAAAGCTATGATAAGGCAATGCAAGTGATTGAATCTTAGTAGTGGGAGCATGCGATGCAAGAGGAGATGGATTCTCTACTTACTAATGAGACCTGGGAGTTAGCCCAACTACCTGCACAGAAGAAGACCTTACATAACAAATGGCTCTACCGGGTCAAGCAAGAGAGTGAAGGAAGCAAGAGATTCAAGGCCAGATTAGTAGTAAAGGGGTTTCAACAGCGGGAAATAGTGGACTACACGGAGATATTTTCCCCTGTTGTGAAACTCACAACCATCAGAGTGGTGTTGAGTTTGGTGGTTGCAGAAGACCTCTTTCTTGAGCAGTTAGATGTGAAGACTGCCTTTCTTCATGGTGACTTGGATGAAGAAATCTACATGAAGCAGCCCGTTGGCTTCATTAAAGAAGGAAAGGAGGAGATGGTGTGCAAGCTCAAGAAGAGCTTATATGGTTTGAAACAGGCTCCGAGACAGTGGTATAAGAAGTTTGATAACTTCATATAGAACAATGGCTACAGAAGATGCAATTCAGATCATTGATGTTATTTCAAAAGGTTCGAGTCCAGCTTCATTATTTTGTTATTGTATGTTGATGACATGTTGGTAGCAGAATCGTGTTTGGAGGAGATAAACAGTTTGAAGAAGCAGATAGCAAAGGAATTTGCAATGAAGGATCTGGGTACAACAAAGCAGATTCTAGGGATATGAATCAGTAGGGATGAAGCTGAAGGGACATTGAGATTGAGCCAAGATGAATACATTGAGAAGGTACTTCAGAGGTTCAACATGCAGAATGCTTAAGTTGTTAGCACACCCCTTGGAGGTCAGTTCAAGATATCTGAGGAGCAATCGCCTAAGACAGATGCAGATAGAGAGCATATGAGCAGGGTGCCATATTCTTCGGTCATTGGGAGTCTCATGTACGCGATGGTTTGCACGAGGCCAGACATAGACTTTGTATTTTAGAAACTTGTGATAAATCATAAATTTTGTTTTATCCCTTATTTGACAGTGTAGAGTTTATTTTATATATCAGAACCATCTACTATCTTTGTTAGTATTTCGGAGTACGTGATGTGCGCATGAAATAAACATGGGGAGATAGTGTAGTCAAATTGTCAGTGAAACATAAGATATATTGGTGTTTTATCTATTATTATAAGTTCAATTACATTTTTCATTGAATTTTTAAGCATGAAGGAATGCAAAAGTGAAAGCATTTCTTTTCCTAAAGAGATAAAAGAACTAAGCTAGTGGAACTAATCTAGGAAAAGCAGTTCCCTTAGTGTCGTCTTCAAGCATTCCCACAGGTGGCGAAGTCAGTTATAGAGTTTAGGCCCGGGTTGATGAGGTCTACATGTACCATCATGGGCTTCTTGGAGCGCCTCTTGGGCTTCATTCAATGACAAGCATCTAAACAATATACCATTGAACAATCTATGATACATCGCAGAATCATAGAAAAAGTGGGAAGCCTGAGTGTAGCACGCACCTCGTTTGTTTTCAAGATATATTTAGAAAATCATAATTGGTGACTAGCTACTATAATCCGCTGGGTAAACTTAGAGGTGATAGTGATACTTGGGGATTAGTTCAATGGCATTATACCCAGCCACATTGTTATAATATGATTCAGTTAATGAATAAGCTCAATGAAGGATATGACTATTGGGATCAATAAGCACTACCTCCACTACTGCAATTGTTATTCCTTTTATGACTACGACGTGATGCACCATCCAAACAAAGTCGCCATACTTGATGATTTGAAGTAATGTTTGATCTAAATATCTCATTTGGGATGTCTTTATGGAGTTTGGAAGACTCGGGGATGTGAAAATACGCAATGAAGTTAGCTATTGTTTGATCTTTGATTACTTTTTGAGGTATGAATGTCATATCATACCAAAAAAGTAGAATTGCCCATTTCATAAGCCTAGAATTTAAGAATCATGGCTTTGTCATAAGTATCCATAAAGGATTGACTAGATGTGTAGGCTAGTTAAGTAATGATGTGGCAAAAAGAGATAACAGTGAGAAGAAACCATGATAGCGTCCGCACCTCCAAAAAACCACAAGCGCCAACACTTGGAGTCGCCGATGAAGGAGAAATCTCCGGCAAAGGAGAAATCTCCTTTAAAGACACTTATGACAATAGGATTATAGTGATGTTGATCATTAATCATTATTCAGTTGAGATAGTATATAGCTTGTTCATGTCTGTCATCATTTTTCTGAGTGAGGATGATCTAAGGAAATGGTTCATAACCCTGATGTAGATTAGGAATGATTTACCCGATGCTGGCATGGCTAGGATGGGTGGCTTTGTGAGATATTCTTTGATCTCATTAAAATCTTTTGACATGCATCATCCCAAACAAACGAAATACACTTCTTCATCAACCTTTAAAATGATTGGTATTTTCTAGATAGATTGAGTATAAACATATCAATGTAGGCTAAATGTCATTGAAAACCTCAGAGTTCTTTAAGATTTCTCGAAGGTGACATTTCTTGAATGGCTTTTACCTTCTCTAGATTAACATCTATCCCTTTAGATGTAATAATAAATCTAAAAATTTTACCTAATGATACCCCTAGGAAAGACTTAATTGGGTTTATCTTGAGTTAGTGTTTTTGCATAATTTTAAAATTACCATTCTCAAATCATTGAGATGGTCTTTTTTGCGATAAATTTTGATTGCAAAGTCATCAACATAGCATCCTACAATCTTAAGTAAATTCTCATGGAAGATCGTGCTCATCGCATGTTAGTAGGTGGCTCCAGCATTTTTAGAAAAAAGGAATTATTGTGTAATAGTAAACTCCTAAGAATATCTTGAATGCTCTATGCCTCTGATCATCTAGATGTATTTTAATTTAGTTATATTTATGAAAAGTCATCTATAAATGAAATCCTCTCAAACCTACATGCATTATCAATCATGATACCCGTGATAGGGAGAGGAAACTCATTTTTCCGATGAGCAAGATTAAGATCTCTAAAGTCAATATAGATCTAGATTTTGCCATTCTTTTTTGTTACTACGATGATGTTGGCCAACCAATCCAGATGTTATTCTTCACGGATGAATTCACGTTCAATAAGTTTGTGAATTTCTTTCTCGATTTTTTCCATTAACTCTGGATGAAATTATCATTGTTGCTTGTCTGGCTTAAATCTAGGGTCAATAATGTGACGGTACATAGTTATTTCTAGATCCAACCCAGACATATCTTTGTAACTCCAGAAAAAATGTCAATATACTCTCAGTTGAGAGACATGAGTTCATCCTTTCTATCCGGTGATAAGCTCTCGCTAACAAAGATGGGTTTGGGATTGGTTTCATTGCCTATCTTAACTTAGACCACTTTATCCTTAGTGGGCGGCTCACCAGATATGAAGCACGATTCCTATTACACCACAAGGCGTTTTGCCTAGGGGTCATTCTCAAGGTCTTAGATGCTCCTAATTCATCGAGTTACATGGTTAGATTATATGAAACCATGTTGATAGCGAACATGGCACCAATGCTGATATTAGAACCCCGATCAGATGTATATGAAGAACTAATTGTGAGATCCTCAAACATTGGTCTAGTTTGTGAGTCAAATTCTTGAGAAATGTACCCAAGTCCATGTTTGGCTTAATACTAAAGTAATCAATATTTTCCCCTCTATTGCAAAGGGGATTAATGGAACCCCTAGTCCCCGATCAAAGTTCAAACCTAGTTTTAAGATAAAGTTAATAACTCATCTTCATCATTATGTGATGGGATTTTTGGCTCTACTGTGCGAATTTAGTTGTTTCTCCGACTTTGTCATCTAAACTTGTGGATGAGGTCATGGTTCAACTTTTCCGAAGATGATTGGATCATGGATGTTCCTTCTAGTAGGAAATCTGGACGTGACATCTTCTGAGCGGCTTAGCTATTGATGAGTTGAGTAGGTCTCATTTATGTGTACATGTAAGGTTGATACTAGAGCTGTCCTAGATAATAAATAATTGGTTTTTGAGCTTTCGTACTTACACCCTGAAGAATAGTCATAAGCAAACTCTATGTTATCATTAAAAATCCAGTCATCTTGATTTTTGGTTAACTAATATGTACATGAATCCTCTAAAATAATTACAAGAGGCATCATTTCTCAAATTGGATTCTTGTTCGGATCGAATTCATTATCCGCCTTGTTGCCGATATCCTAATCCTTAGGGATGGCAATCTTGATGGTATGTTTTTCATCATACATAAGAGAATTGGTAAAATAATTTTTTATTCCTTTGGAGGGGTGCTTTCAGCAAAAACCCTCTTGAGTATCCTCTGCTCATTAACATATTTAAAGCATTGATGAAGAATTGATCGGACAATCATGTTGGAGTGAAATTCAAGGTCATCTAAGGAGTAGGTTATAGGATGTCTCTATATCAATGATGTAGCATGTCACCTCTATCTTCAGATCACAAATCTAACATTTTAATCTAATTTTCCTGAGTGACTAGCTACTATTGGATTTAAATTCAAAGATAGTAGTAGTCGTTCTTGAGAGCTTGTAGAGGGAAATACCCAAAAAGCTAAGGAGCCTTCATAGGATAATACTCAAAGCGGACCCTAGGTTGATATGAATTCACTCGATCTTCATAGAACCAACATACCAGTATAATAAAGGGTGAAGTTGTGATGGTTATCCTTAATGAGTATGTCATCCAGAGTGAACGTGATACAAGGCTTCTACTAATAATATTGGTAGCATTGCCTTTGGTCTTCATATTGGGGAGACTCGAGCATGTGAGTGAGAAACACTTCATTGCCCATCAATACCTCCCTCAAAGCCTCTCTCATATCCTTAGACAAATTGAAAAGTTCATGTAAGGTTAGATGGCGGATGCAATGTCTTGTCCAATCTTGTTTCCTTTTACTTGGTGGGTTCAGGTTGCTTGAAAGGCCCTGGTTGATCGTAGTTCTTCAAACAACTGTTACCAGATCTTGTTCCCGCAAGAGAGTTCTAATCAAGCTGAACCACCAATGCAAGCTTCTCCTCTTCTAAATCTATAAGCGAGGATACTTGAAAAGACTTCTCTCCTATGATCCCAGAGATGGCATTGTAGAATCTCATCCTACGTTTAGCTTTATCATGGACCATTAGTTTAGAGGATGCCCAATGTTCATATTGAAGCAGAGCGGGATGGACCCACATCACCTCGCCTTTTATCATTGTAAGAGGGAGCAAGCCTTGGCTCTGTCGACCTTGTTTGTCATGATTGACCAATTCCATTCTCGTAGTGGGAATAGAAATGACTCCATTCTGAGCCAGAGTCTCTAGCGTAGAACTAAATTGAGGAGACACCATATTAGCAGTGACATTTTTTTGCTTAGACTAGAGTATGAGGATCCCCGAATTGACGAATGTCTCTATTTTATCCTTGAGGATATAACAATTCTTCATCAGATGCCTTAGCTATCTATGATATAGACAGTAGTTAATATTGCAGTCTTCCCAACCTCTTTAAGATGTCGAGCTTCAGGAAGTTTCAACCAATTGCCTTTGTTGAGGACACGAGAGATAGCGACAGTATTCTTATCTTTGGAAGAGTAGCTTTGTTGATTACTTTTACCTGACTATTTCTTTTGACTGTTAGGTTTCTTGACCACAACAGCAAACATCTCCTTAGCTTTTGATTGGGATGAATGTCACTACTTGTTCTTACCCTCTTATTGTTGATACAGGGATCAAACTTGTTAAAGCATTTGGCAGATTTCTCTGTAACTTGTGCTTGCTCCATCAAGTCTTTCCATGAGTTTGCTTCAACATCACACATGTGAGCTTCTATGCGGTAAAAGAAATTATGCTGATATGTTTGGAGAAACATCAATAGTGGTATGTCCCAGCACCACAAACTTAAATTGTAAAATAGCTCGATGCAGCCTCTGACCGAGTCATCACCCCTTTTCTTTTTAGAGAAAAGCTTAGCCTTGGTGACATTCGACTGTTCCTCATGGAATTGAGAGAGGAATTGAGATTTCAAATTGGCCCAGGATTTAATTGATCCTTCTTTTAATTGAACCTTCTACCAAATTTTGAAATCAATAAAGGGCTATCCTCTTAAGGGTTCCGATGAACAACCTTGCCTTGATGGTGTTATTCCCTACCACATTTCCTGTATATTAGTGGAAATAGTAAATGTGTTAGTTAGGGGATCCTTTGCCATCAAACGTACGTAATGTTACCGACTTGAACTTCATTGGCCAATTCCAATTTTCTTTAGCTCCATCCAATGCGCGAGAATGTTTAGCTGGTTCTAAATATCTTCAAGGTCCTTCACCTTATAGCTCACCTTAGGTGGAGCTGATGTCTTCAATGCTAAGTGGATGGAATTTGAATCTTTATGATGTGACTGCTCTTTCTCTAAAGAGGTCTTCACAAGTGGTCATTTCCCTTTCAAGGAGTTTAGATGCTATTTTTGGGACACCACCATGGGTTATTGAGGTATTGCTTTGAGACACTCAAAATGCTCATCAGATGCTTTCCTTTAGGCTTCCATCTACCGAAAGAGATATTCGTTTGATTTTCTATCCATCATATCAGCCACCCAATCCCGCTCTTAGCTGGAAGTAGGGGTTGCATTTATGCCATAGTGGAATTAGCGTCGTTAGTGGAGGGTTGGTCAATTTGAGAGGAAGCTCGAGGGGCATGCATCTGAAGAAGGGGGTAATCAAAGGGAATTATTGCCCCTTTCCTTGACCTAGTGTGATAGTAAACACCATTAGTTTCTAGAAGTATACTTCTAACACTAGGAGAATATTTGAGATAAGAAGGACTATCAACGTCTTCTTCATCATCTCCTGAGATCACACTAGTCATATTGACTGGGTAGTGCCGCATCTTTTGAATCGCGAAGACCAATGCTAACATTCCTTCTCGACTGGGTTATATCGATGTTTGGTGCCAATCATAGTCTGGTTGAGGTAGTAAATGACTCGTTCATGGCCATTATTATTATTTTGAGTGAGAAGGGCTCTGAGTGAATGATCCATTGCTCTGACATAGATCAGGAATGGTTTCCCTAACACTGGTGCGGCTAGCACTAGTGGCTTTGTGAGATAAGCTTCGATTTCATTGAAAGCTCCTTAGCAGGTGTCATCCTAGACGAACGAAACATCTTTCTTCATGAGTCTTTGGAATGGTTGACATTTCCAAGACAAATTAGCGATAAATCTTCATATGTAGGCTAATCGTCCTTGAAAACCTTTGTGCTCCTTGAGGTTCTTCAGAGGTGGCATCTCTTGGATGGCCTTCATTTTTTCGCGATGGACGTGTATTCCTGTGGATGTCATAATAAACCTAAGGAATTTACCTGATGATACCCCAAGGAAGGACTTGGTTGGATTCATCTTGAGTTGGTATTTTCGCGTGACTTCACAAACATCATTCTTAGACCACCAACGTGGTATTGCTTGTGATGACTTTTGACCACGAGGTCGTCGACGTAGCACTCTACTGTTTTATGTAGATGTTTGTGAAAGATCATGGTCATGGCGTGTTAGTAAGTAGCTCCAGCATTCTTCAAACCGTAGGGCATTACTGCATAATAGTATACCCCCAAAGGTGTTCTAAAGACCGTGTGCTTTTGATCATCTGGATGCATTTTGATTTGATTGTATATAGAAAAATCATCCATGAAAGACATTCTCTCAAACCCACATGTATTATCGACTATAACATCTGTGATAGGGAGAGAGAACTCATCTTTTGGACAAGCGATGTTAAGATCACGAAAGTCAATGTAGATTCAGATCTTACTGTTCTTTTTCATCACCACCATGATGTAGGCTAACCAATAGAGATGTTACTCTTTGCGGATAAACCAACACTCAATGAGCTTGCAGATTTCCTTTTTGATTTGTTTCAACAATTCAGGACGGAAGCACTGTTGCTACTGTTTGACTAGCTTAACGCTAGGGTTGATGTTAAGACGATGTATGATCATACTAAGGTCTAGACCCAACATGTCTTCATAGCTCCAGGCGAAGACATTAGTGTATTTTCGGAGGAGAACTATGAGTTCCTCCTTTTCAGCAGATGATATACTTTCACTGATAAAGATGGGCTTTGGGTTGGTTTCATCACCAATGTTGATTTGGATCATTTTATCTTTGGTGAGTGGTTCTCTAATTTTGAAACGCGACTCCCATTACTTTTCAAGTTGCTTTACGCATGAATTGTCTTCAGGATCTTCAAACACCTTGTATTTATCGAGATCCATAGTTAGTTTGTATAGGATCATGTTGATCGTGAATTCACTGCATAAGATTCCAAGGCTGATGTCAGAATCCCAGTTGGACGTGTCCGAAGAATTTTTTAGGAAGTTGTCAGATGCTAGTCCTGCTTGTGGCTTGGCTTCTGGAGAGATGTAATCAAGTCCTCGTTTGGTCTAATTGTAATAGTAAAAAACTTCACCTTCTAGCGTAAATAGGATCAAAGGGACTCGTAGTCCTCTATTGAATTTCAACCCTTATTTTGTAGTGAGACTATATCCCATTTTTGCCATGATTTGTTGAGATTGTCGGCTATATCGGGAAAATTTTGGTGCTACCTTAGCTTCTTCATCGGAGCTGTGTAAGTGAGATTATGAATCAAATTTTTCGAAGATGATCAGGTTCAAAGTATTCCTCTGGGCAGAATCATGAAGGTGGCATCTTCCGAGTTGTCCAGCTATTTGTAAGCATGGTATGACTCGTTTGTTGGCATGTGCAATGTTGGTTCTAAGGCTAACCTGGCCATCAGATTTTCATCTCTTGATTTTTTGAACTCAAAGTCTAAAGTGCAGTCATAAGCAAACTTTTCTTCATTGAAGATCCAATCGCCTTGACCTTCGGCAGACTGGTCGATACAGAGGTACTCTATGGTAATTACAAGTGGGTCTATCTCCCAAAATGAATCGTTAATGGGATCTAGTTCAACATCTACTTCGTTACTGTTATCCTCATCTTTGGGGAGGACAATCTCAATTGTTTGACTTTCATCATATAAAAGAGAGTCAGTGAAATAATTTTCCACCCCCTTGAAAGGATGCTTTTCAGTATCAACTCTCTGTTAGATTCCATATTCATTAATGTATTTGAAACATTGATGAAGTGTTGAAGGGACAATCTGGTTAGAGTGGATCCAAGGTCGTCCAAGCAGGAGATTGTAATGCGTTTCAACGTCAATGACATAAAAAGTCACTTCCGTCTTTAAGTTTCTGATCTAACACTTAAGTCGGATCTTTCCAAGAGACCAGCTACTATTTGAGTTGAAGCCGAGTATGGTTGTAGACATTTTTGAGAGCTTATGAAGGGGAATTCGCAAGAAGCTCAAGAGTCTTTGCGGGATTATGCTCAATGTGAAGCCTGGATCGACGTGAATCCTCTTGATCCTTGATAGCCATATATATCCAGTGTAGTAAAGAGGTTAGTTATGATGATGGTACTTGACCAACATATCTTTCGGGGGTGAAAGTAATGTGCGGAATTTGCTTTCGGTATTGATAGCACCCTTCATCTTGAGGAGGTTTGATCATGTGTGCGAGAAAAGCCTCACCATCATTCATGGCTTCTTTCAAAGCCTCTCTTGTATCCTTAGACAAACACAACAGTTTTAATAAGGTGATAGGGCTGAAATATTTGTCAATTGTGCAATGATGTCATATTTGAGTAGGGCCTTATGGTCACTTGGAGGATGTTGTAAGGCTTTGTCGAACCGGGTCTCCTTTTACTTGACTGGTTCAGATTGTTTGGACGTTCTCGGATGATTATAATCCCTTAGGTAATTTTTGCCGGATCTTATCCCTATCATGACTACTTTTCTCTGTCCGAGTCAGTGAGTAAAGTAACATGCATGGACTCTTTATCAATGATCACGAAGATGGCGTTACAGGCCTTCATCTTTTGCTTGCTTTTAGGCTTATGAAGAGTCCAATGTTCATCTTGAAGAAGCTCATGATATACCCACATTATTTCTCCTCTTGCCGTGGTAAGAGAAACTAAGCCTCAGTTTTGCTTTTAGTCATAGTTAACCACGTCCATTCTTGCGGTAGGAATAGGGATGATGCTATTTTGAGCTTGAATCTCTAGCATAGAACTGAATTGCTGGGTCACCATGTTAGTAGTGACTTTCTTTTGCTCGGGTTTGACCTTGAGAATTCCTGATTCGATGAACATCTAGATCTTATCCTTGAGGATGTAGCAGTTCTTCATCAGGTGTCCCAATATTCTATGATAGAGATAGTAGTTAGGGTCATTGGTCTTTCTGACTTCTTCTGCATCGAGCTTCTTGAAGCTTCAGACAAGTTCTATTGTTGAGGACGTGGAAAATGACAACTGTATGTTTATACTTGAACGAATAATTGCACTGAAAGTTCTTCCTTGGCTCTTTTTGTTGGCTATTATTGGCACTCTGGACTCTAACAGTGAATGTATCTTTAGATTTTGGTTGTGATGTCTGCTGAGGTTCATATTTGTTGAAACGCTCCTATGACTTCTCAGCTATCTTAACTTTCTCCATCAAATCATTCTAGGTGTGAGCAGTGATAATGCCCATGTGGGCTTCAATTCATGCCAGGAAGTTGTGTCGACGAGTTTGAAGCAACATTGGTAATGCATGTCTCGACATTATAGTATCAAGTTGTAGTATCTTTCGATATATTCCCTGACCATCTCATTCCCATTTTATTTCTTGAAAAAGAGTTTGTCCATGGTGACATTGGGCTATTCCTCATGGAATTGAGAGAGGAACTTTGATTCCAAATCTACCCAGGACCTGATTGAGCCCTCAGGCAAATTTTGGAACCAATCAAAGGCTACCCCCTGAAGCGTGCTAATAAAAAGACATGTCTTAATAGCATCGTTACCCGCTACATTTCTAGTTTGCTGGTGAAAATAGTAGATATTTGGTTCGGGGACCCTTTGCCACCAACCGCGTGAAGCATTGGAAGTTTGAACTTCATTGGATATGGAACCATGTCCCATTCGACAGGATAAGGTCGGGTGGTTCCAACCCTCTTGAGCTTTGTTCATTGAGAAAGAACATTGAATTGCTTTTGAATGTCTTCTAGGGCTTTTGGCCTCCTTGTTTGGTTTTGAAGGTAGTGTAGCCTCTGATCTTACATGTTCAAAGTCCACATCATCTTGTTGTTCTTGACCATCTTCAAGAGGCTCGCTAAGTGGCCTTTTTTCTTTCGAAGAACTTGCCTGATGATGAGAGGCTAATAGAAGTTGCTTAACCAACTCTTCCAGTTGTGCGATTCATTCGTCTAAATCCTTCTTCTGAATTACCATTTGAGTCAGAATATATTCTCGGTCTGCATGTCTATCGCCTATTGTCATTTTTGATTTGAACTAGGGGTTATATTCGATGCCATGGCGGAGTTAGCTTCACTGGAAGTGGGTTGATTCATCTGGGATGATGACTATGATGTTCACATATTCCCTGATTTGACGGTTAGGGAGGAGTAGTCAAAAGGAATAGTCGCTCTTCTCCTTAGCCTAGTGTTGCGATATACTCCATCAGCTTATAGTAGAATGGATCCAATGCTAGGAGAGTATTATAGATCAAGCGAGCTATCTGAACTTTCATTGTTGTCTCTAGAAGCCACATTTGTCGTATTGATGGTGAACAATTACATTTTACTCTTTCGAGCACGTCATTGTTGTTTAGTCCGAACTTCTGAAAGCTCTGGAGCATGACTAAGATGGTTGAAGACTATTTCTTTGTGTTGGCAACTCTTTTAAACTGTCGAGATCATTTCTCTGAGGGTCGCACAACGCTGACACTAGCGAGCTCTCTTCAGAGTTATGAATTCTCTCAAGTCAGCATTGGTGCCAACTTTGCTGGTTTTGGCCTCTGAATGGGAACGTCGTTTATAGCGATGTTAGCTAGAAGTTTGTCCAACGGGATCATGGACGATGATGTTATTCCTTTGAGGAAATTTGGATGAGGAATAACACCCATTCTTTGCTTCTGTCATAGAAGCATAGCGAGCATCATGAGAAACTTTGAATCGAACTCTTAGATGAGTCAAAGACTAAAGCCTGAGATCAAATATGATAACATCTTGATCTTCGCTCGAGGTGAGAGTCGAAATCCCTTCATCCTTAGCGAAGTTCTTTTGGCTTCTAGGGAAGCCCAAACAATCTTTGGCGAAGGTTGGCTTTCCACGTGCGGGGGTCGTTCTAGACCCCGAGATTCGCACTACGGTGAATTTTACGACTGCGTACAGTTGTCATGGCAGATATTTTGTTCTTGGAAATTGATTCCTTGAACTTCACTTGATCAAATTCCATGACCAGTGTTTTAGCAAAAGACCTGAGGGTCTTGGTGTCGGCGTGTGACATAATCTTCTCGTCGAAAAAGAAAGAAGTCCCCAGCAGAGTCGTCATCCTATTTTGGGTTCTTTTGAATTGTAATTGATATAGATTACAATAAAAGAAAATGTAGTAAAATAAAGGAAAATGTATTTTTTCGTAGGGTTCTTTTTCGTGTGCTGGTAGAGCGTCGATCTTGTACTTCGTTGACTCACCGACTAAGATGATGGGTCTTTTTGCTGTTGATGAGGATCGGATCACTTGGAAGCTAGCACAGTCTTTTCTTAGCAATACCTCTAGTATGTCTCTGCACGTGTACATGTGTATATGTGTGACTAGGTGTCTCTATTTGTTTCCCCCTTCGAAGTGGATGATCCCTCTCCTTTTATAGGCTAAAAGAGAGAGTTAATGGTCTCCTTAAATATGGATTAAGTGGCCATTAAAGTAGGATTTAGTGGGGAACTATTATCCCTCAAAAATAGCTTTGAAACAACTATTTGAGCAAATTTTACGGGTTTGGCGAAGTTCGCTGACGACGTGAGGTCGCTGCAGACGTGGGCGAGGGTCGCTTCTAACGTGGTCATGTCTTCTTCGGAAGTGGATAACTTGGTCTATGTGGGTTAAGTTCGTTAGTTGGCGAACTTCACCTATGACTTTGGATTTAACTTAGAATTTTAGGGAGAGTTCTAAGGTTTTGATTTGAGCAGAGATTATATTGAAGACTTTGACCCTCGAAGCCTCAGAAAACTCTTTCTCGTCATGCACAATATCTTTACATCATTTCAACAAAGACAGTTGCCCTTAAATTTATCATCTGCACCGTTCTTTATTATGCTACACTTAGATTCATCGAACGATAGTTTGTTTATCAAAAGGGCTGTAAGTGTTTCTTGTTCTTTTGGATTGTAATTGGCACATGTTACAACAAAAGAAAATATAGTGAAACAAAGGAAATTTTATTTTTTTCGTTGGGTTCTTTTCCGTGGATTGTAATTGGCACCAATGACGCCTTTTGACTTGATTTGAAGCGTGTAGGGGGGTAGGGGTTAACTCGTGTCTGACTTAGTCGAATCGATATGAGTTACTTAGTGAGGTTTGCTTCAATCATCAGGTGACCTTCGCTGTAGCTTGTTATGGGCTTGACTTTTGGCCCATTCAAAGTGTTTAGCCCATGGGCGTTCACTTCATGGATCTTCAGTGAAAATATGTTTTGACCGTCTACAAATAGCAACTTCACCTGCATGGACTTTAACAAGTGAATGTTAACTATGATGACATTTCTTCAATCTATGACTAACGTGGTCAGTCGAATCATCAGCAAAACCTTGTGATTTAGGTGAAGGATCACCATAGATAATAATTTTAGATGGAGAATTACCCCCTTTTTGCTCTTTTTAAAGAAGCATAGCGAGCATCGCATGATGCTTTGAAGTGAACCCTTAAGGGAGTTGTGGATTGATGTCCAAAATCAGAAGGCATATGAACACCTTGGCTCTTAGCTAAGGCGAGAGTTGATGCTTCTCTGCTCTAGGACAAGTTTGCTGGCTTCTAACTGAGCCAAGACTGTTGTCGGCGAGTGTTACCTTCTTTGGAGTGAGGGTCGAATTTGACCTTGTTTTCGCACTATGGCTAATCCTACAACAACTTCTGGCGGTGGCCGTGGATGATTTGTCAGAGAAGATGAATTCCTCAAACTTGTTTGGTCAAATTCAATAACCAATGATTCAACAAAAGTCTCTAAGCCTTATTATCGGAGCACTACACAATTTTTTTTATTGATTAAGAAGAAAATCCCCAGCAGAGTTGTCATCCTATTTTGGGTCTTTGAATTATAATTAACATATATTACAATTCAAAAAAAGTATAAATAAAATAAGAAACATTTATATTTACTGGGTTCTGTTCCGTGTACTGATAGAGCATCATTCTTGTATTCTGTTGATGGCTCGACAAAAGTGTCAAGTCTTTTACTAATTGACAGTTCCCAAAGCTCTTTTGAAGATGTCAAGTGTGGACACAAGTGTATAAAAATTTCCAAGTGCTAAGTACCAAAAAAATGAGTAATCTCTTCTCTTCTTATAGGCTAAGAGAGAAAGAGTTAGTGACCATTAAATGTGGATTAAATGGCCATTAACTGGGTTCTGTTCCATGTACCGACAGAGCATCATTCTTGTATTTTGTTGATGGCTCAACAAAAGTGTTAAGTCTTTTACTGATTGACAGTTACCAAAGCTCTTTTGAAGATGCCAAGTGCTAACACAAGTGTATAAAAATTACCAAGTGCCAAGTGCCTCAAAAATGAGTAATCTCTTCTCTTTTTATAGGCTAAGAGAGAAAGAGTTAGTGACCATTAAATGTGGATAAAGTGTTCATTAACTTAGAAGATAATGAGAAGAACTATTTTTATAAAAATAACTCTTGAAATGATCAATTGTGAGGTTCGCCTGTAATGGTTGAAGGTGAAGCTTGCTGAGTAGCTTTGGGCAAAGCTCACTAAGTAGTTTTGGGTGAAACTCACTGAACAGTTTTGGGCGAAGCTCATTCTAGTGAACTTCCCCAGAATATGGGCAACCCACTTCCCATGGGGTGTAAATGATGTGGCCCGCATTGGTCTTTTAGGTAAAGTTCATGTGATACTTGGGCGAGCTTTGCTATTGTTTGAATAGGCTTTATCCTGGGCTTGTGGTGTGGCCCACATAAAGTGTTTAGTGCATGGGCATTCACTCCTTAGACTTACGCTAAGAGTTGATCTAGGACAAAGTATATTTTAAACATCTACAATATTTGGGTCTATCTCTTGAAATTACATGCAGAATTCTTTGATATTTATAAAGACTTAACCAATGTGATTTATACGCAGTTTAACAAGAGAATCAAAATATTTCTATCTGATAATGTATGTGAATATATTTCCTCATCTATGAAAAACCTTCTTAAATTGCATGGAACTATTGTTCAACAATCTTGTTCTCACGCACCAAAACAAAATAGTATTGTTGAACGCAAACACTGACACATTCTTGAAAGTACACACATTCTTATGCTCACTAAATATGTTTCTCGATCCTTTTAGGCTAAAGCTCTTCTCACTGCTATCCGTATTAATCAATATTACCCCCATCATCCTTATTTATAGAGACATATTCATACTCTCGATTACACAAAACTTAGTTTAATTATTCCCTGGTTCAAGTTTTTGGCTATGCTTATTTTGTTTTTCTTCCACAAAATGAACGGGATAAGTTATCACCTCGCTCAGCTTGATGCGTCATGTTAGGATAAAGTCCATGTAACAAAGGGTATAGATGTTATGATGTTCTTATTCATTTGACCCGCTATCATCTTCTATTTGAATTGAATGTTGCGCTACCACCCTTCCCCTTGCGATTAAGGGTAAGAGAAGAGAAGGAAGGTATAAGGAAGGACTGTGATGAGACGAGCTCAACCTACGATTGAAGAGCAGACATGGAATAAATGAAATAAATCCAAAAATGTATTTTTGTTCAAATAGTTGAAGAATTCAAATCACATGTCATGTCACCTTTTTTGAAAACCTATATTACTAATCATCGAATAAAGAGTTGGATTTGTCCTTTCTTGATTCATCTATATTAATATCAAGTTTTATAGATACCATCCTACACTCGTATGTTGTCCTTATGTCTTGAGTCATTTTCACACGTTCATGAAGTGAAGTCAATTGATATTACGGACATAAGTACTCCTACTTTCGATTCGCTGACTATTGCAATTCAAACACCATCACCATCATCACCATGACCGTTGCCATCACCACTATCCCTACCACCACACAATCATACTTGAAATCATCAACCACCTCCAAGATATTCTTGTTTAACCAATTTTTATTCACCATTTTGTATTCTTTCTTTCTGCTACTATACATTCTTTACAGAAATCACAGTCTTATTCTAACGCAGTTAAGTATCCTAAATTGCAACAAGCTATACATGAAGAAATGTAGGCCCTTCTATGTACCTGAACATGAAATCTTGTTCCTTTACCACATGATACACAATTGATCAGTTGTAAAAGGATATTCAAAATAAAAAAAAATAAAATCTGACGCTTCTATTGAGCATCCCAAAGTGAATCTTGTTGCCCCTAGATATTATTCGAGAGTATGATATTAGATATGTTGCATCAGTGACCAAAATCACATCTATTCAAACACTTATTGCTGTTGCAACTAGTCAACACCAAGATTTACATCAGATGGATGTATAAAATATATTTCTCAATGGTGAACTTACGGAGACCGTTCACATATAGCCATCACCCGAGTTAATGCTTCTCCATCTCATGTGTGTCATCTTCAATGTGCTCTCTATGGCCTCAAACAAGCCCCTAGAGCTTGGTTCGAGTGCTTTCATTAGACTATTCTTTTTATCAGATTTATGGAAAGCTCAACAAATTATGCAATATTTTATCATACTTCTTTTCAGCGTGAAGCCATTCTCCTCTTACATGTTGATAATATGATTATCATCCGGGATGATATATCTCTACTATCCAGAATCTCGAGTGATATCTTCAGAGTTCATTTGCGATGAAGGATCCCAGACATTTACGCTTTGCATACTATTCCTGCAGCTATTCATTGTCTTAGTAATAGTATATTTCAGATATATCATTGAGCGAGCCACTCTCATCAATGCCTTCCTTGCGACTTTTTCTCCTATTACTACTCCCATGGATCTTCACTTAAAGCTTCGTTAGTCAGATGATATTCCTCTACTGAACCTCACTCGATTTTGAGAACTTGTCGGTGCTTTTATTTACTCGTCCGCTACTTGTGTAGATATATCTTTTGCTATGCACACTCTCAGTCAGTTTATGGCCACACTGATGATTGTTCACTATGTAGCCCTAATCAAATTTCTTCGCTACCTTCAGGGTACTATGACTCTCTCCTTATTATATCCATCTGATCTACTTCTCAAGCTACGGGCTTTTGTTTGCCCTTTTAAATTGAATGATAAGAAACAAAAAGAAAATCTTTCACCGTTTTTGAGACTCAAAATGATGGCATGATACAAAACCGACCAAGGTGATCAATGGATTAACGATTTTACAAGATCTTCAAATCACATTGTCTTTTGCGTGATTCCGACAAGCTTGATGTTTTGATCGGGTTTAACTCTTAAGTGGTCGAATTCATCCATGTAAGATAGGTCACCTTTGGGTGACATCACTTAACACTCATTTTCACTTTATTCTTACAACTAGATAATAAACAAGGTATTAGGAAAGGTTGTGATAATCCTTATTAACAAATTGAGATGCGTGCATAATTTTCTCTTTCTACAAAGGAAATCGAACTTTAATATTTCTAAACTACCCTCAAGTTGGTGTAACTTGAGGTAGAACGTAAGCAAAAATTAAAAGATCTTAAGTGGAAGTTGACAGATTAAAATCCATATATGGTGCCTACAAGATCTAGCAAAAAGAAGAATATTGCCTTTAGAAAAAGAAGTAGTAGAAGAATGTTAAAAACTTATACTAGTCAATCAAGCGTATGTCTATACGTGGTAAAATCAAGAATCTCAAGGTGGATAAATTGTCACTCCGCAGAGCGTGCATTATAGAAAGCGAAAAGAGAAAACTAGCTGGGACATTCCTATACATATGCGACAAGGATTGGTTCATCACTTGTTTCCATTATATTAAAAATTATTTTCTCTCTGTCAAAAGAACTGTATTAAGACAGCGAATCATGCTTTGATATATTTAAAGGGCTACATTTCTATATGATGTTAACGTGTGAATTATTCCGAATTATTATATACTTATCTAGTGGCTATTACACATAAGGTTTTGTTATAAAATCTAGCACATTAGGTCTGCTGTTATCATGCGTAAGCTATTCTACTAGAGTACTAATCTAGTAATAGTATGTCTATCAAAAAATAATTTTTAAAATGAACAAAACGATATATAAATGATGAATGCTATGCTTAACAACCTCATTATGTGCTTAATATATAATTGTGGTCAGCATTAAAATCAAGATTTTTCTTCCACCTGTTTTCTTCACATAGTATTGGTACTTTGTTTTAAGAATTTTTGCTATTTCTTCAAAACTTTAGACCCCACACCTTAAAAGTCTTGTCTATTAATTAGATGCAATGAACCTGAATTAATGGAGTTTGTTTTTAGGATCAAAGCCTAGCTAGATTAATTATTGAAAGCAACAAATAAGTAGCTCGTCTTTGCTCCCTAGTCTCGATCCTTAGGTTGTTCTTTGTGTTAGAAGACTTTTGATATATTGTTTAATTTTTTTTTGCTGGTGAAATAGGGAAATATCGTAACCAGGAGGCGAAAGGAAAAAAAGTGTAAATTTCATAAAATCCTTTTAAGCTTGACTGATCATGAATAATCCCTCTAAATTTCGCAAATATCGCTTAAGTCATTGATCAGAGCCGCAGTTACCTTCACACCACTGGTAAATCAAGTGGTATCATGCCTCTACGTAATCACCAATGAATTAAGTAAAATATGTAGCATAAAAACACTAAGAAAAAATTTGGAATTTCGAAGAAAAGAAACCCTAATTTTATTGATAAATTACCCAAGTTTTCAATCATCAAAAAACATAATTATAACCATAATAGCTAGCCTGCCTTAAATACCTTCTGTTTTAGCTTTCTAAAATAATTCCATTTGTAAACATACTCCCACTCCTAAACAAATCCTATTTGTAAACAAAATTCCTACTCCTACATAAAACCTATGTAATCAAAACAAATCCTATTCAGACTCCAATTCCTTCAACATGTAACTTTTTGTAGTTATGCGCCACTCGAGCACGATCACTCCTACACATTGACAACTTTAAAATCAAATTATTCTCCCCTCCTTTGAGACTACTCTTCCTCTCAAGTGTAAGATCAAAAAATCTCTCCTCGAGCTCATCATAGTCCTCCCATGTAGCCTCGTTCCTTCATAAGCCCTTAATGACTAAACATTTGCTCCACACCCCCACACACACACCTTCAGTCAAGCCTTCTAAATGACTAACATTTGCCGCTATCACCCCCCACACACACACTCTTTCGTCAACCCTTCTAATGACTAACATTTTCCACACACCCGCCCCCCCAACTCTCTCTCTGTCTCTCTCCTCATCTCTCTCTCTTCTACCATCTCTCTCTCTCATCTCTCTCTATCTCGTCTCTCGTCTCGTCGTCTCCTTCTCTCTCTTAAGTATGCTGCTTCACACAACTTCTATAGCGAAGCATCTCATTAGGAACGAACAATAAGTTAACCCCTGAATCAAATGAAGGTAGTTCACCCAATGAGCAAATTGGAGTCTCCTACTTTCTTCTTCAAGACAGATACATGAAAAACTAAGTGCAAAAGAGAGGACTTTGGCAACTCCAACGTATATGTCACCTCGTCAATTTGATGCAATACTTTGAAAGGCCCATAATACTACTGCTACAACTTCACATTGAACCTCTTCTTTAAGGTTCTCTGTCAATATGGCTATAGTGTCAAATGCACCAAGTCACATAGATCAAAGGTCACATCGAGTCGCCCTTCGTTATAATACTTCTTCATCCACTACTAGACTTTAGCTAACTCTCTCTTCACGCCATGCAAAATCTCATCCTTGGCGAATAGCTCATGCTCCACCTCAACGATCTTTGTCGTCCCTAGTTCATTTGACTGTAGCATATATGGTGACCATCCATACATTACCTTGAACGGCTCTTCTAAATCGACAAATGCCATGCAGTATTGTACTAATACTTAGCCCAAGGAATAAAATCCTTCCACCTTTTCTATTCCTCATGACATTAACTCCTTAAATATTGCTTTGAAATGCAGTTCACCATCTCTATCTGTTCATCTGTCTGTGGATGATATGATGAACTTGTGATAGGACAAAATATGTACCAAAAGTTGCAAGTGCACAACTAATCAAGTTATAGTATAAAAAGTTATCGATCCTACGAGAAAGGTGTTTGTAGGAGAAAATTAGATTCGGTTCTTATGTTTTGTGCGTAATAATTAGGAGTGATGAAAATTGTGATTGTGAAGAGATATGAGGAGTGTCGTGAATATGTACAAAAGTCGATAAATGAGATTTTAGAGGATAGAAATAAAGAGTGAATATGATAAAAGAATAAATGAAATCATAAGAAAAGAAAAATAAATGAAATAAAAATCAAGAAACAAATAAGAGAAAATCAAGAACTAGGGAAAAATCAAGAAAGAAAAGATGGAGGATTCAATTAAAGATATGAGAAATCTAGAACTTAATCCACTAGCTAATTTCAATTATAAAATATGAACTATTCTCTTTTTATCGAATTTTACTTTAGATTTATTAAGCATAAATTATCAAACCATTTAAGAAAAGAATAACCTATCAAATTATCATCTAAGTAAAATTAATAATCATGACAAAAATAATAACAAGATATTAATTTTAGAATTTATAAGCATAACCTATTAAACCATTTAGGATAAGCATAGATTATCAAGTTCTTCTTCTACCAATTAGTTCTCTAGTTGATTATCCTATACATGATCATTTTAAGTGCAAGAGAAAAATTCACATAATATAAAGGAAATTAGACTAGTTTCATACAATTCTAAAATTCCTACAAGAGTTAGTTCTAAATCTTAAGAAATAAAAGCAAGAAATTAAATAAAAAATAAAAACTAATTACAAAGAAGAAAAATAAAAATAAAGAAATCTACACTATGAACAAGAAATAAATCTAACTAAATTATAAAAGAAATGAAAATCTAGATTATGCAAAAAATTAATCTACTATACAAATTAAAATACAAAATAAAATAAAGACAAGAAAATAAATCTACTCTACAAGACATGAATGTAAATCTAAACTTATAAGCAATAAGAAAGAAATTACTAAAAAAAATAAAAAATATAAGGGAAAAATAAAATAAAAGCAAACCTCCAAATTGATTTTCATCTTCATCATCATCATCAAACAAAGAGAAAAAAATTTATAGTGATGAAAAAAAATTCTTTTATTGATTGCAACAAAAAGTTATAATTTTGAAAGGTCTTCCTAATTAAGAGTAACCCTCCTCTCCAAATGGAGTTATAAAATTTTTCACACCCTCAACCTCTCACTCTCTACCCCTATTTATAGTAAACATTAATGGATGTGAGCCATTAGATTGAACTTGAGCCACAAGACAAGAAAAATCAGCCATTGGATTGTAACAGAAAAACTACATCGACGTATGCATCGATGCTGGTATCGATGCCAGCATCGATGCCCAATCAATACCCCTAACGATGCCTATTGTTTCCAACTTTTGACTTCACAGATGGCTTCGTCTCGTCGAGATAGGTGATTTTTATATATTATATATTAAATCCTATCTTCTGGATTAGGAGATATCGTCGTTTCTTTACGGCTAACCATCTTGAATATAATTTCTTTTCATATTGGATTTTTGAATTTCTTCGACTTCTATAAGCTACTCGGCTTGATTTTGGGCTTCAATAAAATGTTACAGAATGAGAATGTTAGGGACTTTTGGGCTTTTATTCATTATTTCTTCATTAACCTGAAATTTAAGATAGAAACAATTATTAGTGATATATTTATTCATGTAAAATAGATAATAATGGTATAAAATTGTAATAAAAATATGATTATCAAATACCCCCATACCTAAACTTTTGCTAGTCCTCTAGCAAAGAAAGAAAAAAAAATTCTAACTCACTTTCGTAGGAATCGTAATTGTATTTAGCGCATACAACAAGCCTTTAAACCCCTAGGTTATCCTAGAGGATGAGTTGTAGTCTCGTGAGGGTTTACAATGAATATACCTCTATTGAATATTATTGTTAAGGCGCAATCCATCTAACCTCTAACAATGTTGTTTGTCTAGAATACATAATAGGCAAGTATGAACATTAGACAAACTATATTAGGAATTGTTTATAAATCATCAAAACAAGATTAGATAGTAGGCTCATAAATATGAGTCCTAACATATATCCCCAAGTCCCACAATCTTCGAGTAGTTGGTATTGCCCATCTTTACATTGCCAAAATCACCTACTTTATATGACGTGAAAATATCTCGATTGGAGGTAGCATGACATGTAGCTCCTGTATCCACTATCCACTCAGAATTCTGACTTGTAACATGCATACAATCTTCTTTCCTGCAAATAAGAATAACATCAGTCTCAGACAAAGTAGCTATAGGGTCACTATAAGCTTTCTTCTTTCCATCTTTTTTTTCATATTTGTTCTCAGCTTGCGTTTTCTTTAATGCCCAACAATTCTTCTTGATATGACCTAGTTTCCGACAATAAAAACAACCTCTCAATTTAGATTTTGATCTGCCTTTGGATGTGCCACGATCTTTGGACTGGTCCCTATACCTGCTCTTGCCCCTGTTCTCCGCGACAAGTGCCTGTGAGTTGTCTGTACTGGTAGACTTCCTCCGAGTCTCTTTATTGAATAAACTACTAGTAACTATACTCATCGATAACACACCATCTGGAGCTGTATTGCTGACTGTCACAACCACTGTCTCCTAACTGTCTGGCAAAGAACCCAATAGCAATAAAGCCTGTAGCTCATCATTGATATTCATCTTCATGATAGCTAACTGATTAATCAAACTCTTGAACTCATTCAAGTGCCCTGCTATGTTGCTTCCTTCTTAGAATTTTAAGTTCACCAACTGCCTCATAATAAACGTCTTGCTTTCCACAGTCTTTTGCTCGTAGAGATCCTCAAGGTTCTTCCAAAGAGACTTCACATTAGTCTCACTCGATATATGATGAAACACACTAACGTCAATCCACATCCGAATATAACTAATCGCCTTCCTGTGTTGTTTCTCCCATTCTTTATTAGTCATCTTTTCTGGTTTGGCTTCATCTCCCTCAATAGGGTCATGTAAATATTTACAATACGGAATATTTTCCATCTTGGAGTTTGATACTTGCCAATTGGAACCATCCAATTTCATCATTGTGCCAAAAACTCTCCATCTTTTTCATCCCAAAGAACACCTCGAACCAGGGCTCTGATACCACTTGTTAGGGATTTTAAGGAGATTAATCCGCGGAATTAAACACTAAATGAATAACAGCACCAATGAAAATACCACAAGCAAGCAAACACTAAGATTTAACGTGGTTCGGCAAATCGTGCCTACATCTACGGGATAATCCAGAGATAAATATTTTACTATTAATCAAGAGTACAACCCCTTCAAGTTACATCTGAACTTGAAGATTAAATCACAAGAGAAAGATACAATGTTACCTTTAGGGCATCAAAACCCTAAAACCCGCCTCACTAAAATTCTCCAGCACCCATGGAGAAACCAACACTGTACCCTCGTCGACGTCATCATCCTAAAGACAATGGCTTTTACATCACTACAATCGGACAACCGATCTATCCGAAATCTAAACTTTTTTCTCTCTTTTTTTCTCACGGTACTGTATCCAACATTGTAGCAACAAAAAAATACGGGCTTCTCATATACAGAATTCTCCAAATATATTCCTATTTCAAATAGATCATCCAAACCCACTTCTAGATAGAGTTTTAATTCATGTGAACCTCATGTGGGCCTTATCTTGGGCTGGACCCACAACATGAAGGTGCAAACTCCATACAATCATCCATGCTGATGCATCAACACGAAGCCTATTGGCCCTATGGTCTTCACATTAATCCATCGATTATTGATTTTTGTGAATATGGTGGGAATGGATTGGGTGTGGATGAGGTTGCGAGTTTGGTGCTCGTGTATGGTGACACGATGGCGGCGGAGATGAGAGCACCTAATGACTCACACCCTCTCCCTCAACTGCTACCGCTCAGTGATAGAAGCAACAGAGGAGTACGATTTGAGCTGCTGAAGACCATCATCTTCATCAATTTGTCTTACCGCCACATTAATTTAGAGATTTTTTGTTTGGATGTCGCAGTTAGATGTTAAATACGATAATAAGAAATAAATACGATATTTATTTCTAAAATTTCCAAATACCAATCAAAGGTAGCATTTAATAGCTTAAAGTCACAAATAAGAAAGAAATATAATATTTAATAGGTTAATGTCACAAATAATATACAAATGTAATATTTAATTATTAAACATCACAAATAACAAGCAAATGTAATATTTGTTACCTAAACGTCAAAAATAAAATTATGTAGTTTTTTTTGTTAAACGAATCTTTTATTCACTCACTATAGAAAAATAGAAGTATAATCCCATAGCATTAGCAAAAACCAAGCTAGAACAAGGCTATTACATCATAACCTCTCAGTTTATATTATATCAGAATAGGGTGATTATACAAACTCACAAAGACAGCCTTTTTTAATCTTGCACACAATTTGGTTCGCATTAAATCATCTGCCCATATGCATTCTCCAGCTCCTTTCCAACCATAGGAAGTAGAATGTAGTTGATAAAGCCAATCTGCAGACTCTGTGTGAATTTGCCCACACATTGAGAAAACCAATCCATCAAATTCACCATATATGATACAAATTCTCCATTTAAAAGAAAGCCAATCCATGATTGTGTTCCAAACTTCAGTAGCATATGCACACTAAAAGAAGAGGTGGGTGTGACTCTCCTGAGATAAGTCACACAACACACACCAATTATTTCTAGCTAATCAATCCCGTCCTGCGTGGTCTATCGGAGGCTGAGTAGTCCGTGCAACATGGATAACTAGAGAATCACTAAGGCTGTGTTTGGTTTGAGAGAAAGGCAGAGAAAAGAAAATGAAAGAGAAAGTAGAAAGAAAGGAAAAGGAAAAGAAAAGAAAATGATATTCTTTTTATTGTTTGGTTAGAAAGAATATTGTAAGGAAAGTTAGAAGAAATTCTTTTTATTGTTTGGTTAGAAAGAATATTGTAAGGAAAGTTAGAAGAAAATTCATAAGAAAGTTATTTTCTCTTGTTTGGTTACATTAGAAAGAATATTGTAAGGAAAGTTAGAAGAAAATTCATAAGAAAGTTATTTTCTCTTGTTTGGTTACATTTCTAAGTAAAAGATGAAGAAAATTATCACAACATAATTTTAATTCATATTTTTTAAAATTAGATTTAGATTTTAAATAATTTACAAAAAATAACTAAATTAAATTGTGATTCTATCATATTTTCAAAAAATTTGTAAGTTATCGAACATGTTTGCACAATCTTGGGAAGTAACAAGTTATAAATATGTATTTTTAAAAATTTGGCAATTTCCTAACACAAAAACCTAAGTGGCCATCAACATCGAGTTTGTAAATATTAACAAGCAGAAGCACAACCACAATTCTACTAATTCAAAACAACATTTCTCACATATAATATTTGCAAAAAAAATGTCAATAAAAGAACCAAAACAAATCTAAAGTAAATGTCATGATATTCCTAATATAAAGTATAATCCATTTCTAGTCACAAAGTCTATTACAATCAATTTCATATAGAAAATCTTAACCAACAAAGTCTATTACAATCAATTTCATATAGAAGATCTTAATCAACAAAGTCTATTACAATCAATTTCATATATAGAGAATCAAAACAAAAGAGAGAAAAATATGCAGAACTCCTTGGTTTTTGACTTTAGTGAGCCCATCAAAACATCAATCTCGCATCTTTCATCCCCTGAAATTAATTCAGAAAAATTTAAATAAGTAGAATATAAACATCAAAAACCTATAAAATGAAGTCTTAACATTCTTTTGGTAAGTTTGTATACACAATAACTGCTGAAAAATCAACTCTTGGCAACAGAAACTGTGAGTGTTCCATAGACTAGTTTTATATATCAACTATTGGGAGTCAAAGGTGTGCTTAGCCTATGGTTAGCGTTCAGGACATCAGATGTACAAAAGACAAGACTTGGGGGACCAAATTAATTATGTATCAATATACAAATAGACTCATAGGAATTACCTCGCCTCTACCAAGATTCATAGACTTATGCTAGAGAATGCATGCATCTTCTATTCTCAGTTTCTGGATTAAAGACAGGCTATGCTCCATAGAAACCAGAGTCACATGCAGGTCATCGTTGATCATAAACTTATCTCCACTCTTGACAAATAGTTTACCAGCATCAACATCCCATTTGGGCTATCTATCTAATCAAATTCACACTTAATTCTCGACAGTGAGGACATCATACATTCGGAACAAAGCGACCGAAGCATGTGGGCTTGGCATGAAAATCACACTTTTCACAAACATATACAGCCATCAGCTTAGGTATTGTGACAAGACCAATAATAATGAGGCTCATGCAACAGCTTGTTTCACTATGTTGAAAAAAGTTACTTATAATAGTTGGTACATTCAAACCAGTAAAGCAACATTTGTGGCTTAATAGTCATTACTTAGTAGTAAGAAGCTTCCACTAATAAAAGAACATGAACAAGATCTTGTCATTTATAAAAATAATTCTAACAGACGGCTACTTGAAAATATTTATGGTATTGAGTAAAGCTAGCGTTATGGGCTCAATGTTGACCTCTATTTGTTCATCGTCATTTTGCATAAACAAGCTTAAACAACCCAAGCATTAAACACATGAAAAATGAAAAATATCATGTTGGGACAACTTTTTATTTTATATCTTTATCATAGTCAATTCCAAATAGACCACTACAACAGTCATAATCAACCCCATCCTAATGAGGAAGGTAGCAATAACCTCAAATTTCTTAAATATTCCAATGAAGCCAATCATTCATCACTAAGAGTGATAGAGTGATCAAACTCTGTAAGCAAACCAAACTATCACACTACACAAGGAGACAAGATTAGAAAAATGGTAGGGTTTGAAACAAAAGTTCTGTGGAATTAAAGATTAGTCCCATGATAGCTAGGTTAAAAACCATAGTTTGATTAATGCTCAAAAGCAATGTGGAATTAAAGATTAGTCCCATGATAGCTAGGTTAAAAACCATAGTTTGATTAATGCTCAAAAGCAAAGGCTAAAACACACTTTTACTATCGTGCATGCATGTTTGTTGCATTGAACTAGTGCTATACTAGTTAGATGAGCTCACAATTCACTCTAGCATATGCCTAAAAGAACGAACCTTTCATATAATAAAATTCCACCAAGTTTGGGTGAGCTAACATTTTTGGGTCTATTGAACCTGTTATATAATAAATTATTAGGGAGAATTCCATCTGGTAATCAGCTCCAGGCCCTCCCTTATCCTTCAATATATGTGGGCAACAGAAACCTCTGTGGATTTCCTTTGTCAGAATGCGGAAGTGGTGATAAAACTTCATCTCCAACAAGCTCGATTGGTGAAGATGAAGTAGATGAAATTGAGTAGATTATTGCAGGTTTTGCTCCAGGTTTTGGGGTGGGTATTTTAGTAGTCTGTTGGGTGTTGATTTTTCACAAGACAAGGAGAGATGCATGTTTTAAATTGTCATGACAAGAATTACAGGGTTGAAAATATATAATGTTATAAGAATAGATTGATTTTAGGAACAAAGTATGCCTCTAAACAGATGAATTTGTAAAGACAATAAGAAAACTTCAACAATGATAGATGCATATAGAAGTATTCACCTTTGAAAGATAAAGAAGGGGAATATAGTAATGCCGATTTATAACGAAACAACGTATAGCCAATATATGCACACAATTATGCCAATGTCTTCTTATAATTAAACATGAGTCTTTTCTAAAGTAGGAGACACATTTAGTACTAGTTTCCATCAGTAACATATTTTCATATATGTTTGAACAAAATAAACAATCTAAATTTTATATTTCGGGCTGAGATGCTTGTGAACCAACTGCATTTTTGCAAGAACCACAATCGAATCAAAATGAGCATATATTCAACAATGTTCAGTAAGAATGAAACTATCTGAAACTAACTGCATTCATCTACAAAATGAACTAAATCAGCTATCTAAAACTAAACTAATGAAGACATGTGCACATGATAATAGTAGTGATCATAGCCAACAAAAAATTTGAATAAGTCTCCAGTTATCATTCATAAATACGCAACCAACAACAATTACTCCCAATAAATATAACCAGAGCAACAACACATGTTCTACTCTCTTCAGTTCAGAATATCAAACAACATCATCAACAATAAACAATGATTGATAGATCTAATACCATAAAAATTGAAAAAAAAATTACCTTAACTGATGAATCATTAAGTTTTTTCTTTGCTAGATTCATTTTCACATGAGAGAACAGGAATCTTCAGCAAATCTGAGAAAATTCAATCAGATCGGAGAGCTACAGTGTTGTTTTACTGTCAAAAACTAAAAAAGTTGAACAACGGTTTGATTGGCGTCAGACTGGGATTTGATCGGCGTCGAGAGTTTGGTCAGGCGTAGAACTAGGGTTTAGGCAAAGTTAAATCATGGATCGAGAGAAAGAGAGAGAGAGAGAGAGAGAGAGAGAGAGAGAGAGAGAGAGAGAGGAGAGGAGAGGAGAGAACGAGGAGGCGAGAGAGGAGAGAACGAGCACTCGAGTTTTGGAGAGAGGAGAGAACGAGCACTCGAGTTTTGGAGGGAGAGGCGATCTCTCGGGGTCAGGTCGGGAGGCGATGAGGGAGGCTTTCCGTCGCTCTCCCTCATTTTCACTAGGGCAGCGGAGAGAAAGGGGGGAAGAAAAAAGATATACAGATTTTTCTACAGTAAAATTTATTTTCTTTTCCTTTTTATTTTCTTTCAAAGCAAACAATAGAAATCTACTTTCTCTCACACTTTACTTTCCTTTCTCTCCCTTTCTCTCAAACCAAACACAGCCTAAGTGTTTAAGGAAGTTTAAGGAATTCCACACAGTCTTGCATGTACCAGGAAACATTGGAGGAATTAGGGACTACGTCTCTGTAAGCCACAGAAATTTTAAATTTACCACTTACAGTCTAAGCTTGAAATTTAGCCAGAACACCATCCGTAGAGCCCTAATTCTGTAATGCTTCATCTCTAGCCTTCAACACCTTGTTGACAAACCATATAGTACCCCATTTAAGATATGTTTCATGCATCCACTTAATCCACTGGATATCTTTCTTGTGATGTATACACTAAAGTAACTTCAATAGCAACAGCCTTACTCCAATGAATAATAGAGTAGATACTAAACCCCTATCTTTAAGGCTCTTGCAAACTGAGTACCAACGTAGAAGGGGTACCTTTCTTGATTCGTTACTTCCACCACAAAGAAATCTCCTGCATATCTCATCCGCATTTTGTAGAACCTGTTCTGGCAATATAAAGTTTGTAGACCGAAAGATATGCTCTCCGAATAGAACAGTTTTTATTAGTTGCAATCTTCCTGCATAAGAAAGATGCCTAGCATGCTAATTTTGAATTTTACCTGTAATCATCTATACTAAAGCCTCACAATCCACCACTGAAAAACCTTTTACAAACCAAGGGAACACCAAGATATCTAATGGGGAGTTGACCTTCAGCATTGTAGATGGTAAAAATTACCTTTGCAGACATACGAGAAATTCGCTTGCGAGTCGGAGTCGTCCACTGATCTTGAGGGTGGGGGCTCACCCATGGGCTGGACTCACCAGCGCAAACCCAAACCGCGCAGTTGCCAAATTCACTCGCGTTTGTTCATCACAGATCCGCCTGTATGATCGACTCGCCCGCACGAGTCAAGATCGTCCAGATTCGCTTGTATGATCGACTCGCCCGCACGAGCCGAGAGTCAAACTCGCCTACAAACAGTGTACTTGACAGCCGCTATGCTGTGCACAGGGATGGGCCTTCCTACTTCCCACGACGTGAAGGGATAGAGCACAGTACTCCAAGCCCATCAAGTAGTCACAACCAGTCAAATCCATGCAGTCATCAAATCCGCCTGCACGCTCACGATTGAAGCTCGCCTCGCCTGCACGAGTCAAGAGTTGAATCCGCCTGCAAACGGTAAGCTGACTAGACTCACTTGAGTACTTGACAGTCGCTACGCTACATACAGGGATGGACCTTCCCACTTCCCGTACGACGTGAAGGGATAGAGAACAGTACTCCAAACCCATCAAGTAGCCGCTCACAGTACGAGTGACCGGTCAGTCGCCAAGTCTTCATGCAGGAAGCTCGCCTCACCTGCACGGGTCAAGAGCTGAATCCGTCTGCAAACAGCAAGCTGACTAAACTCACTCGAGTACTGGGTAGCCGCTATCCCACGTATAAGGAGGGGCCATCCCACTCCTCACAATGTGAAGAGAAGGAGTGCAGTACTCCGAACCCACCAAACAGCCGCTCACAGTACAAACCTAAGGCATGGTATCTCCCAACGATACATGGCTATATCCCATGATTCAAGGAGCGGCCACGCCGTCTCTCCTCTATTTAAGAACCTCTCCTGGCTTCGGAAAAGAGGTTCAATAGTTTGCTCATAGCTAATTGATTAATTCAATCAGTTAACTGAACCACTAGCTCTCGACTCTCAAGAGAGTTGACGACAAACTCTTTGCATAATCTTTGCACTGCAGCATCTTCTCCTAGTTTCGGGCCCTGATCGCCGTCAAACTCGGAGACTCAAACTCTATCGATCTGTGCTTCCACTACGTACTGAAGCTCGCCAGCAACCTCGGTCGAATTGTCCAAGGGAAGCAGACTCAGCGCGAGAACCGAGCGAAGCGTCCTATAGCTACCGAAAGTCTCCACGTTAAACTAGGAGGGCATTTCCTCTGCTTCTGTTGTAATTTCCGATTCATTAGTTTGTAATAAGCCGTTCTTATCAATACAAACAAAATCCCTATTTTGAGAGATTAGAAATTCACACCTACAGAAGATAGCGACCACAATGGAAGGATCTGTTTCTTCAACCGAAATGGTGGTAGCTCAGTTCGATGAGGTTGCTGTTGGGGTGACTTTGGAGTCCTTGGAAATGGAGTTCGACCAAGGCAAGTACGAAGAGTACTTGTCTTCTTCCTCCTCTGGTGGCAATGCGTCCCACAAACACCACAGAGTCGTGCGTAGAGGCCGACCTCAAACGGTCAAAGCCTCTGCGCCTAAAGACTCTATCCGAGTCACGTCGGGGGAACCCACTCCCTCCAAATCGATCAAGGCCAAGCCAGAGGTCGAGAGAACTGGGCGAAAGCCCGCCAGATGGGTCGCTAAACGGCCCTCACAGACACCCGCCCAGAAGGAAATAGTAGTTCACTCCGACGCGGACCATGCTGCCATAACCCGCACAGACACTCCTCTCTCCAGAAGAGCTCGCCAGCGGCAACGACATGCCCTCGCCCGATAGGAAGCCCAAGCCTTTGTATCATACGATGGCGTGAACTATTACACAGGTGCGAAAAGTGTTAGACAAAGGGGCAACTCGCCCAACACTGGAAGGCTCTCCAAATCAGGAGCACCAACCGAGAGGGATGAGACCGCCCGTTCGGGTAGGCTTTGCTTCTCAGGTCACGTCCGTGATGCGAATAAACCACCCCGAACGAGTGAGCCTACCCGAGTAGGCGAACCCTCGAGGGTGGGCGAGCCTCGCCACGATCCCTGGACGACGGATAAGTGTAACCAGCGGGAGGGCCTTGACCACAAAGGCAAAGCAGTAGGCGATACCTCACAAACTCGCCTGCGTGAGAAAAGGGTTGAATCTCACCTACATGCTGGAGTTCACCCAAGCGCAAAGACTCGCCTGTCAAGGCGAACTCGCCCAACTCCAACACCCAAACATTCTACCCAGTGTACGCCAGGGAGTGCATCTGAAACTCTCCTGTGTAATTACCCGGGCGACCCATCTGACGTTAGGGGTTGTCGCCAATCGTCCACAAAAGACCTCTGGGGTTACTTAACTCACAAACGCACCATACATGAGGTGAATCCTCAGTGCCACTGCGAAAGGCTTATCCAAACAGTATTCGCCGACTGCCAATGTATAGGAATGGCAAAACCTTCGGTGTTCGAGAGGCTCTCTTGACGGCCTTCTTGACCGAGACCTTCTCGTCGAAGGAGTCGTCATAAAAAAGGACACGCCGCCGACGATCTAGAGCTCACATCCGCTACAATCAACATGACGGACAAGGGCAAGGCCATGCTTTCCGGTTCTCAAGACTCGGACTCCTTCCTGGGACCTCATCCTCCGCTTGTCCAATGTGAACAAGATGGTATATACCGGCACACCCGTAGTCGCACGGGGGTGAGCATTAGGTTTGATTATTCAACCTTAGCACCTCCCTCCGACGACGAAGACAAGATTTACTCGGTAGCGGCTACATCCCAAACATCGCACTCGAGTCAGGACGCACTGGCAAGGGTACACATGGCCGAACCCACACAAGAACAGGCGGTGGCCCAAAGGTTTGAAAAACAATAGGCGACCATAGACTCCTTAAGAGAAATGTTGGAGAAGCTTCTGAGCAAGAAGAAGAAGAAGAAAAGAGCCCAGCACGCCTTACCGCGACAGACGGGGAGTAAGGAATGGATACCTCCCTGTTGTCCGACGACTGAAACAGAGAATAATATCGGTCCACAATCCGATTACTCTTCCAAAACATCGCTAGGAACGTCACATACTGGGGGTAGCGCCCGCGACAAGAGGTTCGATGAGTTCCAAAACCAGCTCAACGCGTTAAAGCTTCAATAGAACATAAACAAGCTGGGGGTGGTCCGACCCTATCCTGTCGAGTGGGATACAGTCCCATACCTAGTGAAATTCAAGCCGATTAGCTTGGTGCAATTTGATGGCAAGGGCTCGCCCTCGCAACACATTTATTACTTCATTGCGCAGACAGGATTCCTTATGGGAAATGACGCTATTCTCACTCGGCTATTCATAGGAACCCTCAAAGGGGTGGCATTTGAATAGTTCTGTAAGTTAGAACCTGGCTCTATCAAGTCATGGGCAGATACGGAAAGACTCTTCTTGGCCCGCTTCTTCGACGACGATACGGAGGTGTCGATGGCTACCCTCCTCGCCGAAAAGCAACAGAAGTCAGAGTCGGTCAACGACTTCGTGAAGAGGTTCAGGAACCGATCGGTCCACTGCCGGGATCAAGTTTCCGAATCCACACTGATCGAGATGTACCGCAATAATCTCTCAATCTATATTCTATCCAAGGTTGGCGCGGTGGAAACCCGGACCTGGAAAGAACTTGTTCGTCAGGAAGAGCAAGTGGAAAACATGATCAAAAGGTTAGAGGCCAAAGAGCCACAGCCCAAGAAGGGATCCGTGGAGCCAGCCGTGCCAAAGAATCCCTCTCGAACAAGAGGAAAAGAGATCATGGTCATCGATTCCGCCCCGACACCCAAAACCGCTCAAAGGTCGAAGCCTAGACAATTCGAGCAACGCCCCCCGCAACAATACGACTTCAAAGAAGACCGGGTGGTGGCGACATTCGATACTTTATTCAAGAGCAATCGAATTAAATTGCCAGAGGCCATGAAGCCTGAGGAGGCAAACAAAACCAATGACCCGAGTTATTGTGTCTATCACAGATTCCTTGGCCACCACACTTCTAAGTGTTACATCCTCAAGGATAATCTCCAGGCCCTGTACGATGCAGGAGTCTAAAGAAGGAGAAGGTTCAAAAGCAGGTGACCACGAATATGATCTCCTTGAGCTTTGGGACAGATCTCCCGGAGGTCCAGGCTCCGGCAGGGGTAACTCCTATCCCCAAGGCAGTCCTGAAAATCACTAATGACGACCCTCACAACCAACGAGGGAAAGGTTTAGTCTCCCAGACTCTGCCATCGGGTCAAGTGATGTGGGTCCATCCGGACCTCCTCAGTGACGAACAATGGACTGTGAAGCCCTCGAAAGAGGTTAAGGGAAAACCTTGCAACGTCATCTCCGTCATCCTGGGTGGAGATAAGATAGTAATGACCGCCCCCACTAACTCCGAGGAGGAAACCACTATCCTCGCCATGAGAGCAGGGAAAGAATTCGCAAAAGAATACCCTACGAGGGCAGAGAACCCGACAGGACCTCCCGCGAGGCCGGCCGTGGCAACCCCTCTAGATCTAGACAGGCCGAGCTCAACCCGGCAGGACCTCCCACAAGGCCAGCGGCGGTAACCCCTCTAGATCCAGACAGGCCGAGCTCGAGTAATCAGCCTTTCCGATTCAACGTGCTCGCGCAGCTGAAGAGCATCCCCGCGCGAATTACCATGTAAGACCTCCTACGGCTATCCAAGCCTACCCGAGAAGCCCTACAAGAGGCATTGGCCGACTCGGAAGTCTTCTCCACCCACTTCGTGAGGGAAGAAGACATGGGACAGGAATGTGCGATGTGTTGCCAGACCACCGAGAGGCGCGTCCCTTGCATCACATTCACTCCTGAGGACATGCTCATCAAAAGCACCTCTCATGATCGACCACTAAACTTTACGGGGTACGTCGGTTCCTTGAAAGTGGATCGAATTCAAGTCGACCCGGGGTCGACGCTAAGCATCGTACCCCTGAAGCTGATCAAACACCTGGGGATACCCCCGAAACGTCTATCCACGACTACCATGACTATATTTGGCTTCAATGCCACAGGGACTCTGCCACTCGACAAGATCCGTCTGAAGTGTCGAATAGGCGACATGAAGACAGAGGCGACCTGCTACATCATCGACGCTGAGCCATCCTACAACGTGCTCTTAGGATGTCCGTGTATCCATAGCAACAGAATAGTCCCATCCACGTTACACCAATGCTTGAAGTATGTGGATGATTACGAGCAAGTGAAAACGGTAGTGGCCGACAAGCAACCCTTCAAGGGCATTGAGAACTACTTCACGGACTCTCTGCTGTACCAAGACCCCGATGAGCCACCAGTCGAGGAACTAGAGAGCGGCAACGAGGCGGATAGAGAGCCCGAGTATGGCGATAGCCTAGTCCTGAACGACTTCGAATAAATTGTAATCGGTTACGAAAGTCACAATGTAACCAACGCTGTTCAGGCGGAGGAGATTATCGTGAATGAGAAGTTCAACTTTGCTTATTTGTCGTCTTGCTCAACATCCAAAGATGATGCGCCTAATAACCTAGTGTCGAAACTCTATAACGACCGCTCCCTACACTTTCTGGTATGCTCGTCGTATGTCGCGAAGGCACAACCGATCAAGTCATCGTAAGCAGTACTTGTCATGCCGGTTCGGAATAACTATCAAAAAGATATTATCTTTGGGCGGATCGATCACCCCCTGCGCATGCTGTGGGATGAATCTAAAGACGAGGACCCCACACCTCAGTTTTCACAGTACAGTCAAATCGCAAAGCACATGATGAGCAATATGTGGTACGACCTCACTCGCCCAAAAGGCCTGAATTACGGCCGAGGACGCAGGACGGTCATCCGACCCACTTACGTACCTAAGGGCAAACCCTCAAATTACTTCTACCGGACCCGGAGAGGTTTAGGCTACTCCTCTTCCTCATCGAATTTGTTCTGTTACGTCAATGAGGACTCCGACTATGCGCGTTCGAGGGATCAATCTTCGATAACCTCAGCATGGGACTCAGACGTCAACGTTAGAGAATTGTTCGACAGCCTTACAGTCAACATGGCCGCGGTTGATCCCGCCGAAATGGTAGAGACATAGGACCGCCACGTCAACGCTCAGTGGAATAGTCGCTTCGAGCAACGTGAACCACCGACCGAAGATGAAATCCTCCAAGTGAACATGGGCGATGAGACGAACCCCAAGCCTATATTCATCAGTGGTAGTCTACGTCCTCACGAGAAAGAAGATCTTATTGCCCTCATACGGGAATACATTGACGTCTTCGCATGGAATTATGAGGATATGCCCGGCCTCGATCCACGGGTCACCATGTATCGCCTCAACATCGGCTCAGACGCCAAACCAGTCAAGCAACAACAAGGACAAGTATTAACCCTTCTCCAAACTAATGAAGAAAGGCACTTCCTTCGTGTGGGACGAGCCTTGCCAACGGGCCTTTGAGGAGACCAAAGCTTACCTCTCGAACCCGCTTGTCCTGGTAGCTCCAATCTCAGGAAAATCATTCCTCATCTACATCAGGGCTATGGAGCATTCTCTAGGCGCCCTCTTGGCACAAAATGACGATGTAGGCCACGAGCAGGGCATCTACTACCTAAGCAGAACCCTACAAGGCGCCGAACAGAGATACCCGATGGTCGAAAAGGAATGTTTGGCCTTAGTATTCACCATCCAAAAGATGCGACACTACTTGGTGGGCCAGACCATCCACGTCATTTCCTGGATGAACCCCATCCGAGTTTTCATGACGTAGCCTGCGGCTTTAAATTGGTGTTTGGCCAGGTGGGCACTCCTATTGTCTCAGTATGACATTCACTTTATGCCACAAAAGTCAGTCAAGGGACAGGCTATCTGTGATCTTATGGCTAGTCATCCGCTAGGAGCAAAGATCGACCTATTCGAAGACTTGCCGGACGAACCCCCGAGGTTAACACAACTTCTTCGTCGGAGGTTTGGCAAATGTTATTCGACGGCGCGTCTCGCGTCAGTACGAGTAACTCTATTGTTGCAGGAGTGGGGGTGGTCCTTACTTCTCCACATAACCACATATTACCCCGAGCCTTCTCTCTAACAGAGCCATTCACCAACAACGTGGCTGAATACAACGTGCTACTCATTGGACTCGAGTTAGCAAGAGAGTTAGAGATAAGACATCTCGAAGCCTACAGTGACTCTCAGCTAATTGTCAAACAGATGACGGGGGAATACGAAGTAAGGAACGATGATCTAATCCCGCTTCATAAAGTAGCTACCAAGCTAGTGGAGTCATTCGAGAGTTTCTGCATCGAGCATATGCTCCGTTCTAAGAACACGCATGCAGACGCCCTCGCATCCTTGGCGACTAACTTGTTCCACGAAGACTCTTTCGACTAAAGGACATTCCAGAAGCAAACGCCACCCATCAAGTTTCAGATCAGTTCGACCTGAAAGACTGGTGTCTCCCGATCATCGATTACGTCCTATACGGCATGCTGCCCGAGGACGCTACGGAACGAGAGTCTGTCCGGCGACGTGCCTCGAGGTTTGACTACGATTCGACCACCAAGATGTTGTATCGAAGGTCGTACGATGGCTTGTTACTTCGATGTCTTTCAAAGGCAGAAGCACAAGAAGCTCTGCGCGAAGCCCATGGTGGCACTTGCGGAGCTCACCAGCCCGGACCCAAACTTTGGGATCGTCTACGAAGGATGGGCTACTTTTGGCCTGGGATGGTTAGCGACGCGGTTGCTTACGCAAAGTGCTGCCACGCTTGCCAAATCCATGCTAATTACATGCATCAACCTCCCGAAGACCTACACCCGACAATGGTATCATGGCCTTTCGAAGCATGGAGAATGCACATTGCCGGGCTAATTTCCCCGCTGTCGGCAAGAGGCCATCGCTTCATCCTCGCGATTACCGACTACTTCTCCAAATGGGCCGAAGCCGTCCCTTTAAGAAAAGTCAAGACCAATGACGTGATTAAGTTCATCAAACATCATGTCATATACCGATATGGCGTACCTCGACGTATCATCCATGACAATGGTACACAATTCGTTAGTCATGCGTTCACCCGGTTTTGTTATAAATTCCAGATACAGAACCTTTCCTCCATAGCCTATAACCCTTCGGCGAATGGCTTGGCCGAGGCCTTCAACAAAATAATCATTAAGATCTTAACCAAGCTAACTTCCAATAGCAAGCGCGATTGGAACGAGAAACTGGGTGAGAGCTTATGGGCGTATCGCACAACGGTTCGCACACCGACAGGCAACACGCCTTACTCATTGGTATACGGCTGTGAGGCCGTGTTACCGTTAGAAATTCAAAATTTATCCCTCTCAACGGTGCCTTGCAGAACTTGAAGCGTTAGACGAGAAGCGACTGGAAGCTCAATAACACATTGAGTTCTATCAAGCCCGAATGGCCAAGGCTTTCGACAAGAAAGTCAAGCGTCGGTCCTTCAAGGAGGGAGAATTGGTATTAACCGTTCGACGATCAATGATTCTCACTTTCAAGAAGAAAGGTAAATTTCAGTCCAAATAGGAAGGACCATTCGTGATAGAGACAGTCTACTCGAATGGAGCCTATCGCTTCGTCAAACCGAATCACGACAAGATCATGATGCCCATCAACGACAAATACTTGAAGAAGTACTACCCTTAGTTCTCCTTCAAACTCCCACGAGTGCATGAGTCTAAATTGTTGGCCTTTTTGTTTTGATGATGTTTAACAAACAAGTTACCACTAATATTGTTTGTCTAGTGTTGGTATATTTCTATTTATTATAGACAAACAACGAGTTGGAGGTTGGATGGATTGCGCCATAATGATCATATCAAATGGAGGTTGGTGGAATAGTGGTTGAAGCTATGCAAATTCAAGTTGAAGATCCAAGTTCAAGCTTCATCTGCAAGATTACCAAGAAGAGCTTATTGAAGATCAAGATCTAGCTTGGGTAACTTAGTTTAGGTTTTATATTATGTGTGTTAAGTACCTTTAGCTCAATATCATATACACACACGTATTTGGTTTCTATGTATATATATAGTTATATATATACATGCATGGTTTTGAGTTTTTATGCTTTGGACACACTTGCAAAATACATGAGTTTTCACAAATGGAAATTCAATTTGAGAAATTATTTTTCTAACATGTTTGTTTTCATGCTTATAAACATTTCGCAAAGTTTCATCAAGTTTGGAATTGATTTGTTATGTTTAATGGAATTTACAAAATCATGTTTTTGTTCGTGCACATGTTCGTACATGTTATACAACAAAGATAATTTTTCATAATTGGGAAGTGATATTCAAGAAATTCTTTCTTTGACATGTTTATCTATATGTTTAGAAACTTCTCTCAAAATTTTACTATTTTTGGAGTTGATTTACTATGCCCAATTAATTTTACAAAATCATGTATGACAGGTATTTTTAAAAAACTGTACATATCTATGTTCAAACATTTATTTCTCTCAACTGGGATATGCTTTTTCAGAAATTATTTCTCTAACATGTCATTCTACATGTCTATAACCTTCTCACAAAATTTCATAATTTTTAGAGCTGTTTTACTATTTTTAACTGATTTTACAAAATTGATATGCAGTGCTACAGTACCCACGATCGACCGCCACGACCGACCGCCAAACTCTCTGGAAGTTACTGTAGTATAACGGCTATATTTTCTAGATTTTGATATATCCGTTATTTTGTCTTTTTTGCTTGGTTTTCTTGGGTTTTTAGGCTTGTTTCATGAGCCTATATATACTCCATGCCCTTATACTTCTAAGGGTACTTAAGAAGTGTTTTAAACAAGTTTAAGAAAGTTTTAAACAAGGGTTTATGTGTGTTTTTAGTGTTTGTTTTGTTTATGAAGAAGTTTTCACAAGTGGAGGAGATCACCTTCTTATTTGGGCTTCAATCTCCATCTCTCCATCTTGTCATCTATTGGAAAAGTTTTCTAAACTCTATCTAGCTTTCAATCTCCATCTCTCCATCTTGTCATCTATTGGAAAAGTTTTCTAAACTCTATCTAGCTTTACATTTGCTTAGTTATTTGATTATCATTCTTTAAAGCTAGTTTTTATATTGAGTTTAGATTTGATTATATTATCTTATTGTTACATACACCCACTTGAACTTATTGTATTTGCATACATAGTATATTAGGGTTGTGAGAGATTGTAACATTGAGTTGTGCTTAATTGAGCTCTCCCCTTGTATGAGAGAATAAATCATTTATTGTTACATTGTGAGATTGTAAGGTTTTCGGTGAGCTAGAAAACCGAGTGTGTTGTGAAAGTTTTTGGTGAACTAGAAAACCGAGTGTGAGGATTGAACGTTGTTCGGTGAGCGTTGAAAACCGACACTGTGAGGTGTAAACATTATTCGGGTGAGCGTAGAAAACCCGGTCATGATAGTGGATTTCTTCCCGAGAGTGGGGAGCGGAGACGTAGGACAGAAGGTCCAAACTCCGTGATCATATCGTGTGTTTGAGTTTTCTTTGGCGCCTTTATCTTATGTTTATATTTCTTGTCGCCATTGTCCATAGCTCATTATTTCTATCATCCACTATCTAGTTCATATTGTTTACCCTTGTATTAGTTTATATATCCTTGCATATATATTTCATCATATATGATATATCTCATTGTTCATATTGCTTATCCTAGCTCATATAACTTGTTGTATTTCATACTTGCTAGGATAATTTGTTATTTAGTTTTAATTGGCATAAAATCGGATTAGATTAGCATAAGACCCTAATCACCCCCCCTCTAGGGTCTAACAATTAGTATCAGAGATTGGTGCTATTTGATTTAAGGTCTAATCGCCTTGAGTTAAAGATCCAAGTTATCTCTTTGTGGTAATCTTGTTTTGATTACATTTGTATCTTGCTTGCATATTTTTACAAATTATGGATATGAATGATGCATCTTGTTTAGGCTATGATTCTAATATTGCTCCTAAATTCAATGTTTTCCCTTATGCTCAATGGTGTTTTAGATTCAAATTATTTGTTCAATCTAAAAATATCGATTTATGGGAAGTCATTGATTGTGCTTATATTGTGCCCACGTTGGAAAAATCCAAGTGGAGCAAACATGATAAAAAGATGTTTATTATGAACAAGCTTATGTTAGAATTTTTATTAAATACATTTGATTCATTTATGTCTAACAAGCTTGATTCTTTTGATAGCGCTTATACATTATGAAAATTCATAGAAGCGCATCAAGGAGACTTGGAGGCGATCCGACAAGCTTTGTAGGATCCCACTTCAAGTTCTAAAGGAGCTTTATGCACACGAGCAATAGGCGATAGCCCTAGTGAGGTTTGCGAGTTCAAACCCGTTAATGATTTATATAGTGATGAACTTGCTTGTGCTAGAGATAAATTATTGCATGCCTACAAGAAATTACAAAATGATTTCATTAATTTACAAAGCAAGCATGAAAATAGAATCCGATCATGAGAAGCTAGTATCCAAGTTTGATATCATTGCTAAAGAAAATAAAAATCTTAAAGAAAGCAATGATATGTTAAACTTGGAAAATGAAAAATTAACATCATCCATTTCTAGCTTAACTCATGAAAGAGATAATGCCATGTTAGAAGTAAAGAACATACAAAATGATACGGCTTCTTTTATAGATAACTATTTATGTTCTACTTCTAAAGGTGCATATGTGCCAAAAAATGAAGACTTGAATCTTATGAAAAAATGCATTTCATCCTTAGATTCAACTTTGAAAACATGCATCAATAATCATAAGAAGCTTATGGATATGTGTGCCAAGTCTAAGTCATCATCTACTCATCATGCACACATATATAGCAAAGTTTATAAGTGTTCAATTTGTGGCCGAAAAGATCATCTAGCTAAATTTTTCTATGATGCACACAAACATAAAAATGTCAATGCTCCTTATGCATCTCATGTAGCTTCTTCATCACATGTAAAACATAAAAATGTCAATGCTCCTTATGCATCTCATGTAGCTTCTTCATCACATGTACACACACATGCACCCATTGTTCATCATAAGCATGCTCATGTGTATAGATGTGATCTTTGTGGACGTTTTGACCATTTGGCAAAATTTTGCTATGATTTGAAAAAGAAATCTCCTTCGCCAAATGATTTTATTAAGCCACAAAAGTTTAAATGTGATGTTTGTGGTAGATATGGCCACTTAGAAAAGTTTTGTTTTGATAATGTTTCATATTTGCAAAATAATCTTAAAAGATCATCTATGGTTGCAAATATTTCCCGTGCACGAGCTAATGGTCCAAAAAAACAAATGGATCTCTTTCATTGCACGAATTGCAATCGGAATGGTCATTTGAGTGATTATTGCTTTGACCGTGTTAGTACACTAAATGCACCTAAATGGGTTCATAACCCAAGGGCTTTGAGCTTTAATGATAGGGGTCATGTCCCTAAATCTTTTGGTACCAAGAGTTCTTGGGTACCAAAACAAATTTAAATTTTAAACCAAGAATTTTAGTGTTCTTATTTTTTCTTTTTTTTTCTTGATTAATTCTTTTGTTTTCATGATTATTAGTTTCAATTTTCTTGTGAGGTTTGTGTATTTATATAACCCCCCGGATTATTGGGTGTTTATTCCCAAATCTTGTTTACCGGGTGCTAAAATGTTTATATGGGTTGATACTAGCTCTGTTTACCGGGTGCTAAAATGTTTATATGGGTTGATACTAGCTCAAGAGCTAGATATAGTTGCATCTCTTAATTTTTGAAAATCAATAATGATTTGGTTTTTTACGTTCTTGGATTTAAACTTTGAACTCATTTGAGTGATTAATTTGTTTTCTTTTAAAAACCTTTTTTTTCATGGTTCTCATGTTTCCTCATTCTTTTGCTTTCATAAATTCATTCATACATGGTTTTTATGCTTGAGAAATGACACACTATGTTCACTTTGATAAATTTATATATGTGTGTCCTCATTGTATTTTTATATGTGAGTGGTGTTTAGCATATTTTTTATCTATGCTTGCTCACATAAATTTGCCTTGATCTTTATTGCATATATTCCATATGGTATTTTGATAGGGGGAGCAATCCATATATCCTTCTATGTGTTATACTCACCCATGCATATTGTTAGGGGAGCTTTCGCTCTCTTATTCTTTTTGTCCCCATTTTGATGTTGTCAAAGGGGGAGAAATATTGTGAGTATAGTCTTTCTTGTTTATATGCATGATATATTATACTTTGTATATTCATTTCCTTTCATGCATATATCCTTTTTGTATAGACTTTTTTGTTTATATGCATGATATATTATACTTTGTATATTCATTTCCTTTCATGCATATATCCTTTTTGTAAATTGTTCGTCATCATCAAAAAGGGGGAAATTGTTGGCCTTTTTATTTTGATGATGTTTAACAAATAATTTACCACTAATATTATTTATCTAGTGTTGGTATATTTCTATTTATTATAGACAAACAACGAGTTGGAGGTTGGATGGATTGCGCCATAACGATCATATCAAATGGAGGTTGGTGGAATAGTGGTTGAAGCTATGCAAATTCAAGTTGAAGATCCAAGTTCAAGCTTCATCTGCAAGATTACCAAGAAGAGCTTATTGAAGATCAAGATCTAGCTTGGGTAACTTAGTTTAGGTTTTATATTATGTGTGTTAAGTACCTTTAGCTCAATATCATATACACACACGTATTTGGTTTCTATGTATATATATAGTTATATATATACATGTATGGTTTTGAGTTTTTATGCTTTGGACACACTTGCAAAATACATGAGTTTTCACAAATGGAAATTCAATTTGAGAAATTATTTTTCTAACATATTTGTTTTCATGCTTATAAACATTTCACAAAGTTTCATCAAGTTTGTAATTGATTTGTTATGTTTAATGGAATTTACAAAATCATGTTTTTGTTCGTGCACATGTTCGTGCATATTTTACAAAATAGATAAGTTTTCATAAATGAGAAGTGATATTCAAGAAATTCTTTCTTTGACATATTTATCTACATGTTTAGAAACTTCTCTCAAAATTTTACTATTTTTGGAGTTGATTTACTATGCCCAATTGATTTTACAAAATCATGTATGTCAGCAGTTTTTCAGAAACTGTATATCTGTGTTCAAACATTTATTTCTCTCAACTGGGAAATGTTTTTCAGAAATTCTTTCTCTAACATGTCATTCTACATGTCTAGAACCTTCTCACAAAATTGCATAATTTTTAGAGCTGTTTTATTATTTTTAACTGATTTTACAAAATTGACATGTAGTGCTACAGTACCCGCGGTCGACCGCCATGGTCGTCCGCCAAACTCTTTGAAAGTTACTGTCGCATAACGGCTATATTTTCTAGATTTTGATATATCCGTTATTTTGTCTTTTTTGCTTGGTTTTCTTAGGTTTTTGGGCTTGTTTCATAAGCCTATATATACTCCATACCCTCATACTTCTAAGGGTACTTAAGAAGTGTTTTAAACAAGTTTAAGAAAGTTTTAAACAAGGGTTTAAGTGTGTTTTTAGCGTTTGTTTGGTTTATGAAGAAGTTTTCACAAGTGGAGGAGATCACCTTCTTATTTGGGATTCAATCTCCATCTCTCCATCTTGTCATCTATTGGAGAAGTTTTCTAAACTCTATCTAGCTTTATATTTGCTTAGTTATTTGATTATCATTCTTTAAAGCTAGTTTTTATATTGAGTTTAGATTTGATTATATTATCTTATTGTTACATACACCCACTTGAACTTATTGTATTTGCATACATAGTATATTAGGGTTGTGAGAGATTGTAACATTGAGTTGTGCTTAATTGAGTTCTCCCCTTGTATGAGAGAACAAATCATTTATTGTTACGTTGTGAGATTGTAAGGTTTTCGGTGAGCTAGAAAACCGAGTATGTTGTGAAAGTTTTTGGTGAACTAGAAAACCGAGTGTGAGGATTGAACGTTGTTTGGTGAGCGTTAAAAACTGACACTGTGAGGTGTAAACATTATTCGGGTGAGCGTAGAAAACCCGATCGTGATAGTGGATTTCTTCCCGAGAGTGGGGAGCGGAGACGTAGGACGGAAGATCCGAACTCCGTGATCATATCGTGTGTTTGAGTTTGCTGTGGCGCCTTTATCTTATGTTTATATTTCTTGTCGCCATTGTCCATAGTTCATTATTTCTATCATCCACTATCTAGTTCATAATGTTTACCCTTGTATTAGTTTATATATTCTTGCATATATATTTCATCATATAGGATATATCTCATTGTTCATATTGCTTATCCTAGCTCATATAACTTGTTGTATTTCATACTTGCTAGGATAATTTGTTATTTAGTTTTAATTGGCATAAAATCGGATTAGATTAGCATAAGACCCTAATCACACCCCCCCCTCTAGGGTCTAATAATTGGTATCAGACCTTGGTGCTCTTTGATTTAAGGTCTAATCGCCTTGAGTTAAAGATCCAAGTTATCTCTTTGTGCTAATCTTGTTTTGATTACATTTGTATCTTGCTTGCATATTTTTACAAATTATGGATATGAATGATGCATCTTGTTTAGACTATGATTCTAGTATTGCTCCTAAATTTAATATTTTCCCTTATGCTCAATGGTGTTTTAGATTCAAATTATTTGTTCAATCTAAAAATATCGATTTATGGGAAGTCATTGATTGTGCTTATATTGTGCCCACGTTGGAAAAATCCAAGTGGAGCAAACATGATAAAAAGATGTTTATTATGAACAAGCTTATGTTAGAATTTTTATTAAATGCATTTAATTCATTTATGTCTAACAAGCTTGATTCTTTTGATAGCACTTATACATTATGGAAATTCATAGAAGCACCTCAAGGAGACTTGGAGGCGATCCGACAAGCTTTGGAAGATCCCGCTTCAAGTTCTAAAGGAGCTTCATGCACACGAGCACTAGGCGATAGCCCTAGTGAGGTTTGCGAGTTCAAACCCGATAATGATTTATATAGTGATGAACTTGCTTGTGCTAGTGATAAATTATTACATGCCTACAAGAAATTGCAAAATGATTTTATTAATTTACAAAGCAAGAATGAAAATTTGAAATCCGATCATGAGTCTTTAACTTCTAAGTTTGATATTATTTCTAAAAAAAATATGATCCTTAAAGAAAACAATGAAAAATTAAAATCGGATCATGATTCTTTGCTTTCAAACTTTGCCAAGTTAACTCATGAAAGAGATGATGTCATGTTAGAAGTAGAGAACATACAAAATGATACTGCTTCCTTTATAAATGACTATTTATGTTCTACTTCTAAAAGTGCATATGTGCCTAAAAATGAAGAATTGAATCTTATGAAAAAGTGCATTTCATCTTTAGATTCAACTTTGAAAATATGCTTTGATAATCATAAGAGGCTTATGGATATGTGTGCCAAGTCTAAGTCATCATCTACTCATCATGCACACATATATAGCAAAGTTTATAAGTGTTCAATTTGTGGCCGAAAAGGTCATCTAGCTAAATTTTGCTATGATGCACACAAACATAAAAATGTCAATTCTCCTTGTGCATCTCATGTAGCTTCTTCATCACATGTACACACACATGCACCCATTGTTCATCATAAGCATGCTCATGTATACAGATGTGATCTTTGTGGACGTTTTGGCCATTTGGCAAAATTTTGCTATGATTTGAAAAAGAAATCTCCTTTGCCAAATGATTTTATTAAGCCACAAAAGTTTAAGTGTGATGTTTGTGGTAGATATGGCCACTTAGGAAAGTTTTGTTTTGATAATGTTTCATATTTGCAAAATAATCTTTAAAGATCATCTATGGTTGCAAATGTTTCACGTGCACGAGCTAATGGTCCACAAAAACAAATGGATCTCTTTCATTGCACGAATTGCAATCGGAAGGGTCATTTAAGTGATTATTGCTTTGACCGTGTTAGTGCACTAAATGCACCCAAATAGGTTCATAACCCAAGGGCTTTGAGCTTTAATGATAGGGGTCATGTTCCTAAATCTTTTGGTACCAAGAGTTCTTGGGTACTAAAACAAATTTAAATTTTAAACCAAGAATTTTAGTGTTCTTATTTTTTCTTTTCTTGGTTTTGAAAATTATGTCTTAAAATCTTTTTGTTATGAAAACAAATTTTCTTTGATCAAATCTTTTTGTTTTCATGATTATTGATCTTGTGTTGATGAGAGGTTTGTATTTATATAACCCCTCGGATTATTGGGTGTTTATTCCCAAATCTTGTTTACCGGGTGCTAAAATGTTTATATGGGTTGATACTTGCTCAAGAGCTAGATATAGTTGCCTCTCTTAATTTTTGAAAATCAATGATGATTTGGTGCTTTACGTTCTTGGATTTAAACTTTGAACTCATTTGAGTGATTAATTTGTTTTCTTTTTGAAAACCTTTTTTTTCATGGTTCTCATGTTCCCAGAAGGCGACATGGGATTCCAAGTCTGCTATCTCCCTGGAGCGGACTTCCTGCTCCCAGGCCTCCCGACGCCTAGCGTGAGACAAGAGAGTCTCCACATCAGCTTCCGGACCTTCTCGTAGTAAAGTCTCTAGACTCATCAGGCGTGACTCCAGAAAAAGTAGCCTCTGCACACAACGTGTGGCGAGACGGCGTTCGCCCAACCACCTGAGATCAGCCACACGATCCAGGAGGGACTGTTTGAAGCCATCATAGGTCCCCATGCCAAGACTGACGAGGAAAATTACCTGCTTCACAGCGTTCTCAAATTCCTCAACGCGAGCCTGTATAGGCAAGGAATCTGAGAAAACAGGCTCTTGACTCGGAGCAAGCGCCGCGATGGGTGGAACCTCAAGACAAGGTTCGGCTCTAGGCTGAGGAACGGAGTCTGAGGTAGAGGAAGTAGTGGTACCCTCAGATTCGTCATCGAAAATCAAGATGGGCTCGGCCGCACTCTCTTCGGTAGTCTGCACCTCTTCTTGAGCTGCATAACACAATAACGACACAGGAAAGAGTTAGGCGAGAAGTACCTACTCGACTTGCAACACTTTAACCAAACCGCACAAAAATCGGAACAAAAGGGTACCCTCGGCGACACCCAAAGAGGACGCCTCCTTCCTTTTCTTCGAAGCAACTCTCTTCACCTTCGGCGCCATTCCAAGTGCAACTAAAGGAAACTTGGATTTTCTCCTGAGAAGACAACAAGAAAAACTGTGACCTCCCTTGACAAGGAGAAGGGGCATTAAATACTCAGGGCCTGGACAGTTGTTCACCGTCCGATTGGATCGTTTAGGGCCAAACAGTCGAGAGTAAGGCCGAACAACTTGGGATCACGCATGAGCGGCCAAGATCTGGCAGTTTCTAGACACGATCTTTAACCAACGGCCCAGATCGGGCATGGAGAACGAAGAGGCCCACCACGCCATCTTTAATGTGAAACGACGTGCCCACATCGTCTTAACTGATGAGCGTATTAACGCTCAAATTGACACGTAGCCCACTAAGAGCGGAGCCCGCCCACGGGTCGAAGTCGTCATTTAAACTCGTAACGTTCGAACTCGCCTGATGGTTGAGCCGTTTGGGCTCATACGCCACTCTGAAATTCAAGTCAAATTCAAGTCAGTCCCGATTCCGCCTGCAACCGGAACCCGCCAATAGCTAGAATCCGCCTGTAGCTGGAACCCACCAGCAGCTGGAATCCGCCCGCTACAAGGATCCCCCTGCGGCCAAACTCTGACTGGTGCGGGTCCGTCTTTAAAAAAAAGGGAGGTGGGGGACACACAAAAGAAGTAATGACTGGGAACAAAAGAATAATTTCATTCATTAAAAGAAATTCTAATACAACGATGGAATGAAAAACAAATTACAAAGCTTTCAACCGCGACTCCACTTCGCGAATCTCCCCAGCATGTTGAAGCTCGAGCCTCCTCAGGATCTCTCGGTGAAGATCTTCCTTAGTACGTGAAACCAAGTCCTGGACGGTGTGTTTGGCCTCCTTGAGGGCTCGGTCTTTCTCCTTAACAGAACCGGCGACCACTTGCCGTCGGGACTCGAGTTCCTCAAACTCCCTTACCAGCTATTCATGAGCCTTCTCCTGAGCAGCTAGCGAGGCCTGCACATTAGCAATGACTTGCTTAGTCTTCACTATCTCCGAGGAAAAGTGACTTTTGTTGCTCATGGCTCACTCGTTCGTTCTCGGCCTTGACGCGCTCTAACTCTTCCGACAACCTTGCCTCCAATGACATCGTCTCATGCAGTCTGTGGTCGCGCTCCTCCAATGCTGCTTGAACCTCGCCGGACGCAAGATGAACGATCTCGGAGCTCTTCACACGAAGGATAAGCAGCTGTCGGATAGCATGCTCTACCTCTTCCAAACGCTAAAAGTACGGTTTAGCCGCGGTAGCACCAAGCTTCTTGATCAAGAAAACCATGTCATAATCAAGGTCCTCCTTGAACTCCTCAAAGGGGCAGCTCTCTTCCAATGCGAGCCTAATGCAGTCAGCAAGAGTGTCTTGGAAGTTAGCTAGGGTTCGAGCCACCATCCGCTTGCACGAACGCTCCAAGGGAGAGAGGGTAGCCTTATCTACCGCAGACATCATGGTCGAGGTCACGATCAAGGTTTTGGTGGTCATGACGGTGGAAATGGTGACAGGCGCTGCCAAGGCTGATGTGCCTACCGACGCCACTAGGGTATCGACCACAACGCCGATGGTCACCAAGGATGAGGAAGCGGTCACCAGTCGAGCAGGTGTCTCCCCTTGGATTAGAGATTCCTGCACCAGTGGTCCACCCCCGACCAACGCTTCTTCGGGAATAGGGATTTCCCCTTGTTGGTCTGGCGTCTCTTCATGAGCTAATGCTTCCTCCTCGCTCGATATTGCTTCATGAATCGAGGCGGCGGCGTCGAATGGCCCATCCAAGAGGGGCGATCCTCCTTACCAGTAGCTTCATGGGATGGGTCAACTGTGAATACGAGAAGAAGGTTAGTAAAAGCCCTCGAGAGGAGCCCCATTGACAATTCAGTACGGGTGGGTCAGCAACGCTAGACCCTACTCTTACCTGTTCCACCAAACTCCTCTTCATCTCCAGTTCCCTCCTCTTCATCGGAAAGAATGGAAATCACTCTCTCAACTGTACCTACATAAAGTCAACACAAACATCAGGGGGTGCAGATTCGACCTTACACCGGAGGGTATGGCATTGAAGATTACCTCCTGGTACAGTCGTAGGAGTCGTTGAGGCCCCCACCTATGGCCTCACACCAGACTGTGGAGGAACATCCTCTGAAGTTATCAGGACTATCCCCGGTGCGGCAGAGGGAGCGGGCAAAACAGCCCCAGTCCCAGAAGCGGTCACTCCAGGAATGATCACCTGAGCAGCGTCATCCTGACCTTCCGCCGCTCTGGCAGCCTCAACCATCTCTTCACGACGGGCCTTCTTGGTCGTCTCTACTCTGGAGCTTTCGGCCGCTGCCTCTCACTGTCGTTTAGAGAGAAGCGAACTACTTGGAGATAGGAGGGGCATCCCTATCCGTCCAGCTATCGTGCTCCGGGCCTGTTCCAGACGTTCGCCCGCCCTGACTAACTCGTCAGATTCTCTCTGCCCACTAGTGGGATCCAACGAAAGACCAGGTGACGAAGTCTGAGCCTCAAGTGCCTCGGATTCATCTAAACCTGCATCAATACCCTCGGTACCTTCGGTGGGGTCTTCCGAAAACCATTCTATAATAGTCTGACGGCCTTTCCTCCTTGAGGAACGAAGTGCTCCCCTTGGACGACGCTCATGTTCCATCAGACATGAACTCTAAAACTGGAAGTCCTCAGGATTAGCGCTAGCGCCTCGATACCACCGGCAATATAGGAGCGTATGGTGCAAATCGTGATCCTTTGCAGGTAGCTCAAAACAAGCATAGGTGCCACCGGCGTGAGTCCAGAACCATCCCCGAGCACCATCCACTAACCCTCCTTCGAAATACAAGTGAGGGTTGATGTTCCCCACATACAGCTTGTCGTACCCAAACTGGCAGGCGAACCTACAAGGAATATACGGCTCGAGGTAGCACACAGAGCCTGTTCGTAAGATATGATACCCCGGTCGAATATTCACCAACCGTCTAAAGGCGCCACAGGAAAGAACGGTGTGATGGTCCACCGTCGATACATCACTAAGAGACTCGCAATATCCTCCTCCACTGAAGTAGGGGAAGAAACGGCAAAAGTTATAATAGCCAAAGTAGGAGAGCGTCTTCCGTGCGTCGGGGATGTCTTTACACTTCCAAGAGCATCTCTCCAGACGCTGGACGAACGGAACGAACCTGTCTCCTTGAAGAGTCGCTGGGACGCTCATCAAGCACTCGCAGTGGTAGACAAACTACGTCATCAAGTAAGTATACGGCAGCCCCACTCTAGGGTTAGGGGTCTTGATGATTTCCCCTTCCCCTTCATCGACAAACGACACACGACAAAATTGGGCAGTCAATGTGCGGAGCCCCCGATGGATACATGCCACTATCGCCGACACCAATGCGTAAGACTTTCCATGGGCTAAGCGAACTGCAGGATGTAGGCATCGAAAATTGCCTATAGGTCTCCACGAATAGCTTGGTGTTAAGGAACAATGATGAACATCACTATCTGGTTCACAGGAGTTCGATTGATGTCGATGAACGATTGAAGTGAATCGACGAACTACGTGAACTAACGAAGGTACGGGTTAATCAGGAGCCCCGTGATGTTTACAAAAAGAACAATACCCTTCATGTCTCATTGATTCAACAGATGATATAACCATCGGAGCTGATAGAACTCCTCGTCAGCTTTCCAACACATTTCGAATCACTCAAATCTGAGTTCGGACGAAGAATTTACAGCGGAAGCGGATGAATACACCTCAATGGAGTGTCTCGGACCAACGAGACACCCTACGGTGTCTCGGCTAAGGCCGAGACACCCTTGGGTGTCTCGGCCATGTTTGCGGAGAAAGTTGTTGTATTCATTGCTGTATTGGCCGAGACACCCTTGGGTGTATCGGCCAAGGCCGAGACACCCTAGGGTGTCTCGGATCAAGTAGAGACACCCTAGGGTGTCTCCAAGTCAGATTTGGGCTTTAAGATCATTTTAACCGCTCCGCAACCCCTCAAGCCTATAAATACAAGCCTTAGGCCTCATTTTTTGAGATCTGGACTTTTGGAGAATTGGCGAAGCCCTGCCGGACTGAAGAGTGATCGAGTTCTTCAACGCAAGAGATCGAGAGTCGTCAGATCTACATCACCCGCATCCAATCCTTAGTATTATCCCGTTGTGGTAATTCTAAGAAGAGCAATTATCTCGCTTTTGTCGAGATAAGCACTTCTGTTTCTAGATCTCCTCACGGATCGACGAAGCTCTGGACCTGATCTGATTGCCAGGTAGTCCACGAATATTAACATCCCTGTCACAGGCTAAAGACCCACACAAGCAAGAGACGACGAACGGATCTTGTGTTTATTTTCAAGAAAGTTATAATCTTTTATTCTTTTGTTGTTTGAATTCATTTGTAACGCTTAAAGTTTAATGAAATCAATGACTAAGGTAACTTTCGACGAAAACAAACTGGCGACCACAGTGGGAGCCAACAGCCTCGCTGCCGAGGCTGTCGTGACGCAACCGGCATTCAAGATCCGGGTAAACGAAGAGATCGAATACGAGTTCGATCAACAGAAGTTTGAAGAGTACCTCTCTTCCTCCTCCTCTAGATTCGCCTCTCCAAACAGGCGTAGGAAGACTTCATCTTCCAAGAGTGCTCGCGGGCCCTCAGGATCGAAGATCCAAGATCCCCTTGCCACCGTTGCACTTACTCCCCGCGACGCTCCTATGGCGTCTAACATGGTCGAAGCTACAGATCCAGATCTCCCTTCCACCGCGAAGTCAACTGCTGAAGGTGTTCCAACCTTGTTAAAGAGGGCGCACCAAAGACGGCGTCAACGCCTTGCGCGACAACTGGCCAAGGCTGCAGAATCGATGGACGGGGTCCGCTACAATGAGGATCTAAAGTCCAGACAGCGCCAAGAGCAACAACGGCGCACAACTAACTCCTCCTCAAAGACAGAAACGAACGAATGGGTTCGTGTCAAGAGGACTCGCTCAACCCTCGAAGAGCGAATCAAGAAACACCGTGCATTACTTGCGCATGCCCGAGTCCTTCTGCAGAAAGCGGAAGAGATGCAGAAAGAAGAGACGGTTAAGAAACCGCCTAGACAAAAGCAGGTGTGGGTGCCAAAGGCAAAACCGGCGCCTAAGACAAAAGTGGACGGAGTTGCCGTCCAACTTTCTTCAGATCAAGATCCCGTTTCCCCTGCTCCCGCACCACCGGTAGAGCCAGGTAAGAACATGGATCCTCCAAGATCCAAAGTTCCTTTGAAAGGTCGCCTCGGTCCTTTACCTAAAAATCGAGGTAAGGCACCTGTCAATGAGCGATTGGGACCGTTGAAAGGTCCCCATACAATAGTCCAGACTAGGGGTCGTACCAATCTCCCCAAGAAAGATAACAGAGGGAAAGCCCCTGTTACCGATCGCGTTGGATTGCGGATCGAAGTTCAGGAGCCCGTTAGGTTTTCGCGCTCGCAGAGGCGTAAACTTGAACGTGCGACTTTTGAAAGCGCTAATAAAGCGTCATATCCCTAGAGGGAAGCACATTCGTCTGATGATGATAGTGTTATACCTGGGAAGTCATGCCGGCACTCTATGGGTTGCTCCAGTTATCAAACTGACGAGTTGTACTATAGAGCCAGGGGTGCGGGTAAGTCTCGAAAGAGGGACGTTCAAGACACGGAGTCTCACTATCTGTGTGCCAACATAATCAAGGCGGTATTGTCGGAATGCTGCTGTTCTAAAGCCCTAAGGAGAGTTTTGGTATTCGAGAGAATTTTCACCGGAACGTCCGAGACCAAGCCTAGGCGTTTCCGACGAAGAAGAAGGATAGTCGAAGACGGAGAATTTCCGAAGGTCACCACTAACATGACCAGCAAAAGGGCATCGACACGGGATAATCCCGAGTCAATTCCGCTAGTACCCCGGTATCTAACTCGTCTACAGTCTGGAACCATTACACGAGGAACTTATGGTAGGTTTCGGACGAGATTACCGTCAGAAGATGAAGAATCAGATGCCTGCTCTGCGATTGCATCGGACAACACGGTATCCAGCGAGGGGCAACCCCGCGAGGATTTCACGATAAGTGCAGAACAAGTAACCAAGATGCTTGAAGATGCCCTGACTAAGCAGAAGGAAAGTTTTAAGTTCGAGATGGAGACGGCCATGCAGTGAATGAGAGAGATGCATGACCAGCAAATAGCGGCGTTGACAACTCACCAAGGAGAACCCAGTCGTCGCAATAATCCGAATCAAGAGGAGAATGAACGGGAAGAGGATAGTGTCAACATAAATATCCCTCCTGTCAACAACAATAACGGAGGCGGTCCCTCAGAGGATAATGCGAAAGAGGACCACGTCACCTCTCCCCAAAACCACTCGAAGACAGATACGAGTGAAGACAAGAAAATGAAGGACTTAGAGAGCAAAATCAACGCGTTGATGAATGCTCAAGAAGTGAAGAGGTCCGGCATACCATGTCCATACCCAAGGGAGTGGGAATCAATTCCATATCCGGCAAAGTTCAATTTAATCAACTTTACGCCGTTTGATGGAAAGGTTTCCCCTACCCAACACTTAATATATTTTAAGTCTCACTTAGGAATAATCTCCGGAAATGAACCCTTAATGGTACGGTCATTCGTTGGCACTCTTCGCGGAGCAGCCTTCGATTGGTATCGTCGCCTCAAGCCGGGGAGTATCAGCAGTTGGGACGATATGGAGGATATGTTTCTAACAAACTTCTTCGACGACGACACAGAGATTTCAATCGGCACACTATTTGACGAGAAACAGAAAAATGGTGAGACGGTCGAAAACTTCGTGAAGAGATTCCGAAACAAAGCAATGAATTGCAGGGATCCGGTCAGCGAAGACTTCATCCTCGAGACTTGTCACAACAACCTTTCATTGGACATCCTCGAAGCTATGGGAATGGCACCGCCAAAAACCTGGAAGGACTTGAAGGTGCGAGGAGAATGAGCCGAGCGATTCCTTAAAAGGAAGAAGGCGAAAAGGGGCCAAATAGCAAATAACACTCCGCAACAGAACTTTGTCCCTAAGGGTAAGGGAAAAGCACATGCGAATGCTGTGGACGCGAATCAAACATTCGAGGTGCAAGCGCAACCGCAACAGCAGCAACAAAAGGCGCCTCAACAATCTAGGTGGCAACAACAGCCCCAGAAGCAAAAGGCCTCGGAGCCGAAGTTCCCAAAAGTCTACTCGTTCAAAGAGGATGAAGTTCCCGGCATCTTCAAATACCTTATAGAGAATAACAAGATAAAATTGCCTCCGGTCCAAGATCAGGAAGATGCTAAAAGAATTAGCGATCCAAAATATTGCGCATTTCATAGAGCGGTGCACCATCCTACCAAGGCGTGCTATGCCCTTAAAGATAAGATCTAAGCTCTAATCGACGTCGGGGTCATTACTATGAAGCAACCTAAGGAGAAGAAGGTGGGTGCAAATGCAGTATCGATTAGCTTCGGTTCTGTCCCCTTGAACTGGTTCCAGCATGAGCCGGTAATAAATGCAGAAGTGAAGACCGTGAACGATGATCCTCACAAATAGCGCCAGAAGGGACTTGTACCACACACAGCCCCGAATGGTGAGATTCTTTGAGTTCATCCAGATTTGATTGAAGATGAACAATGAACTGGAGCCTCTTCCAAGAAAAGGTCAAAAGGAAAAGGTAAGTCTTGTTATGGAGCTTCTGCTATTCCAGGAGAAGACGACGAGGAAATTCCAGCCTTCCTGCTTTCCGAAGATGAACAACAGGCCTTTGTGACCCGGAGCGGGAATGAATATCACTACAAATATCCGGATGCTTCTGAGCAACTGGCTAAGCAGGGGGCAACCAAAACCGTTCCCTCTAAGACGTTAGCAGAGCTGGGAATTGTCGAAACTCCCCCAACACCTGTAGCTATGGAGAAAGTCCAGCAAAAAGAGAAAGGGAAAGAACCTCTACGCCAAGAAGTCCAAAACCCGAGGCAGTCTCGATTCAATCATCCGATTGGAAGAGACAAACCGGGAAGTGCAAGCTCTCCGCCTCATTTTGACATCATGGCGCAGTTAGCTAATATACCAGCTAGGATAACCTTGTACGAGTTATTACGTCTTTCAAAGGACACAAGGAAAGCATTGCAGGAAGCTTTGAGTGACTCTGAAGCTTTCTTGACTCGAATTAAGCCGTCGTCTGAAAAACCGGAGCCGTCAGTTCAACACTGTAATCTCGCGGCACACCGTTTTCCCTGTATTTCTTTCACCAAAGAAGACATGCAGACGAAGAACTCAAAGCACGATCGGCCTCTGTATTTCACCGGCCACATTGGCTCCAGCGTTGTCAACCGAATCCAAGTTGATCCAGGTTCCGCTGTCAGTATCATGCCATTCCGATTGATGCATAATCTCGGAATACCAGCAAGTAAACTAGCATCCACGGGCACTACGATCTACGGATTCAACACCAGTGGGTTCAGACCTTTGGAAAAGATTCGAATAAAGTGTCAGATTGGAGACTTAAAGTTAGAAGTTACCTGCTACGTGATTGACGCGGAAACATCTTATAATTTACTGTTGGGTCAACCTTGGATCCACGGCAATCTCATAGTCCCGTCAACTCTTCACCAGTGCCTCAAGTATGTGGACACAAATAATGAAGTCAAGACGGTGGTCGCGGATAAGCAACCATTTAAGGGATTGGAGAACTATTTCACCGGATAAGCAACCATTTAAGGGATTGGAGAACTATTTCACTGATTCCCTTCTATACGGCGCCGAATCCGACACTGAACCATCGGCCCAAGGAACGGACAGCGGAGATGAGGCTGATACCGAAGCTGAGTTTGATTATGATGGTGGTTTTGTACTTAATGACATTGTACCCATTGTAATCAATCTGGACGATGATGAATCATCGGAAAGTAGTTGTAATTGGCAACTCACCGAAGAACTATCAATAAATGATGATTTAGAGTACTCGATGTGTCTTGATAATGTCACTAAAGAGCTGTATGATAACCCTGACTTGTATATGCCACTTCAGTCATTTTGTCTGACTAAAAAATAGGTACAGGATACATACGAAGCAACACTTGTCATTCCCGCAGGGATAGGGGGAGGAAAGGAAGTCGTCTACGGTAAAGGAAGAAAATCTCCGACACCCGACCACTTCTTGGAAGAGGAAGACGATGATGATAAACCTGCTCCTCATCTATTTAGATATAACGCAAAAGTGCGCGATCTAATGGAGAAGTATGGGTATGACTTCACACTCGGAGAGGGCCTTTACTTTGGTCGAGGTCCACGAGTTCCACCTTGAATGGCCTATGTACCAAAGGGAAAACCCGATGATTATTATCGCCATAAAAGAGGACTAGGTTATATCTCCTCATCCGACGACGAATGTTGCTGGCAAGTCATTGATCAAATTGCTAACAAAGCTAGAACCGGGTACTCTTCTGATTCTTCAGCTTGGGATTCCGACACTAGTATTGGTGAAATATTCAAAAAGTTAATGTCGAACATGGTTACGGTCGATCCTACCACGATAGAGGAAGACGATCAGATGTCAACTTGGGAAGATCCTTGGGTTCATCACCTAAACATGCAGTACGGCGATAGGTTTGAGCAAAGGGAGCCTCCTACCGAGGATCAAGTACTCCTGGTGAATATAGGTAGCGAAGATAATGTGAAGCCTATATTCATTAGTGACAGCCTCCCGCCGGAAGAGAAAGAAGAGTTCATCTCTCTTATCAGGGAGTACATCGATGTGTTTGCCTAGAATTATGAAGACATGCCAGGACTCGATCCTAACGTGGCAGTACATCGTCTTAACATTAAGCCGGATGTCAAGTCTGTCAAACAACAACAAAGACGGTTTCGTCCGCAAATGATGGAAGCAATCGAGGTTGAAGTTAAGAAGCTTATTGAATCGGGCTTCGTTAGAGAAGAGCAGCATCCGGAGTGGCTTGCCAATATCGTCCCGGTCCTTAAGAAGAACGGGAAGGTCAGGGTGTGTATCGACTTTAGACACCTCAACGCTGCCTGTCCAAAAGATGATTTCCCCCTTCCTATCACATATGTCATCATTGACAATACGTGCGGATTCGAGAGGATGTCTTTCATGGATGGTTTCTCTGGTTATAATCAAATAAAGATGCATCCAGATGATGAAAAGCATACCGCGTTTAGAACGCCCCTCGGTGTTTTCTGCTACACGGTCATGCCCTTCGGCTTAAAAAATGCAGGTGCCACATATCAGCGAGCCATGTCAAAGATTTTTCAGGAGCATCTCCGGAAAACTGTCGAATGTTACGTGGATGATTTGGTCGTGAAAAGTCGTGATAAGAAGGATCACATCAAAGACTTGAAGACGATGTTCGATCTGATGCGGGCCTACCAATTAAAAATGAATCCTACCAAGTCTTTCCTCGGAATGTCCAGTGGTAAGTTCCTTGGGTTCGTCGTTACCACCAAAGGTATTCACATTGATCCTGATAAAGTAAAAGCAATTAATGAATTGAAACCTCCGAGAAACCTCAAGGAGCTCAGAGGGTTGCAAGGGCGGTTAGCTTATATCCGTCGGTTCATCTCGAACCTCTCAGGAAAATGCCAACCATTCTCTAAGCTCACAAAAAAGGGCGTGTCATTTGTATGGGATGACGCTTGTCAAAAGGCATTCGAGAGTATTAAAGAATATCTCTCAAAACCTCCCGTACTCATCGCACCGAAATCGGGCAAACCGTTCTTGATTTATGTCAAGGCGACGAGCCACTCATTAAGTGCATTACTTGCACAGGATGACGATAACGGTCATGAGCAGGCGGTGTATTATTTAAGCCGGACCATGGTAGGCGCTGAATCTCGATATCCTATGATTGAGAGAGAATGCCTCGCCCTGGTGTTCGCTATTCAGAAGATACGACATTATCTAGTTGGACAGACCATTTATGTTATCTCTAAGGTTAACCCAGTCCAAGTGTTCATGACTCAACCAGCGTTCATGAATTGGCGATTAGCAAAATGGGCCTTACTCTTGTCCCAATACGACTTACATTTTAAACAACAAAAGTCAGTAAAAGGACAAGCCATCTGTGATCTCCTGGCAGCTAATCCAACTATGGATACCGCCGAGATATATGACGACCTACCTGATGAGACCCACGCAGTCAACGCAACTTCACACCAGCAAGTATGGCGTTTGTACTTCGACGGCGCTTCACGAGCAACTAATGTAGTGAGTGCTCCTGGAAGTCCTAAGATTTCTTCCGGAGTTGGAGTTGTCTTAGTTTCCCCAGGAAAACACGTTATGCCTCAAGCTTATTCGTTGACCGAACCGTGCTCAAATAACATAGCCGAATATAATGCATTACTCATAGGACTTAGTTTCGCTAAAGAGCTGGGGGTTGACTATCTCGAAGCCTTCGATGATTCTCAACTGATAGTTAAACAAATTCAGGGAGAGTACGAGGTCCGAAGCCCGGATTTAATACCATACCATAAGATGGCAGAATCATTCGAAGGATTCTTTATCGAACATATTCCACGGTTACAAAATACCTACGCAGATGCATTAGCGGCATTAGCCATATCCCTGGCGCAACCTCCTGAAACAGAACAGTTTGTTACAGTGAGGACTCACCAACTCCTAGTGCCGATCTATGATGAAGAGGACGAGGAAGAAGATATTAAGGAAACACACTCAACTCAAGTTTAGTTTGAACCTCGAGATTGGCGTTTCCCCATCATTGATTACGTCTTGCATGGAATCCTACCAGAAGACATGAAGGAAAGAGAGTCAATCCGACGAAGGGCGCCAAGATTCTACTATAATACGGAGAATCGAACGCTATACCGCAGGGGGTACGATGGGTTGCTAGCACGTTGCTTATCAACTAAAGAAGCCGAAGAAGTTCTTAGAGAGGCACATGAAGGAGAGTGTGGCGCACACCAACCTGGCCCCAAGCTTTATGACCGCATCAGAAGAATGGGATATTTTTGGCCTTTCATGATGAGTGATGCAATCGCGTATGCCTGAAAGTGTCATGCATGTCAAACACATGCGAATTATATGCATCAACCTCCGGAGCATCTGCATCCTTCGGTTACGTCGTGGCCATTTGAGACCTGGGGAATGGATATCGTCGGTCCTATAAATCCTCCGTCAGTCAAAGGTGATCGGTTCATCCTGGCGATTACCGACTACTTCTCCAAGTGGACTGAAGCGGTTCCTCTCAGAGAAGTCAAAACGAGCAACGTCACTGCATTCATCAAGCACCATATCATCTACTGGCATGGTGTCCTGAGACGAATCATACATGACAACGGTCCTCAATTCGTCAGCAACGCCTTCATCAGGTTTTGTGAAAAGTTCAAAATTCAGGACATCTCGTCAACAGCTTATAATCCCACAGCAAATGGATTGGCCGAAGCCTTCAATAAGACTATTATAAAGATTTTGTCAAAACTCATGAAAACTAATAAACGAGACTGGGACGATAAGCTGGGCGCGGCTCTATGGGCCTATCGGACCACGGTGCGCACACCGACGGGAGCAACCCCATATTCACTGGTATACGGATGTGAAGCCGTTCTTTCATTGGAGATTCAAATCTCGTCGCTTCGAATTGCCCTCGCGACTCAAATGACGACCGAAGAGCAACATCAGAAGCGCCTTGAAGAACTTGAAAGGCTAGATGAGAAGCGTTTAGAAGCTCAACAGCATATCGAATTTTACCAAGCCAGGATCTCTCGAGCTTTCGACAAAAAGGTTCGACAACGGAGCTTCAAAGAAGGGGACTTGGTTCTAGCTGAAAGGCGGCCTATGATCCTTAACTCCAAGAAAAAAGGTAAATTTGAACCCAAATGGGAGGGACCATTCGTAGTAGAGACAGTCTACTCGAATGGCGCATATCGCCTAGTCACCAAGGACGGTGACCGGCTTATAATGCCGATAAACGGCAAATTCCTGAAAAAATACTATCCTTAGTATCTTCAGGATAACTAATGTATCGGGAAGTTCCCGGAAGAATACCACAAGTGATATTCTTAGGGATAACCCAATTACTGTAGAAGTAATGAATAAGAAATCCACGTTCAAACTCTGAATGTCGGAATGTTTCTTCTTGTTATTGTCAGATTCTCTAACTCTCATGAGTTATTTTTTGTGAGACGAGATTCAATCCGGTGACAGGTTGATCTTTCCTCACCAAACCATCCGCTGATCAGATCAATTGACGGTGGATCCACCAATATTTCTATCCGCCAGTCATTGGCATTCCTCAGACTCAACATGTTAGGTCCTAATCACCTAGTATTAAAGTCTTCCTCTGAGTGATAATACGAGTTGTTATTTTCTTTGCTACCTGTATTCCACTCTCTTTGCTTTCAGGTCAAACCTATAAAAGTTAGGGCCAAAGCCAAATTCCTCTCTCGATTCCTTCCATGAACGAGAGGTCCACATTCGAACAATCAAACCTATAAAAGTTAGGATTGTTCCCAATCTCACTTAGTGAAGCCTACAAGTAGTTAGGACTAAAACCGAGTCATTCCTTTTCGATAAACGAAAATCCACCTTTGTCCCCTTTTCCACCAAACCTATAAAAGTTAGGGTTGAAATTGGGCTTTCTCCTCAATGAATGAGGGATTCTTTGGGTTCAAATGACCAATCCTATAAAAGTTAGGGTCGTTCGAACCTTTCCGATTCTCGGAGTGGAGATCCCACTCTTAGTTTCAGCCTGCAGGATTCTGGGGGTGGAGATCCCACCTCGAGTTTCCTTTCCAGCTGTAGATAGAATATAAAATTCTTCCTCTTCAGCACCGGGAGATAGAATATAAAATTCTTCCTTCTCTCCCATTTTCCAGTTTGTCTTTGTTCTTAGAAAAGACACAATTCTCAATTTTCAATCCGAGCACTTTGTGCACGGGGAATTTTATCTCAACTCCTAAATAGAGATAAGTCTACGCCTAACACGCATTGCCGGTTTAGCCTTTCGCCGATTGAAAAAAGGCACCAGGGTCTAAAACTTAGGGAATTTTATCCCGAAGCCTAAGTAGGGATGAGTCAACACCTAACACGTGTTGCCGGGTAACCTATTCCCGTAACAAGGGTGAAGCCTATGTATTCAAAATCATAGCACAAAGTCTCAGAGAATTCACTCTCTTAGCACAACGTTACATGCGGAACAGATTTAGACAATCCGCATGCTAGCCCGATTCAAACGGTAATCGGTAAAGGCACATCAAACCCGTTGAAGGCTGGGGGTTTGCCAAAAATCCCAAAGTCTATGTCTAACACGCATTGCCGGTTTAGCTTTTCGCCAATTGAAAAAAGGCACCAGGGTCTAAAACCTGGGGAATTTTATCCCGAAACCTAAGAAGGGATGAGTCATCGCCTAATACGCGGTGCAGGGTACCTTTTCCCTATAAGAAATGGCTAAGTCTATGTATTCAAAATCATAGCATCAAGTCTAAAAAAAGCGACTTTCTTAGCACAACGTTACATGTGAGACGGGCTTTAATAATTCACATGCTAGCCTGATTCAAACGGTAATCGGTAAAGGCACATCAAACTCGTTGATGGCTGGGGGTTTGCCAAAAATCCTGTAGAACTTTTCATCGTTGGGTTCAAAATAAATAAAGAAATATCATAAAGGAAGCAAATGCGGAGTCTCTATTAATAGATCAAGTCAAAGCATATAATAAAAAGCTCGTTAGCCCGAAGGCAGTTGGCGACTAAGAACATGAGACTCTAGATTAGAAAGCATATCTACATAACTCTGCTCAAGTTCTGCCTGCAGACCAGCTCGGACAGATTCTTCAGATCTGCTCAAGATCTTCACGGCTTCATTCTTCAGCTTCATCAATCTCTCCTGTGTAGATCCTAGCTTCTCGAGGGCATGTCCACGAGAACGCTCTACTCCAGCCAGGTCTTCTGCAATAATAGTAACGGACTCCTCGGCATGCTTCAAGGCCTCCTTCAACCTAGCCACTTCCTCGCGGCCGGAATCCAAAGAGCTGAGTAACTCGGCTCTATCTGTATCCTTCCTCGCACAGTAGCCATCAGCTGTGCAACAGAATGCTCATGTGACTGAAGCTCACTGCCGATAGAAGATCTCAGGTCGCACCACTGTGCCAGCCTATGCTCCATCTGAGAGGACACGAAGGAAGAAGCTCCATTAGCCTTCAATTCCTTCAACTCTCGGATCTCCGACTCCAGAACAGTAAAATCGGCAATGAAGGAATCAGCCAACTCTGGATACCCTTCTTCTCTAATCATCATCATGTGGCGAGAAAAGGAACGCCTGAACTGATCGAAACAATATCCTCTATGAAGAAGTTTCTCGATCATGCCGTTAAAAAAGGCGGTAAAAAAGCCGAGGTCCGTACGAAAAATGTCTCTGTCAGGATCGGTATCGGCCAAAAGGGCGTGAACACGCTCGTATAAAGAAGATCGGGATCCTACAAGTAACAGTGCGAAAAGCTAAGAGATTATCAAATGTGATAAGGAAACTTAAGGGCAAATTCCGAGCATACCAACGCCAGCGGAGGTCCCCTCGGATTGAGGTCTGATAGGCTCCGAGATAACGGCAGGAGTAGTCATGGAGGGTATATCAACACCCGTAGGCAAATCGGTCTCAGAAACTGTAGTGGCATCAGGCACAACGGCTGGGCCTATAGTTACACTTCTTTATTAGTCAAAATGGAAATCTAGACAAAATAAAGAGGATCGAGATGATAAGATCATCTGTATACCTGCGAGTCCATCATCCTCAGGCACACGGGGAATGCCAGGAGTCGTAAGAGTATCGGCCCCGGTGGCTGGTCCTATGATTACACCCATCTATTAGTCAAAAAAATCAGACAAATGAAAAGGAACATGACGTCCTAGATCGTGTGCGTACCTATAGATCTGTCACTCCGAGGTAAGCTAGATACGCCAGGAATCGATACTGGATCAGTCCCAATGGCTGGTACTGCAATATTAATCCTCTGTTAGTCAGACAAAAGATCAGGCAAAATGAAGAGAATCAAATATATACCTGTGAATGAATCACTCTCAAAAGGTGGTCCCACGGTTCCTCCGGTAGCCTGTTCAGCCAACATGTCAACTAATAATCCAATGTCGGGTACCGAGAAATTTGATGCAGAGACATACTCCTGTTTCTCGAGACCTATATCATGAAAAGCCTCATCCTCAATGGGCCCCTCTGATACGACATCTGCAGAATAATTTAAGTATTAGATATATATACAAGAAGATAGGGAAAGAAGAAAAAGCTCAGAAATACCTGCAGCCTGGATTCTTCAAGTAATCTGAAAGAAAGCGCAGCACGAAAAAAATAATGAATCCTGAACTCCCTAACTCCTCTAAATGCTACTCGAGGAGGGTATCATCGGAATTAGATATACCTGAATATGGAATGGCGGGCTCAACGCTGTTAACCTACTCAGTATCAAGGTTCGTATCGACATCCATAGAACCATCACGAATGGCGTCACACATCTGCTACATGAAGCTATCCAGATTATCAGAACCAGGGAATACAGGATCCGGTGGAAGCTCGCCCTCTTCGTAGTATCCTGGAACATAAAACATGATTACGAATCCCAGAAAGTAAACCATCTTGAAGCAATAAAGACAATAAAATATTACGCTCCTCCCCGTTGGCGATGTCTCCTAAATCCACTCCATAGGGGCGCTGACCACCGTGTGGTTTATGAGCGGTCTTCTTCTTTTTCGGAGCACCAGCCCTCGTAGAACCAACGGGTCGTTCGTGCACGGACTTGCCACACGTCTCAACCTGTGTAGGAGCTTCGCCGCTAGACATGAATCTCGCATAATGAGAAGCGAACGACTCATGCTCATCGACTGTCCTACCTGGGGGATAAGAGTCATTTCGTTAGGATAAGTGAACAAGAACTTTCGTTGATTCCAATTGAGGTTGAGAAAGAAGACCAAAGAGCATAACAAACCCGCATTAAGTTCTTCTTCGTCAGTATCTATATCCACATACTCCTCCTCAGAAGTCTCGTCCTCATCATCAATAGGAAGGAGCTCTTCATCATCCTCCATCCTGTCTCTGCTCGAGAGGGAAGGTTTGGCGGGCTTCTTAGGTTTGGCAGGCTTCTTCCCCTATTTCTTAATAAGCTCAGCCTTACGAGCAGCCATCATAGTGACTTGAACCAAGTGCTCAGACTGCAACTCTAAAAGACTCCTCACGCCTATAGATTCGTTGGCAGAAAGAAACCACTTGCAGCTGAGGAAAGTGATCAACGGCTTGCGTCTGGATGAAGGAAGAGCAAATTGGGCTCCCGTACAGCCCACCATGGTCCATAGCCATGCCCGAACACCGTCAATAAGCCCTCCCTCAACCTTCAAACCACGGCTCGGATTCTCAACATATAGTTGGTCGTAGCCAAACTGACGAGCAAAACGGCTGGGAAGGTAAGGCTCTATGTGACAACGATTCTTCACCCGAAGAACGAGATACCCGACGCGGATGTTCACCAACCAGCGGAAGCAACCAATGTTGAGAGCAGTCCGATTAGTTCTGGGTTTCTCCTCATCAGTCAGCACATCACCATAGCGACCCGAAAAGCGAGGAAAACACTTGAAGAACTCCCAGCTCTTACGAACTCGAAGCTCTCGTTGTACATCACTGAATGTTTTCCCGAGCCATCTGCTTCTCTCCAACAGCTGCACGAAAGGAACAGGGACATCAACAGTGCTGGGCGCTGACATCAAGTCAGGACGGTGAAGAACAAGCCACGCCATCAGATACGCATAAGGAAGCTCGACCTTCACACAAATAAGCTCGGCCGACGGTTCAGAACCCACCTGCGCAAAACCACTGACCAGATACCTGAGCCCACAATGGATATCAGCAACCATTGCTGGGAGCAGGGAAAGCTCCCTCCCATAAGCTAGCTGAACTGCAGGGAAGAGCACCTCGAGAGGTAAGGCGTCTGAAAGCTGGTACGGGACGACGCACTTCTTCAACCAGAGGGCGAGATAGCCTGCTAGCAGAGTCCGGGGCTCAATGGACTTCTGTGCACGGCGGAGGAACGAACGAAACTTGGTTCCTGCAGGAAAAGCTCCCTCAGCACTAGCAATGGTGTAAGAACGAGCTTCAGCCTTCTCCATCAACTCATTAACGGCGGTAGGTGTCAGGACATCTAACTCACGAATGAGCTCGCT
>NC_033800.1:71768284-71800180 GCF_001876935.1 Asparagus officinalis | reverse complement strand
GTGTTACTGTCAGGCATGTATGTCTCCAACAATGCCAAGAAATGGCGACAGCTGACCGGGAGTCCATACATGGTGGCTCGTATAGGTGCGTACAATCCACTGCTCTTCAAATTATCTTCCCAATGCCCCAAGACGTAGCTGGTCATGTGTGTCCACCATGCCTTGGGTTGTGAGAAAGCCCAACCATAGCATCTAAAATCTGGTGGAGGTAATCTCCTCCCAAGATGAGCCAGACGGTTCTTCACAGTAGGAGCGGCTGCTGATACCTCGCCTGGGGGTGCGGTATTAAGACCCATAATCCCTGGTCGAAGACCGCGAATGTAATGATACCCAATAGAACCAGGAGTCTTATGTTGGGATGTGTATCCACAATGAACTCGATCAGCATCATCGGTAAGATGCCAGGGCATCTGTCTCTCTATGGCCTGTCCCTCCAAATGAGTGAAAGAACACTGACGAGGAATGGAGGGAATATACAGGAGAGCTCCTTCATCAAGATTCAGCCAATGTTCCTCGGTAAGAATCAACTTAGCAGGATCCTCAATATGATCTCCGAACAGAAAACAGGGCTTCTTTAAAGCCTGAGTAGAAACGGAATCCGCAGTAAAAGAAGCATCCGTAATCAGCTGGCGTAAGCAATGACGCCCTCCATCCCGTATCAAACGACAAGATTCGTCGGAGCGATCTCTATCAAACTGGGGGAGTGGACCAATAGCCTGCCTGATGGAAGCCGAAGAGAAAACTTCCCCCCTACAACCAGTAGTGGCATGAGGATGGAGGCTGCCCGTGGGGAAATCGACTGCAACAAAGCAAGGATAGAGTCAGAAAATCATCCATGAATTAAATCCATCTCATAAAAAAGCGAGATAAGATCATTCACGGGGTAATTGGAAAGACGATTTTGAGTGTCCTACACTAGGAGAGCGGTATGCATCATCACGTAAATGACGTGGTAACATACACCGACCTATAAGGTGTAAAACGACACAAGATCGCCCCAATATACCGGAAAACTTGAATTGGCCAAGCAAAACAAGTCTGAAACCTCAACCCCCGTGAAGGAGGGTGTCGGCCCTTCCCGAATGACCCGTGAAGGGGCCAAACGAGGGTGTAACAGAACCACCAATATCCTGAAACCTCAATCCCCGCGAAGGAGGATGTCGGTTCTTCCTTAATGACCCGCGAAGGGATCAATCAGGGGTACAGAAATAAAGATTCTCACCCCTAAAAAGGATGCCGCTAGAGGGGAGGATGCTGTGGGAACTTCTCCCTCGCTATGCTGCGAACGGGAGCGACTCCTAGGAGGTCGAGGTCGACGTGGAGACATCGAAAATCTGCAATGAAAAAGCAGCAAGTCAGGTACAATCTAAATATGAATACACGAAATTTAAAAGGGAAATTAAGAACTTGAACTAAAGTCCTATGAATAAATAGGATTTTATAGTTGAAGTCTAATTAAACCTACAAATTTCGTGCATACAAAACAATGATTGTCATTTTGCGGTAAATTTTGGTGAAATACCCAAAATACCCCTCGTATTCAAGGCTAAATTCTGGTCAAGGATACACTCGAATTGGGGAATGGTCATCATATTTGTTCATCCAGCACCCCCCGACATCTCACAATTTTGGTTAATTTTGCAAATAAACCCTTTTTGTAAAAATTAGCCAATCTTGCAAAAAGACCCCTCCACAAATTTCGGTTTAGTTTCCGCATGCCTTTATCAAAGCTTTGGTCATGGGTTTGTGGTCTAAACTTTTGGAATTTCAGCCCTAAATTTTAGCCCTTTTGCAAATAAACCCCTCTTCAGCTCTTTTTGCAAATAAACCCCTCTACACTTTGTGGGTTGCTTTTTGCAAATAAACCCCTCAAACAAACATTGATTCTTTGCATACAAACACCTCTCAAAGTTTGGCCAAATGGGTATGGAATTCTAACCCCAAATTTCAGTCCATGTTTGCATAAGAAACCCCCAAATTTCAGTCCATTTTTGCACAAAAGCCCTTCAAATTCGGCCACATTGTTGATTTTACATAAAAACCCCCAAATCCTTGTGCATACACAACCCATCATCAAAGAGCCTATCTTTTAAACTCATGAGAACAAAAAGCTAGGATCTTGGCATATAATTTCATGTTATACTCCCATTATAAACATAAAGTTTCAATCTTTATCAAAAAATGAAAGAGTTTGTGAGAGGAAACTTACCCAAATCAAGTGGTCTCTCTTGAGCTCGAAGATGAAGAAGAAAAAATCCTAGCTTTGAGGGTAGAGGAATTTCGGCCAAGGGGGAGCACCAAAATCCGAAATTGTCTTGAGTTTAAGAGGGTTTAAAGAGAGGAGTTTTAATGGGTTTCTTAGAGGGAAACAATGGTGTATGCATAAAAGAAAGAAGAAGGAGTTTTGAAAATTTGGAAAGAGGAGGGAAAACAAAAGAGGAAATAACCAAAAGGAAAGTTCAAAAGGGGAAAAAGAATATTATGCAAAAGAGAGGAGAGAGACACAAGGGTGTCTCGGTTTTTGAACCGAGACACCCTAGGGTGTCTCGGCCAAGGTTGAGACACCCACGGGTGTCTCAGTCCTCGATTGATCCCCGTATGCTCACAAACGTCCTTTTCAAGCCCGAATTTGCCTATTTTTATCGGTTGTTGGATATTTCAACGAAATCCACACTAATCCACACCGAGCGATTCAAAGCCCTAGGGTCAACGGTTTGACGATTCGAAACCCTAAGGTCAACGCCGGTCAACGCGTAACCCTAGGTCAACGCCAGTCAACGCGTTGCGACCAAAAAGTCAACATTCGACGGTCGAAACCCTAGGGTCAACGCCGGTCAACGCGTAACCCTAGGTCAACACCAGTCAACGCGTTGCGAACAAAAAAGTCAACGTGCGATGTTCGAAACCTTAAGGTCAACGCCGGTCAACGCGTAACCCTAGGTCAACGCCAGTCAACGCGTTGCGACAAAAAGTCAACGTTCGATGTTCAAAACCCTAGGGTTAACGCCGGTCAACGCGTAACCCTAGGTCAACGCCAATCAACGTGTTGCGACAAAAAGTCAACGTTCGACGTTCGAAACCCTAGGGTCAACGCCGGTCAACGCATAACCCTAGGTCAACGCTAGTCAACGCGTTGCGACAAAAAGTCAACCTTCGACGTTCGAAACCCTAGGGTCAACGCCGGTCAACGCGTAACCCTAGGTCAACGCCAGTCAATGCGTTGCGACAAAAAGTCAACGTTCGACATTCGAAACCCTAGGGTCAACGCCGGTCCATGTGTAACCTTAGGTCAATGCCAGTCAACGTGTTGCGACAAAAAGTCAACGTTCGACATTCGAAACCCTTGGGTCAACGCCGGTCAACGCGTAACCCTAGGTCAACGCCAGTCAACACGTTGCGACCAAAAATCAACATACGGTGATCTGAAACCCTAAGTCAGCACAATATGACAGAGATAGTCAATTCAAAGTCAATGACACGAGCCAAACTCAACTCACTGATAATAGACTCGAGACTCCGACGACGGCCAGGCGATAAACACAACGCCGGAAAAACTTCGGCTATTCGTCAAAGCATTGAATAGACCAAAAATCGAAGGAGCCAAGAGTTGAAGCTAACTACAGGTCCTTTACGCCGACTGAAGGCTGGACCAATCACATCCAAAGTATTCCAGTCTCTTCTATAAAAGAAACGAGTCTGGAACGCTTTGGAGGGGGTATCTGTAGGCATCGAAAATTTCCTATAGGTCTCCACGAATAGCTCGGTGTTAAGGAACGACGATGAACGTCACTATCCGGTTCACAGGAGTTCGATTGATGTCGATGAACGATTGAAGTGAATCGACGAACTACATGAACTAACGAAGGTACGGGTTAATCAGGAGCCCCGTGATGTTTACAAAAAGAACAATACCCTTCGTGTCTCATTGATTCAACAGATGATCTAACCATCGGAGCTCTCCGAACAATGGGAGACACCCTAGGGTGTCTCCAAGGCAGATTTGGGCTTTAAGATTGTTTTAACCGCTCCGCAACCCCTCAAGCCTATAAATACAAGCCTTAGGCCTCATTTTTTGAGATCTGGAATTTTGGAGAATTGGCGAAGCCCTGCCGAACTGAAGAGTGATCGAGTTCTTCAACGCAAGAGATCGAGAGTCGTCAGATCTACATCACCTGCATCCAATCCTTAGTATTATCCCATTGTGGTAATTCTAAGAAGAGCAATTATCTTGCTTTTGTCGAGATAAGCGCTTCTGTTTCTAGATCTCCTCGCAGATCGACGAAGCTCTGGACCTGATCTGATTGCCAGGTAGTCCACGGATATTAACATCCCCATCACAAGCTAAAGACCCACGCAAGCAAGAGACGACGAACGGATCTTGTGTTTATTTTCAAGAAAGTTGTAATATTTTATTCTTTTGTTATTTGAATTCATTTGTAACGCTTAAAGTTTAATAAAATTAATGACTAAGGTAACTTTCGACGAAAACACGGGATACATGACCTCAACTGGAAGCGCCTCGAAGGAATGAGTGGGGACCATGCACCTCTTCAGCCACAACATGAGGTACCCCGCGAGCAAGGCCTTTCCAGATATAGGGGACTTGGCCTGGTGGTGGAACAAGTGGAAAACCGTTCCGAATTTGAATCCACCCTCATCATGCTCGAGAGTCATGGTGGCTCCCCCTTCAGTCGTCCTTCTTTCCATCTCGGCTTGGTCACACTCGCCCAGTGGCAGAGTAGGCCTTCCCTTGATGTCATTCTCCGGGAACAAGTAGTCAGCCCAATTCTTATGGCTGATCCCTGGGGCCCTCTTCTTCTTGCCTTTATGTTCTACTGCCCCCAGGGTATTGAGGCATATATGGTAATGACAGAGCAACTCCCATAGGGTCTCAACCACCAGGGGGATCGGGTCGATAGTTGGTCAATCTCATCTTGACCTGGGACGTACTCCTCGTAAGGGAAGCTTCCCAAGGGCAACCCTGACACGTCATACATCTCGTGAAGGGTTATGCTGAGTTCTCCATTGGGGGTAAAGAATGTGCCACTGTCCGCACAATACAGTTCCAAGATGCTGTGGAACTGGGGAGCATTGATTTTCAGACCGTGTTGAGTGGCCCGAATGGCTACGTACAGCTCTGAATCCATGAGATCATAATTCTCAGCCAAAACATAGTTAGTAATTTTGGACGACCAAGTGCTGCTACCCGATGCAAAATAGATTCACCCTGGGGCTCTGAAGTACTTTGGAGGAAATCTCCCACCAGCTTGAAAGAAACGATGACGGAAAGTCTCCACGACCTCAGTCATTTCCCCGGCAGGCAACTCGTTAAACGGCAGGCCAGGACGAAGAGCAGTCATACGTTTGCAGGAGTTGTCTACCCCATAACCAGCTGTGGAGCCTGTGAAGATGCCGCAAGTAACCCCGTCTTGAGTTGGGGTCAAATCCCAATTCATTACCCTTGGAACTGTAAGGGACCACAACTCAACGATTGAGAACCCCCTCGGCATGCTGGGAATGTAGTAATGGACCCCGTCAACTATGTGGATCCACCTGCTCTCCCTGAGCAATAAAATTGAAGGATCGGTCGCGGCATCACCGAACAAAAACTAAGGCTTTTTGAGCTCTATCCTAGCCTCGTCTGTCAGCACCGCGTTAGTAGTCAGCTCATGCAACGTCAAATGGTGCCCGTCGGTGACTCTCTTGATCAGTCCATCCGGCTTGTCGGCAGCAAAAGCGGGCACCGGATCCAGGAGAGGGAATCGGGAAGGCGCCGTATAGCCTGTACCTCCTGCGAGGCCAATAGCCATGCCCTTCAGAAGGGCTTCGTTAGAAAAGGTCGCTGCAAGGCAGAACCGAAGAATTAGACTGGAATCCACCCTAGGAGGAGGGAAAATCCGCCTATTAAGACAAAACAGGCAAAGTCGTCGGACAAATGTAAATCCGCCTGTCAAAAAGGCAAAGTCCGCTTGACGAAGACGAGATATGTCTGTATAAGTTGAATTTGTCTTTATCAAACAAAAGTCGAACTCACCTGTCAAGGACGAACTCGCCCTCGCCCAATAAAGGCCAACTTCGCCTGTAAAGACAGAAGTCATCCTCTGCAAGTGCATGTAAAATCCGCCTGAAAAAGGCCGATTTTATCCAAATCAGGATAACCGCCAAAAAATAGCAGAATCCACTGGGAAAGACGAGCGATACTCATCCTCCCGACCCGACGTCGGTAATCAACGCAAGGTTGTCAGACAAATCTTTCGACTTACCCAAATGCGTCTCAGGCACTCTGGTGATCGTACCGGTGGCGAGGCGGTCAGAATAGCATCCAGGACCTCCTCCCTTTGGAACGTATTTCTTAGATTTTGGCACCATGTCTAAAAGTCGGGGACGAAGCGAGAATTCTTCCTCTTTAGAAAATTTTCACGAAGCGGAATTCTTGAGCACAGTAACCCTCAGAAGAAGGGAGCAAAGCCTATTTAAAGGCGGAGATGCTTACGTGGCCACGATCGCCCTTAAGAGACGAAACACTAGCGGCTAAGAGACATGGCCACGATCAAAATCGACGGCCTAGATTATTCTCCGTAGTTCATTCTCTTTTTACGGTTACGAAGGAACCGTCGAAATAGGAAATGGACCGGTCAAAACCTAGGACCCGAACCGAATCTGACGGCTGAATTTGAAAACCACGACCATGATTCGTCATCGAACGAAGTACACGAAGCTGATGTCATACTGTCAAGATCGCAATTGATGCGACCTGACGAACCCACGCCGCCTTAGCTGGAAAGCATGAAGCTTCATCGGCGAACACGTGGTTCACCTCCTGCCAAATTGAATTCCGCCTGAAGGAAGGGTTTCGCCTACAAAAACCTGGCTCGACCCCCCAAATTCAAATTTTGCCTGTGAAAATGAATTTCGCCTGAACGATTCCAGATAATACAACTCGTCCAAAGTTTTGAACCACCAATGGAATGGCCTTATGTAAACCCACGCCTCAAATGGCTAAGGGTTAGAGTAGAAATCTTAGCATTAAGCCTATGAAAAACTACTCGATAACTCATCATACTGAGGGGAATAGTATGGCTTGCCCGATCCAAACGGTAATCGGTAAAGGCAAATCAAACTCGTTGATAGCTGAGGGTTTGCTAAAAATCCTAAAAAGAACCAAATACACTTGCTTCGCCAGGAACTTCTTTATTCAAAGTATTCCAGACCACACGCAAGCCGGTTTAGGTCTAAAAATTTTGAAGGGGGTCTTGTAGACGGTAAAAATTACCTTTGCAGACATACGAGAAATTCGCCTACGAGTCGGAGTCATCCATCGATCTTGAGGGTGGGGGCTCACCCATGGGCTGGACTCACCAGCGCAAACCCAAACCGCACAGTTGCCAAATTCACTCGCGTTTGTTCATCACAGATCCGCCTGTATGATGGACTTGCCCGCACGAGTCAAGATCGTCCAGATCCGCCTGTATGATCGACTCGCCTACACGAGTCAAGATCATCCAGATCAGCCTGTATGATCGAATCGCCCGCAAGAGTCAAGATCATCCAGATTCGCTTGTATGATCGACTCGCCTGCACGAGCCGAGAGTCAAACTCACCTACAAACAGTGTACTTGCCAGCCGCTACGCTACGCACAGGGATGGGCCTTCCTACTTCCCACGACGTGAAGGGATGGAGCATAGTACTCCAAGCCCATCAAGTAGCCGAAACCAGTCAAATCCATGCAGTCATCAAATCTGCCTGCACGCTCACGATTGAAGCTCGCCTCGCCTGCACGAGTCAAGAGTTGAATCCGCCTGCAAATGGCAAGCTGACTGGACTCACTTGAGTATTTGACAACCGCTACGCTACGTACAGAGATGGGCCTTCCCACTTCCCGTACGACATGAAGGGATAGAGAACAGTACTCCAAACCCATCAAGTAGCCACTCACAGTACGAGTGACCGGTCAGTCGCCAAGTCTGCCTGCAGGAAGCTCGCCTCGCCTGCACGAGTCAAGAGCTGAATCCGTCTGCAAACGGCAAGCTGGCCAAACCCACTCGAGTGCTGGGCACTGAATCCGTCTGCAAACGGCAAGCTGGCCAAACCCACTCGAGTGCTGGGCAGCCTCTATCCCACATACAAGGAGGGGCCATCCCACTCCTCATGACGTGAAGGGAAGGAGTGCAGTACTCCGAACCCACCAAGCAGCCGCTCACAATACAAACCCAAGGCATGGTATCTCCCAATGATACATAGCCATATCTCATGATTCAAGGAGCGGCCACGCCGTCTCTCCTCTATTTAAGAACCTCTCCTGGCTTCGAAAAAGAGGTTCAATAAATAATTGATTAATTCAATCAGTTAACTGAACCACTGGCTCTCGACTCTCAAGAGAGTTGACGACAAGTTCTTTGCATAATCTTTGCACTGCAGCATCTTCTCCCAGTTTCGAGCCATGAACACCTTCAAACTTGGAGACTCGAACTCCATCGATCTGTGCTTCTACTGCGTACTGAAGCTCGCCAGTAACCTCGGTCGAATCGTCCAAGGGAAGCAGACTCGGCGCGAGAACCGAGCGAAGCGTCCTATAGCTACCGAAAGTCCCCACTTTAAACAAGGAGGGCATTCCCTCCGCTTCTGTTATAATTTCCGATTCATTAGTTTGTAATAAGCTGTTCTTATCAATACAAACGAAATCCCTGTTTCGGGAGATCAGAAATTCACACCTACAAGCATGTCCAAGGGAAATCAAAATTTCATTTTTAGCAGCTTCACTAACACCTCCAAGAAAGATGGAACACTTTAGAAGGATTTGCTTGAAGACACTACCAAATTTCTTGAGGCCATCTCATAACATACTCATAGATTGCAGATCCCCTCTACCAAATAATAGAAGATCATCTATAAAAATTAGATGACTGATCTTGAGATTAGCACACTTAGGGTGATAACTAAAACAAATCTCTAATTTGGATTTGAGCAATCTTGACAGGTAATCTATACCCAACACAAAGGGATAAGGGGGTATAGGATCCCCTTGTCTATGCCCCCTTTTCCTCTTAAAATATCCATGTAATGCACCATTGAAAAAGATTGAGTAAGAGGGAGAGGACACACCAATCATAATCCAATTCACTACATGAGCAGGGAACCACAAACCATTAAAGACGTCATGTAAAAAAGTTCAATCCATCGTATCATAAGCCTTCTTTATATCCACATTAATTTGCCCTCTTGGAGAAATATTTTCCTTGAATAATGTTTCACTAACTCATGAGCTAATAAAATGTTATTAATAATGATTTTTCCTTTGATGAACACAGTTTAATTAAGCTTCACTGATAAGTCCATCAAGAACCTTTTGTAGCCTATTTGTGAGGCTCTAGATTTAACTTTGTAGATAAAGTTACTGTGAACATGGGTTGTACAAGAGCTCTTGCCCATGCTCTTGTACACAGGATAATACTCTTGCCCATAGTCTTGTACACAGGACAATAGTAGCCCATGCCCTAGCCTTGTGTGGGTTCGTAGGGAGAAGATTTGTTCCGCTCCCTTTCCTCCAGCTGGATCCATCTAAGCACACCCATCCCTCTTCTCCTATAAATAGGAGAGGTAGTGAGAAGAAGAAATGAGTGTGGGGAAAAATCTCTTGAGTGAGTAGAGAGGAAAAAGAAGAGAGAGGAAGAGAGAACTTGTAATAGTTTGGTATTCTCCTCATAGTTAAAACCCCCTCCCGTGAACGTAGGCAAGTTTGCTGAATCACGTAAATTTGTTATCTCGTCTTTTACTGTGTGTTGCTATAGCTTGTAGGTTCCCTCGGCATTTCAGTCTTAGAACTGATGAGAGGAAGAGTGTATATTTCACCTTGATGAAATATATCACTTTCGATTCTTGTTTTCTTTGAGAAATAAGAATTTCACTATCTATTCTTGTTTTCTTTGAGAAACAAGAATATAGATGTTGACTTGTGCTTTTGTGACTACAAAAGCTAGGGATATCTCTCAGGTGATATCGCTTCCGCGGTGTGAGGGCATGACTCTGCGCCCAACAATTGGTATCAGAATTCTTATTCAGATCGGTGGTGGTTGAGCTACTGATCTAAGGTGGTTGTTGATTATTGTGTGGTGAACACAAGGTATTTGTTAAAATTCCTGAGAGAAGTAGATTTACTAAAACAAGCAGAGAATGACGTCTACAAGTAAAACAATTAAAATTGAAAAGTACGAGATTAAAAACTTTAATGGAAAAAAATAATTTTTTCTATTGGAGGATGCAGATGAAAAATTCATTGATTTCGTAAAAGTTGCATAAAGCTTTGGCGGGAAAAAAGAAGAAGCACAAGGATATGTCTGATGAGGATTGGGAGGAGCTGGATCTGGAAGAACGGGCGTCGATTATCCTTTGCCTTAAAAGGGATGTAGTTTGCTTGGTAGATGGAGAGGAAATAGCTGCAGGCGTGTGGTTAAAGTTAGAAAGTACCTTCATGACGAAGAGTCTAACGAACCGGATCTACTCAAAATCTAAATTGTACACTTGCAAGATGGAGGAAGGCTTGTCAATCCGGGAATACATCAACAAGTTTGATAGGATCTTATCGGATTTAAAAGACATTGAGGTGACAGTGGAAGATGAGGATCAGGCACTTCTACTACTTCTATCTCTGCCGAAGTCTTATGAGAATCTGATTCAAACACTGATGCTTGTGGGTGACAGTTTATCGATGAATGAGACTAGATCGGCGCTTCTAGCAGATGATCTTCGAAAAATTGCAACTAGTGATATGACCACTGGTGGTAACAAAGAACAAGCGCAGGGGTTCTTCGCTAGAGGAAGGGGAATGAGCGAGGAAAAGCAAGGAAGGAAAGTCTAGATCAAAATCAAGACCTCTTGTGAAAAGACCATGTTTCAAATGAGGTGAGCTAGGGCATTTCAAAGTCAATTGTCCTAACAAGAGAGTAGATGGGAAGAAGAACAATAACAAGACTGAAAGAAGAGAAGGCAAGGAAGAGGCGAGCTACGCTTCAGAGGAAGGGAGCGATAAGGAATGCTATGTCATCACCGGTGGCGAGGATACCTCCGGGAAGTGGATACTTGATTCTGGTTGCTCTTACCACATGTGTCCAAATAGGAGATTCTGGTTGCTCTTACCACATGTGTCCAAATAGGAAGTGGTTTACTACCTACAGGAGCATTGATGGTGGAACCAGTGGTTTACTACCTACAGGAGCATTGATGGTGGAACCGTATTGATGGGGAATAACCATGCTTGTAAAATGATGGGGCTAGGCGATATCAAGATCAAGATGTATGATGGAGTGGTTCGAAACTTGACGGATGTAAGGCATGTTCCCGATTTGTGAAAGAATCTTATCTCAGTTGGTGCTTTGGACTCTGGGGGTTGCAAGATTGCAACAGAAAACAGAGTGTAGAGGGTTGTTCGAGGTTCCCTAACAGTGATGAAGGGAGTTCGTCACAGTAATCTATATACTCTCTCGGGTATGACGGCAACAGGAGATGCAACAGTTGGAACTGATGGAAGTAGTGGAGACCCATGTGAGCACACACGATTATGGCATAGGCGGCTTGGGCACATGTTAGAGAAATGTCTGGATCTGCTTGGTAAGGAGGGCTTGTTGAAGAATCTGAAGAAACCTTGCATGGATTTTTGTGAGGATTGTGTGTATGGAAAGATGCACAGGGTCCAGTTTCTGAGGAGCAAGCACAAGAGCAGAGGGATACTAGATTATGTGCACACGGATGTTACAAGAGCAGAGGGATACTAGATTATGTGCACACGGATGTTTGGGGTCCGGCTTCGACAACTTCCAAGGATGGTTCCAGATATTTTGTCTCATTTGGGGTCCGGCTTCGACAACTTCCAAGGATGGTTCCAGATATTTTGTCTCATTCATAGATGATCATTCGAGGTATGCTTAGGTTTATTTCCTAAAGCATAAGAATGAGGTATTTGAGACATTCAAGAAGTGGAAAGCGATGGTTGAGAACAACACAGGAAAGAAATTAAAGACACTGAGATCTGATAACGGTATAGAGTATACAGACGGTGCTTTCAAGGAGTTCTGTGATCAGGAAGGGATTGCCAGATACTGGACAGTCAGGTCTACACCACAGCAAAATGGGGTCACAGAGAGGCTAAACCGAACACTACGGGAGAAAGCAGTGAGTATGTGATCTTATGCTGGTTTGGGCAAAGAATGGTGGGCAGAGTCGATTGCTACAGCTTGTTATATAGTGAATCGATCTCCACATTCAACATTGGACGGTGATACACCCTATCGGGTGTGGTCAGGGGAGCAAGCAGATTATGAGAGACTCCGGATCTTCGGATGTACCACCTACTATTACGTCAACGAGGGAAAGCTTAACGCGAGGGCCAAGAAGGCAATTTTCTTAGGGTATGCAAAGGGTATAAAAGGCTATCGCCTTTGGTGTACAAAAGATTTAAAGTTCGTGATCAGCAGGGACGTTACCTTTGATGAGAAGTCCATGATGCTAGGGTACCCAAGGATGATGGTGTTAAGACTGTTGGGAATTCTAAGTCCTGGGTTATTGATATAGAACCTAAAGACCAACCAGGTTCTAGTCGTGTTCAAGTGGAAAATCAGGTAGATGATGAGCTTGAGCAGGAGGAGGTTCAACAGGATAATACACAGGCATTACAACAACAGCAGCTCGAGGATAGCTTGGCTTCCACTAGGCCAAAGCGAGCATACAAGCAGGTACAGAAGCTGGGGGCTGATCAACCCCTGAAGCACTATGGGCAGGTTAATTTGGTTGAGTACGCACTCTCGGTGGAGGAAGATGAGCCGGTCTCCTTCAAGAAAGCTATTCGGGATAGAGATAGCGAGAGTTGGTTGGCTGCGATGGAGGAGGAGATGGAATCTCTCCGAAAGAACCAAACATGGGAGGTGGTCCTATTGCCCGTAGGAAAGAAAGCTATAGGTTGTAAGTGGCTGTATAAAAGAAAGAAAGATCCTTCAGAGCTCGACGGTACGAGGTACAAGGCGATGCTAGTGGCTAAGGGATTTGCACAAAGAGAGGGTATGGATTACAATGAGATATTTTCTCCGGTGGTGAAACACACCTCTATTCTGGTGCTATTAAGTATTGTTGCTCATGGTGATCTTGAGCTGGAACAACTCGATGTCAAGACGGCCTTCTTGCACAGATACTTGGATGAAGAGATCTATATGCATCAACCTGAGGGCTACAAGGTTGAGGATAAAGAGCATCATGTATGTCGCTTGAGTAAGTCACTCTATGGACTGAAGCAATCTCCTCGACAGTTGTACAAGCGATTTGACTCCTTCATGCTAAAGCATGGGTTTTCCCGAAGCGACTATGATTGTTGTGTTTACATTCAGAAGCTTCGTGGAGGTGATTATATCTATCTTCTTTTGTATGTGGATGACATGCTTATTGCATCGAAGAACAAGGTGGAGATAGATAGACTAAAATCTCAACTTGGTAAAGAGTTCGAGATGAAGGACATGGACGCTACAAGAAAAATACTAGGTATGGAGATTAGAAGAGAGCGGGCGAATCGGCGATTGTTCTTAAGTCAAAAGGGCTACATAGAGCGGGTGATCACAAGGTTCGAGATGCAAAGTGCAAAGTCGGTGGCGACTCCATTGGCTCCATACTTCAGGCCCTGAGGTAAATAATCTCCCACTACATCGGAAGATAAGGCACACATGGAGTGTGTTCCCTATGCTAGTGAAGTTGGCAGTTTGATGTACGCAATGGTGAATACACGCCCTGATATTTCACAGGCGGTTCGTGTGGTCAGTAGATTCATGGCAAATTCGGGAAAGACGCACTGGGAAGCGGTGAAATGGGTCCTGAGGTACTTGAAAGGTACTGTGGATACGGGTCGGTGTTTTGGTGGAGATACATGTCAGATTGACGGGTTTGTGGACTCAGATTATGCGGGCGATCTAGATAGACGACAATATACTACTAGTTATGTATTCAGGATACATGGGGCTCCAGTTAGTTGGCGATCGATGTTACAGGCTACAGTAGCACTTTCTACAGCAAAGGCCGAGTACATGGCCATGGCGGAGGGAGTGAAGGAAGTATTATGGTTGTGGGGTCTTCTAGAAGATTTGGGGATTGAGCAGGAGAGCGTGAACTTATGGTGCGACAGTCAGAGTGCGATTCACTTGGCGAAAAATCAAGTTCACCATGCTTGTACCAAGCATATCGATGTTAGATATCATTTTGTGCGGGATGTCATAGAGGAAGGATATATTTCTCTCATGAAGATACATACGAATGAGAATCCCGCGGACATGTTAACCAATGTGGTCACATGTAGCAAGTTCCAGCATTGCTTGGACTTGCTTCATATCAGCCCGTATTGAGTTACCCAAGAGGGCATGGCTCTGCGGGGCGGTGATGGAGGTAAGGTGGAGACTATGTTAGAGAATAATTACAGAACTACGGTTAGCTTGATCCCGGTAGAGGGTACGTAGGCAGTCGCGGTATAGTGGCACAGCTGATTTGGCCTGGTTTGGCCTGGTTTGGCCTGGATCTCTCGGGTGAAGTTTGTGGTGTTCTTCTGGTGTTCGTCTAAAATTTGAGGTTTATCAAATGATGTATGAGGTGGAGAATTGTGAACGTGGGTTGTACAAGAGCTCTTGCCCATGCTCTTGTACACAGGACAATACTCTTGCCCATAGTCTTGTACACAGGACAATAGTAGCCCATGCCCTAGCCTTGTGTGGGTTCGTAGGGAGAAGATTTGTTCCGCTCCCTTTCCTCCAGCTGGATCCATCTAAGCACACCCATCCCTCTTCTCCTATAAATAGGAGAGGTAGTGAGAAGAAGAAATGAGTGTGGGGAAAAATCTCTTGAGTGAGTAGAGAGGAAAAAGAAGAGAGAGGAAGAGAGAACTTGTAATAGTTTGGTATTCTCCTCATAGTTAAAACCCCCTCCCGTGAACGTAGGCAAAAAGAGTGTATATTTCACATTGATAAAATATATCACTTTCGATTCTTGTTTCCTTTAAGAAATAGGAATTTCACTATCTATTCTAGTTTCCTTTGAGAAACAAGAATATAGAGGTTGACTTGTGCTATTGTGACTACAAAAGCCAGGGCTATCTCTCAGGTGATATCACTTTCATGGCGTGGGGGCGTGACTCTGCGCCCAACAGTTGTTTAGAGGATTACTTTGCAATTGCATTTGAACATAACTCACTTCCTACATAGCTCTTACAACTTGACTGTCGATATGACCATATTCTTTATTAGTAAGATCTTTGAATTTTCCCTTGAGATACTTCAACTTTGACACTAACTGAAATATAGTACACTTCTGTATTCTTTGTTGCCATATCTCCTTGATGACGTTTTAAATTTAAAGTGATTAGTCCACATATTAAAAAATATGAATGGGTTTCTAAGCTTGCTATGATCCTCAAAAATTGAAATTATCCCAGGGGAGTAATCAGAAAAAGATGATGGTTATAAATACTCCACACAGTTAGCATTATAAGAATTAATCCAATCTGAGTTGATTAAGACTCTATCAATCTAGATCCAAATTATAGCACTGCTTTCCTAATTACTTAACCACGTCAAATGACATCCAGAATGGTTCATATATGTTGGAAATTATGGTTAAATCTAGAATTAAACAGTGAAGGATGATGTGCTATAATTTTAAACTTTTTCAAGTTAACTGCTGTGCGTTTATGAAACGTTATGCTTAAAGCAATATTTGGTCTACTCCGGTGCAAGGATCCCAAGACCAAACTATTTCTAGGAACAGCAGTACAGTACTCTGGTGTGCACCAACCCAGTACTGTCAAGATCTCCTTGATCTATAAGACCTTTCGGTCAAGGCAAAGATCTCCTTGATCTCAGAACCTTTTTGTTCAAAACATTTCGGTTTAAGGGCAAGTTTCTGCGGGCACAGTTTCTGCAGCAGCAGCACAACATCAACAATAACGTCGATCCGATGTTCGTTTTCCAAGCTCGCGTGTATATACCGACGTTCGTATTTCACGCTCGCGAGAGTCTTTTCATGAGCTGCCCAAGGGCGCTATTTATAGGCCTCTAAGGCCAGCTCAAGAGTCACTCGCAATTAATGTGACTGTTATAATTCTCAATGGCAATTAAGATTGTAACATCAATGCATTAAATTGTTCTAAATATTGTTGTAACTACTGCATGCAGTAACTCCTGAATACGAGGCAATCAATGGATGCGTTGCTACGAAACGCGAGGGTCACGTCTCAACAAATCAGACGAACCTCGTTTGACAAACGAACATCGTCAAACAAGCGAACCTCGTATGATAGGCGTGTTGGCCTTCTTGTTTTGATGATGATTTACAAACAATTTACTACTAATGTTATTTATCTAGTGTTTGTACATTCTTATGTATTGTAGACAAAAAATGTTGTTGGAGGATGGATGGATTCGCGCTATAACGATCATATCAAATGGAGGATGACGGATATTGTGGAGTGAAGCCTTGCAATTCAAAGTTAAAGATCAAGTTCAAGCTTCATCCGGGAGATTACCAAGAAGAGCTTATTGAAGATTAAGATCTAGCTTGGGTAATCTAGTTTAAGTTTTATATTATGTGTGTTAAGTACCTTAAGCTCAATATCATATACGCACACGTATTTGGTTTCTATGTATATATATAGTTATATATATATATGCATGGTTTTAGGTTTTCATGTTTTGGACATACTTGCAAAATACATGAGTTTTCATAAATGAAAATTCAATTTGAGAAATTCTTTTTCTAACATGTTTGTTTTCATGTTTATAAACATTTCGTAAAGTTTCATCAAGTTTGGAATTGATTTGTTATGTTTAATGGAATTTACAAAATCATGTTATTCGTTCGTGCATGTTCGTGCATGTTTTACAAAACAGATGAGTTTTCATAAATGGGAAGTGATATTCAAGAAATTCTTTCTTTTACATATTTATATACATGTTTAGAAACTTTCCTCAAATTTTTACTATTTTTAGAGTTGATTTACTGTGCCCAATTGATTTTACAAAATCGTATATGTTAACAGTTTTTCAAAAACGGTAAATTTGTGTTCAAATATTTATTTCTCTCAACTGGGAAAAGATTTTTCATACATTCTTTCTCTGACATGTTATTCTACATGTCTAGAACATTCCCACAAAATTTCATAATTTTTGAAGTTCATTTACTATTTTAAATTGATTTTACAAAACAGCTGTGCACTGCTACAGTAACTCCGGTCGACCGGACCGGTCGACCGGAAATGTCTCTGGACGTTGGTTACTGTAGCTAACGGCTATAAAATGTCTCTGGAACTTTTTCAGGTTTGTACAGTGCGAGCGGTCGACCGAAAAAAGGTCGGTCGACCGCCAAGCTCCCAGAATGCCCATAACGACTATTTTTTTTGTATCCGTTGGAGGGGTTTTTGGTCTTTTGGTTTGGGCTTTTGTTTGAGGTATTGGGAGGCTATAAATACCCCATTATACCTCAGTTTTAAAATATCTAAGAGAATGTTTTAAAATAGTTTAACAAGGGTTTAAACTTGTTTAGTATTTGTTTAAGTTTGGTTTAAGAAGCTTTTAAGCAATTGAGGGTTTGAGTTTGTGAATTCAATTTCACAAGAGCAAGTGGAGATCATCCTTTGGTGTTTGAGCATTCACTCTTCTCCCACTCTCTTGTCATCTTTAGAGAAGTTTCCTTAAACTCAATTCTAGCATTTTATAAGTTTGTTCTTAATTTCATAAGCTAGATTTCATATTGAGTTTATATTGTTTTATCTCTTTGTTCACACACAACCTATTGAGCTTATAGTATTTACATTCATAGTATATTTTGGGTTGTGGAATTAGTGACTTAGAGTTGTGCTTAATTGAGTTCTCACCTTGTTAGAGAGAACAATCATTGATTTATATTGTGCTTAATTGTGAGGATTCACTTGTAATACACTTGTACACCGAGAGAAGTGTGTGGTGAGAGACGGGGTCAAATCCAAGAGGAGTGGCGTCGGTTGACGTGCCTAGAGAGAGGTTGTAACCGAGCACTTGAGGAGGAGGACACGGGCTAGGACCAACACTTAGTGTGTGAGGTGTGATTACATAGTGATTGTATTGTGAGGTGTAAACGTTGTTCGGGTGAACGTAGAAAACCCGGTTGTGATAGTGGAGATCTCCTCGAGGTGAGGAGCGGGGACGTAGGTCGTGGGGACCGAACCTCGTAAACATATCGTTTTGTTTGTGATTGCATTGGCGTTCTTATTCTTGTTTTCATATCTTATATCGCCTTTGTGTATTGCTCATCATATTACCCTATCACTTGTGTAGATTGTTTATTTTACCCTTGTGTTAGTTCATATATCCTTGCTCATATATTTGTAATATCTCATTGATAGGATATATTCATTTGTTCATATTGCTTATCCTAGCTTACGTATCTTGTTGTATTTTATACTTGCTAGGATAACTTATTAATTAGTTTTAATTGGCATTTAATCGGATTAGATTAGCATAAGACCCTAATCACCCCCCCTCTAGGGTCTAACAATTGGTATCAGAGCTTGGTGCTCTTTGATTTAAGGTCTAATCGCCTATTTTGTTTTGATTTAAAGAGAGTTTCACATTTGCAAAATAATTTTAAAAGATCATCCATGTTTGCAAATGGTTCAAATGTTTCTCGTGCACATGTTTATGGTCAACAAAATCAAATGGGCCTCTTTCATTGCACTAATTGCAATCGGAAAGGTCATTTACACAATTTTTTTTTGACCGTGTTCGTGCATCATATGTGCCCAAGAGGGTTCATAACCCTAGGGCTTTGAGCTTGAATAATAGGGGTCATGTCCCTAACCAATCCGGTACCAAGAATTCTTGGGTGCCAAAATGATTTTAAACCAAGAATTTTAGTATTTTTATTTTTTTTCTTTTCTTGGTTTTGTAAAATGAGCTTTGAAAATTTTTATGTGAAAACAAACTTTCTTTGATCAAATTCTTTTGTTTTCATGACTATGAGTTCTAATTTTCATGAGAGGTTTATATTTATGTAACCCCCCGGGTTTATTAAGTGTTTATTCCCAAATCATGTTTACCGAATGCTAATATGATTATATGGGTTGGAACAAGCTCAAGAGCTTGATATAATTGTTGTCTCTCTTAAAAAGTGTGGTTTGATTTGTTGCTTTTGAATTCATTATAATTCACCTATATGATGATTTTTATGTGTTTGTGCTAATGGATCATCTATTCGTGCTTTATAATGTATTCTATGAATGGTTTGATCAAGTCTTACAAAAGAATTTTTTGTTGATCAAACATCATTTTTGGTTTAAATGGTTGATTTATGATTTCATTTGGTTGATTTGTTTTCATTCGAAAACTCTTTTTGCATGATTCTCATGTTTTCTCTCTTTTGATTTCATAAATCTATTTTTTATACATGGTTTTTAGGCTTGTATTTTGAGACACATATTTATCGTGATATATCATTATGTGTTCTCATTATCTTTTGGATGTGAGTGATTTTTGGCATATCATTTATGCTTGCTCACATGTTTGCCATGATCTTTTATTGCTTATATTTCATATGGCTTTTTGATAGGGGGAGCTATTCCCTATATTTGCTTTATACTCATCTATGCTTATTGATAGGGGGAGCTTTTGCTCTCTTATTCTTTTTGTCCCCTTTTTGATTTTGTCAAAGGGGGAGAAATATTGTGAGTATATGTATATTCTTTCTTGTTTATATGCAGATCCTTTTTGTAAATTGTTTGTCATCATTAAAAAGGGGGAGATTGTTGGCCTTCTTGTTTTGATGATGTTTAACAAACAATTTATTACTAATGTTGTTTGTCTAGTGTTTGTGCATTCCTATGTTTTGTAGACAAACAACGTTGTTGGGGGATGGATGGATTGCGCCATAACGATCATATCAAATGGAGGATGGCGGATATTGTGGAGTGAAGCCTTGCAATTCAAAGTTAAAGATCAAGTTCAAGCTTCATCCAGGAGATTACCAAGAAGAGCTTATTGAAGATCAAGATCTAGCTTGGGTAATCTAGTTTAAGTTTTATATTATGTGTGTTAAGTACCTTAAGCTCAATATCATATACACACACGTATTTGGTTTCTATGTATATATATAGTTATATAAATACATGCATGGTTTTAGGTTTTCATGTTTTGGACAAACTTGCAAAATACATGAGTTTTCATAAATGGAAATTCAATTTGAGAAATTCTTTTTCTAACATGTTTTTTTTTCATGTTTATAAACATTTCGTAAAGTTTCATCAAGTTTGGAATTGATTTGTTATGTTTAATGGAATTTACAAAATCATGTTTTTCGTTCGTGCATATTCGTGCATGTTTTACAAAACAGATGAGTTTTCATAAATGGGAAGTGATATTCAAGAAATTCTTTCTTTAACATGTTTATATATATGTTTAGAAACTTCCCTCAAAATTTTACTATTTTTATAGTTGATTTACTATGTCCAATTGATTTTACAAAATCGTATATGTTAACAGTTTTTCAGAAACTGTAAATTTGTGTTCAAATATTTATTTCTCTCAACTGGGAAAATAATTTTCAGAAATTCTTTCTCTGACATGTTATTCTACATGTCTAGAACATTTCCATAAAATTTCATAATTTTTTAAGTTCATTTACTATTTTAAATTGATTTTACAAAACAGATGCGCACTGCTACAGTAACTCCGGTCGACCGGACCGGTCGACCGGTGCTTGGGGTTTTTGGCTGAGTTGTGAGAGGGTATAAATACCCCATTGCCTTCAACTCTCAAGCCAATCTAAGAGAATGTTTTAAAATAGTTTAACAAGGGTTTAAACTTGTTTACTATTTGTTTAAGTTTGGTTTAAGAAGCTTTTAAGCAATTGAGGGTTTGAGTTTGTGAATTCAATTTCACAAGAGCAAGTGGAGATCATCCTTTGGTGTTTGAGCATTCACTCTTCTCCTACTCTCTTGTCATCTTTAGAGAAGTGTTTCTAAACTCATCTAGCAATTTATTATTTTGATTATAATTTCCATAAGCTAGATTTATATTGAGTTTAGTTTAATCGTTTTATTGATACTCTTTGTTCACACACAACCTATTGAGCTTAGTGTATTTACATTCATAGTATAATTTGGGGTTGTGGGTTTGTGACTAAGAGTTGTGCTTAATTGAGTTCTCACCTTGTTTAGAGAACAATCAAATTGATTTATATTGTGCTTAATTGTGAGGATTCACTTGTAATACACTTGTACACCGAGAGAAGTGTGTGGTGAGAGACGGGGTCGAATCCAAGAGGAGTGGCGTCGGTTGACGTGCCAGGGAGAGGTTGTAACCGAGCACTTGAGGAGGAGGACACGGGCTAGGTCCAACACTTAGTGTGTAAAGTGTGATTGCATAGTGATTATATTGTAAGGTGTAAATGTTGTTCGGGTAAACGTAGAAAACCCGGTTGTGATAGTGGAGATCTCCTCGAGGTGAGGAGCGGAGACGTAGGTCGTGGGGACCGAACTCCGTGATCATATCGTTTTGTTTGTGATTGCATTGGCGTTCTTATTCTTGTTTTCATATCTTATATCGCCTTTGTGTATTGCTCATCATTTTACCCTATCACTTGTGTAGATTGTTTATTTTACTCTTGTGTTGTTTATATATCCTTGCATATATACATATTCATCATATAGGATATATCTCTTTGTTTGCATTGCTTATCCTACCTTATATATCTTGTGGTATTTCATATTTGCTAGGATAACTTATTAATAAGTTTTAATTGGCATTTAATCGGATTAGATTAGCATAAGACCCTAATCACCCCCCCCTCTAGGGTCTAACAAGGAGAACCTCGTCGAATGAGCGAACATCGTCACACAAGCGAACCTCGTATGGCAGACGAACCACGTCGAATGAGTGAACACATCGTCAAACAAGGGAACCTCGTATGACAGACGAACATCGTCAAACTACGAGAACGCATTGGCCCCCGGCCCACGGCCCACTAGAACTTATGAGGGATTAATTCAAATAAAATAATTCTCGGCTTGTTGTTGGCAAGCCTCGAACAATGGACCTTTTGAAACACCAAAACTTTAACTTTCCACTAGGCTACTAAGTATTTATGTAAAGTACTTGTATTTAAAATATATATAGTTTGAAAACTCATTTTGGAAAACGGTTTTGACCAAAAAATCCAACAATATAAACTAGGTGACAATCATTAATGCATTCTTGCAGGTCAATGTTTTTTCATGTGAAGAAACAGGAACCCAAAAAAATAATAATAATAATAAATTTGTCTTCAATAACTAGCGGATTATTGAAATCTCTACTAAATTCCTTGGCCCATGAATAGATCTAGAAATTGAACCAGTAATCTTCCGGAGACATTTCCTTTCCTTAAGATGATTAGAAGCATATATGAAGATAGTTGCACATTTAAATTTCCTATTTTTTGAAGCCATATCACAAGCAATGAACCGACTCCCTATATGAATGAAATCTAAATCCGGCACATTTGTATCCCATAAAATTAGGGTTAGGGTCTCTTGATTTTTTTTTAAGTGAGCCCTAGCATCCTAGACGAAAATTTCCGTCTAGAATGCTTAGGTCACTAAAGTATTTAAAAAAGTAAATAACTTTTGTCTAGGCTGTCAATCTAGACTAAATATTCCGTCTAGGTTGGTGCAGCCTAGACGAAATTTTTTCGACGGAAATATTCCCCCTAATTTGACTCGAACTAGACGGAAATATTTTCATCTGATCCATCTAGGATGCTCATTTTTCTATTAGTGTGACATGAGTTAATTTGTAGAGTTGAGGGATGGAGACAATATAATTTGTGTTGGTTGAGGGAAGACAGTGGTGGTGTTAGTGAACGCGATGATGACGCCTAAAGAAATATGCATTTAAATGTGGTTATATTTATTTTGGGTGCGAGAAAGGAAAAAAAAAAGATGAAATGAAAGATGGAGAAAATATGGGCAGATAAGGGTAAGAAAGGAAGAAACAAAATGAAGATGATGTGCAAAGTTGTTTGGAGGAGGAAGTGAACATTTCTTTAGGTTTAAGTGCTTTTGGGACTTTGACTTATTTCTAAAGGGTTTGATGCATGGATTTATAAATCTAGCTAGTTAAAAGCAATTTTCCCTAAAATCTTTGACCATGGGTATTGGTAAGAGAGTACGGTACGATCCTCGCATTGAATTTGTCCTTTGCTCTTCGTTCGTTGTATGGGTCAAAATCCACAGCAGCCACTACTTTATCATTTAGCAAACAAAATTCAAGATTTACTGTTGTTCATATTCATGAATTTTTAATGCTAAAATCTAAAGCTAGATCTTTTGTCTCTCATTTATGTGGAAACAAAGCATCACATTCTTGGGTTCGTTATGTTCCCTGTTACCTATTAACTCTTGGTTTTGAAATTAGTATTTTATTAAGACAATAAACTATATTTTTATTAAATAAGATTTGTGTAAAACACATCCACATGGTCATGGGAAAAAATATATATAACTGAACATATCATAGAAATATTTGGGAAAAATTAATAAAAATAGAAAATACAGAATTGGAAATATATAATATAAGATATATACATGCAAGACTAGCATTTCCATGATAAATTGCTATAAAATTCAAAATTTTGGCATATATAAAGTGAATGTAGCTTGTATTAGAGTGATCTGTGATCTCCTCATAGATAAGAGAAGAAGGAAGTTCCATGGCAGGGAAATATATTTTACTTCAACTTCATAGGTGTAGGCATCGAAAATTGCCTATAGGTCTCCACGAACGGCTCGGCGCTAAGAAAAGACGATGAACGTCATTATCCAATTCACGGACGCTTGATTGACGTCAACGAACGCCTAAAGTGGATCGACGAACTACGTGGAGTAATGGAATTTCAGAATGACGGAGACACGAACCGATCGGGAGCCTCGTGTCGCTTACAAAAGGCGAAACGCCGTCGCACCCAGAACGCCGCAATTGACAGCGATCCAGAAGTGGACGAAATCATCATGGCCGACGCACCTCCCAAAAATACTGGGTGTGGTTCAAATGCACCCCCTATAGATAACAACGCTGGGGGTGGTTCCGCCAAAGATAATAACACTGGGGGTGGCCGCATTATTCCTCTCGAAAATTATCCAAAACAGGATATAGATGAGGACGAAAAGATGAAGGATCTCGAGAGCAAAATTAACGCCCTGATGTCTGCTCGAGAGGTGAAGAAGACCGGGATTCAGTGTCCTTACCCAAGAGAATGGGAATCAATCCCGTATCCGACGAAGTTCAACCTGGTCAACTTCACGCCGTTCGACGGGAAGGGCTCGCCCTCTCAGCACCTGATCTACTTCAAGTCCCATTTGGGTATGATCTCCGGCAATGAAGCCTTGATGGTTCGGTCATTCGTTGGCACCCTTCGCGGGCCTGCTTTCGATTGGTACCGCCGTCTCAAGCCCGGAAGCATCAATAGCTGGGAGGACCTGGAGAGCATGTTCCTCGCTCATTTCTTGGATGATAAGGCCGAAGTGTCGATCAGGACACTCTTCGATGAGAAACAAAAAGACGGAGAGTCGGTGGATACCTTCATCAAACGCTTCCGCAATCAGGCAATGAACTACAAGGATCCCGTCACAGAGGAATTCGTCTTGCAGACCTGTCATAATAATTTTTCCATTAACATCTTGGATGTTATGGGAGTAGAGCCGCTCAATACCTGGAAAGAGTTGAAGGTGCGCGGAGAGCAGGCCGAACGCTTCCTCAGAAGGAAGAAGGTCGAAGGAAGGCAACTGATGGCTAACCCTCTGAATCCGAGTCTCGTTTCCCATGATGAAGGGAAGGCACCTACAACAGTTGTTGATGTTAATCAGACGTCGCAACAACAACCCCGAAGACAGCAAAAGACTTCGGATCCGAGGCTCCAAAAAGAGTACTCATTCAAGGACGAAGACGTTCCAACCATCTTCGAGACCCTTCTTGAAAATAACAAGATCAAGCTGCCACCCATCACGAATCAGGAGGAAGCTGACAATACTGCGGACCCGAGGTACTTCGCGTACCATAGGAGGATCCTTCATCCCACCAATGTTTGCTTTACTTTAAAGAATAGTATCCAAACCTTGGTCGAAGCCGGCGTCATAACGCTAGGATAAGCCAAACGAGAACGGCAACACTCCGAAGAGTATACGAGTATAAACTATTTCTCAATCCTCCGACCGGTATAAGAGGTTAAACTGCTCCCTGATACTCCAATAGGTATATGAGTCTAAACTGTTTCCTACCGTTGACGGGAAGTTCCTGGAGAATTTTTATATGTAATATTCTTAAGGATAACCCGATCATGTAACCGAATGCAATGATAAACCCAGTTTCGCGAAGAAGCTGGGGGTGGATGATTCATGTAACAGGAAGTTCCCGAAAAAATACTATATGTAATTTTCTTGGGGATAACCCGATCATTACAAACAAAGTGATAAACACTAAACCCCTACTATGATTTTTGAACACTCTTTTACTGAGGCGAGATTCGATCGCTTCGTTGGATCAATCTTCCCTCACAAAACTCCTATTGGTGTTTGACGACAGATCAACCTTTCCTCACAAAATTCCCCACTGATCAAATCAATTGGCGGTGGGTCCACTAAAATTTCTATCCGTCAATTCATGGTAATTTTTAAAGCTTGACGTGTTAAGTCCTGATCACTTAACATCAAAATCCTCCATCGAGTGGCTAGTACAAACCAATATTTCTACTGCTACTTGTATTCCACTCCCTTTGCTTTCAGGTCAAACCTATAAAAGTTAGGGCCAAAGCCAGATTCCCCTCTCGATTCATTCCATGAACGAGAGGTCCACTTTCAAATTGAGCAATCAAACCTATAAAAGTTAGGATTGTCTCCAACTTCACTTAGTCAAACCTGCAGATAGTTAGGACTAAGATTGAGTTATCCTTTTCGATAAACGAAAGACTTCCATCTTTTCTTTTTTCAGCCAAACCTATAAAAGTTAGGGTCGAAATCGGAATTTACCCTCAATAAATGAGGAACTCTTTTCTTGGATCAAGCAACCAATCCTATAAAAGTTAGGGTTACTTGAATCTTTCCGATTCTCGAAGTGAAGATCCCACTCCTAGTTTCATCTTTCCGGATTCTGGGGGTGGAGATCCCACTTCGAGTTTCCTTTCTAACTGAAGATAGAATATAAAATTCTTCCTCTTCGGTACCGGGAGATAGAATATAAAATTCTTCCTCTTCCACTTTGGGTTCGTCTTTACCCTGAGAAAAGACACAATTTTCAACTCTTAAAATCCGTACCTCACAGGCACGGGGAATTTTATCCCGAATCCTAAGCAGGGATAAGTCAACGCCTAACACGCGTTACCGGTTTAGTCTTTCACCGATTGAAAAAGGCACTAGAATCCAGTCTGGGGTATTTTATCCCGAAGCCTAAGTAGGGATAAGTCAGCGCTTAACCCGCGTCGCTGGGTGGTTCGTTCCCGTAAAAACGACCGAGTCTACGTATTCAGCATTGTAGCAACAAAAATCTATGCCTTTTATGCATGGGGAATTTTATCCCGAATCCTAAGTAGGGATAGGTCAACGCCTAACACGCGTTGCCGGTTAGTCTTTGACCGTAAAAAGGACAAAAGACCACATATTCAACATTGTGGCAGGTTGTTATTAATAACACCATAATCCGTGCCTCACACGCATGGGGAATTTTATCCCGAAGCCTAAGCAGGGATAAGCCAACGCCTAACACGCGTTGCCGGTTTAGTCTTTCACCGATTGAAAAAGACACCAGAGTATAATTCTGGGGAGGACTTTTATCCTGAATCCTAAGTAAGGATAAGTCAGCGCCTAACACGCGTTGCCGGGTAACCTGTTCCCATAACAATGGTGAAGTCTACGTATTCGAAGTCGTAGCATCAAGTCTAAGGGAGTTCATTCCTTTAGCACAACGTCACATTCGGAACGGATGTAAACAATCCGCTTGCTAGCCCAACTCGAACGGTAGTCGGTAAAGACACATCAAATCCGTTGAGGGCTGAGGATTTGCCAAAAATCCTAAGCCTACGTCTAACACACATTGCCGGGTAGTCTATTCCCGTGAGAAAGACGAAGTCTACGTATTCAATGTCATAGCACTAAAAGAGTTAACTCTTTTAGCACAACGTTATGTGCAGAACGGATCTAAACAATCTGCATGCTAGCCCGACTCAAACGGTAGTCGGTAAAGGCTTATCAAACCCGTTGATGGCTGAGAATTTGCCAAAAATTCTATAAATGTAAGTCATTGATGCATCAGCTTCATTAGTTGGTCTCGTGACTTCAGCATCCAATAACTTCAGGATAAGATCCATACACGCAGATGAATCAGCTTTCATGGTTGGTCCTGCAGCTCCGACATTTGGGATTACCGTGCTCCAATACCTTAAGAGCTTAAACTGTGTATGCTCCAGCAAACGTACGAGTATAAACTGTGTCAACATCAAGCGATCCGAAACCCTAGGTCAACGCCAGTCAACGTGTTGTGATCAAAAAGTCAACGTACGACGTTCAAAACCCTATGGTCAACGCCGGTCAACGCATAACCCTAGGTCAACGCCAGTCAACGTGTTGCGGTCAAAAAGTCAACGTACGACGTTCAAAGTCCTAAGGTCAACACCGGTCAACGCGTAACCCTAGGTCAACGCTAATCAACGCGTTGCGGTCAAAAAGTCAACGTACGACGTTCAAAACCCTAGGGTCAACGCTGGTCAACGTGTTGTGACAAAAAAGTCAGCATATAGCGACCTGAAACCCTAAGTCAGCACCATACTACGGAGGTAGTCAGTTCTAAGTCAACTCAATGATACGAGCCAAACTCAACCCATCAGTTCTAGATTCGAGACTCCGACGACGGCCAGACGATAAACGCAGCGCCGAAAGAACTTCAGCTATTCGTCAAAGTATCGAATGGATTAAAAATCGAAGGAGTCAAGAATTTAAGCTAACTATAGGTCCTTTACGCCGACCGAAGGCTGGACCAATCACATCCAAAGTATTCCAGCCTCTTCTATAAAAGAAACGAGTCTAGAACGCTTTGGAGGGGGTATCTGTAGGCATCAAAAATTGCCTATAGGTCTCCACGAACGGCTCGGCGCTAAGAAAAGATGATGAACGTCACTATCCAATTCACAGAAGCTTGATTGACGTCGACGAACACCTAAAGTGGATCGACGAACTACGTGGAGTAACAGAATTTCAGAATGACGGAGACACGAACCGATCGGGAGCCTCGTGTCACTTACAAAAGGCAAAATGCCCTTCGTGTCTCATCCACTCCATAGATGATTCAATCATAGGATCTTGTAGATCTCCTTGCTAGCTTTCCAATACACTTTGAATCACTCAAATCCGAGTTCGGACGAAGAAGTTACGGTAGAAACGGACGAATATACAAAAAGCAGCGTCTCAGCCTGAGTTGAGACACCCCGAGGTGTCTCGGCCTCGCTGAGACGCCCTGGGGTGTCTCCAGCCCCAAAAATCCGCTGTTGTGCGGTTTTAACCGTCCGAACCTCCTTGATGCCTATAAATACGGCCCCAGGGTCCTCATTTTTTGGGATCTGGAATTCTCGAGCATTGGCGAAGCCCTGCCGGATTGAAGATCAAAAGTGCACGAACTTCAGAAAGGAGGAGGAGTAGAGATCTGATCGAGTTCGTCGCCGGATTGAAGATCAAAAGTGCACGAACTTCAGAAAGGAGGAGGAGTAGAGATCTGATCGAGTTCGTCGACATAAAGAAGAAGAGCTCGTCAGATCTGCAGTTCTCGTATTCGTCCCTTAAGATTACCCCGTTGTGGTGATCTTAAGAAGAGCAATTATCTCGCTGTTGCCGAGATAAGCGCTACGGCTTCTTGATTCCTTCGCGAATCGACAAAGCTCTGCCTAATTTTTCAGCAATCAGATCTGATCGACGGTGGTCCACGGATATCAACGTCCCCATCACAGGCCAAGATCCCACGCAAGCAGAAGACCGATAAACGATCTCTGCGCTGTTTGAAGAGAATTGTATTTTTTGTTTTCATTGTGTAAAGGTCTTATAAAAAGACTAATTTTTGTTTTCGTTGTAAACGTCTGAAGTTTGTAATGAATCCCGCAATGAATCAAACAATTTTCTCCGCAAACAAGCTGGTGACCACAGTGGGATAATTACCTTTTATGCATGGGGATAAGTGGCGACCACAGTGGGATAATCCGCAAACAAGCCCGCAATGAATCAAACAATTTTCTCCGCAAACAATTTTCTCAACAAAAATCCATGTCTTTTATGCATGGGGAATTTTATCCCGAATCCTAAGTAGGGATAGGTCAATACCTAACACGCGTTGCCGGTTAGTCTTTGACCGTAAAAAAAAGGGACAAAAGCCCACATATTCGACATTGTGGCAGGTTGTTATTTATAACACCAAAATTCGTGTTTCACATGCACGGGGAATTTTATCCTGAATCCTAAGTATGGATAAGCCAACGCCTAACACGCGTTGCCGGTTTAGTCTTTTACCGATTGAAGAAGATACCAGAATCCGAGTCTGGAGACTTTTATCCTGAATCCTAAGTAAGGATAAGTCAGCGCCTAACACGCGTTGCCGGGTAGCCTGTTCCCGTAACAATGGTGAAATCTACGTATTCGAAGTCGTAGCATCAAGTCTAAGGAAGTTCATTCTTTTAGCACAACGTCACATTCGGAATGGATTTAAACAATCCGCTTGCTAGACCGACTCAAACGGTAGTCGGTAAAGGCACATCAAATCCGTTGATAGCTGAGGATTTGCCAAAAATCCTAAGTCTACGTCTAACACACGTTGCCGGGTAGTCTATTCCCGTGAGAAAGACGGAGTCTACGTATTCAATGTCATAGCACTAAAAGAGTTAACTCTTTTAGCACAACGTTATGTGCAGAACGAATCTAAACAATCTGCATGCTAGCCTGACTCAAACGGTAGTCGGTAAAGGCTCATCAAACCCGTTGAAGGCTGAGAATTTGCCAAAAATTTTATAAATGTGAGTCATTGACGCATCAGCTTCATTAGTTGGTCTCGTGACTTCAGCATCCAATAACTTTAGGATAAGGTCCATACACGCAGATGAATCAGCTTTCATGGTTGGTCCTACAGCTCCGACATTTGGGATCACCGTGCTCTAATACCTTAAGAGCTTAAACTGTGTATGCTCCAATAAACGTACGAGTATAAACTGTGTCAACGTCAACGCGTAACCCTAGGTCAACGCCGGTCAACGCGTTACGACCAAAAGTCAACGTCGGGTGATCCGAAATCCTAGGTCAACACCGGTCAATGTGTAATCCTAGGTCAACACCAGTCAATGCGTTACGACCAAAAGTCTACGTCGGGTGATCCAAAACCCTAGGTCAACGCCGGTCAGCGCGTAACCCTAGGTCAACGTCGGTCAATGCGTTGTGACAAAAAGTCAGCATATAGCAATCTGAAACCCTAAGTCAGCATCATACCACGGAGGTAGTCAGTTCTAAGTCAACTCAATGACACGAGCCAAACTCAACCCATCAGTTCTAGATTCGAGACTCCGACGATGGTCAGACGATAAACGCAGCGCCGAAAGAACTTCAGCTATTCGTCAAAGTATCGAATGGATTGAAAATCGAAGGAGTCAAGAATTGAAGCTAACTACAGGTCCTTTATACCGATCAAAGGCTAGACCAATCACATCCAAAGTATTCCAGCCTCTTCTATAAAAGAAACGAGTCTGGAACGCTTTGGATGGGGTATCTGTAGGCATCGAAAATTGCCTATAGGTCTCCACGAACAGCTCAGCGCTAAGAAAATATGATGAACGTCACTATCTGATTCACAGAAGGTTGATTGATGTCGGTGAACACTTGAAGTGAATCGACAAACTACGTGAAGTAACGGAATTTCAGAATAACAAAGACACTAACTGACCGGGAACCTTGTGTCATTCACAAACGGCGAAATACCCCTCGTGTCTCATTTATTCCACAGATGATCTAATCATTAGAGCTTATAGAACTCCTCTTCGGCTTTCCAACGCACTTTGAATCGCTCAAATCCGAGTTCGGACGAAGAAGTTACGGTGAAAACGGACAAATGTACAAAACAGAACGTCTTAGCTTGAGTTGAGACACCCCGAGGTGTCTCGGCACAAACGAGACACCCCAAGGTGTCTCGGCCAAGGCCGAGACACCCATAGGTGTCTCCAAGCCCAAAAACGGGTCGTTACGCGGTTTTAACCGCTCGGATCTCCTTGAAGCCTATAAATACAGCCCCTGGAGCCTCTTTTTTTCAGATCTGGAATTCTCGAGCATTGGCGAAGCCCTGCCGGATTGAAGATCAAAAGTGCACGAACTTCAGAAAGGAGGAGGAGTAGAGATCTGATCGAGTTCGTCAGCATAAAGAAGAAGAGCTCGTCAAATCTGCAGTTCTCGTATTCGTCCCTTAAGATTACCCCGTTGTGGTGATCTTAAGAAGAGCAATTATCTCGCTGTTGCCGAGATAAGCGCTACGGCTTCTTGATTCCTTCGCGAATCGACGAAGCTCTGCCCAATTTTTCAGCAATCAGATCTGATCGACGGTGGTCCACGGATATCAACGTCCCCATCACAGGCCAAGATCCCACGCAAGCAGAAGACCGATAAACGATCTCTGCTCTGTTTGAAGAGAATTGTATTTTTTTTTTCATTGTGTAAAGGTCTTATAAAAAGACTAAATTTTGTTTTCGTTGTAAACGTCTGAAGTTTGTAATGAATCCTGCAATGAATAAAACAATTTTCTCCGCAAACAATAGGCTTATGAGTGTTTTTCAAACGCTTAGTATACCCATCCCCCCCCCCCCCCCCCCTC
>NC_033800.1:71767212-71768274 GCF_001876935.1 Asparagus officinalis | reverse complement strand
ATTTTCCTTTCTTTTACATTAACTTAGAAAAAAAATTATTTCCAAGAAGCATTTTTTTATTTTAGTTTTTAGGTAATTCTACGTAGTCTCTCAGTCTTTTAGCCCACTGGATTTTAAAAAATGTCAGTTAAACTCTTATGCTCTGTTTGGGAACTCACTAAGGGAAGGGAAGAAAGCGTAAACTTTTTTTTCCCTTTCCTTCCCCTCCTTTACACCCCAATTTGGGGTGTAACATTTTAGTGTAAATTTTCTCCATCTTCCCCTCCTCTACTCTCCCAATAGAACTCCCAAACATTAACTTTTCAAACTTCTCTTTTTATTCCCTTCTCTACCCTCCATCCAAGCACAGCATTAACTTTTGGGATGTTATTCCGCAAACGTTTCCAAGTTTTTCAACATTGGCCTCTAATGGCATAATTGGATTATTATTACTAAAAGTTCATGGGAGTTTTCCGGAATAATATGTTGAAAGTTTCGGTGCTTTTCCGAATTTAATGTTGAATGTTTGAGGGGGCATGTTGTAAAACTTTGCGGTCACGTCTTTATCAGCGAATATTTCTCATTCAGAGCTTTGGTGGAGTAATTGAGATCGTTGATAAAGCCTTTTTAGTGAAAAGGATTCGAAATCGTCGCTGGTGAACTTTGGGCCTACAAATTGGTTAGTTTTTGGGCCTAGGCCTGGATATTGAACAGCTAATATTTGAGCCCCAAATTGTAAATTTATTACTTCTAAAATAGCCCTGGCCGATAACTATTCGCCACATAGAACGAACAAGCCGAAGGAATGAGCACGATATAAAATATAGATATCTATATTTTGAAGAATATTGGTACCTGTATGTTTGACACATATTTCTCAATGTTTATCTGTGCCCATTTAAAAGCATGAAATAAATCTAATATTATTATAAAAGTAGGTTTGTGTAACATTTTTTTAACAATATCTTCTAAAATATATAGATGTATCTATTGAACGTATATGTGCATATATAAAACACACACATGCATACATAATCTATTAATTAAATTAAATTTGCTTAAGCGTTTGCATTTAACTCATTA
>NC_033800.1:71758155-71760839 GCF_001876935.1 Asparagus officinalis | reverse complement strand
GCGTGTGCGTGTGTGCGTGCGTGTGTGTGTGTTTATATGGTCTTTTTGAATGTGAATTATGTTTAGCATATTTTATATCTATACTTGCTCACATATATTTGCCTAACTCATTTTGCATATATTTTGCATGGCATTTTGATAGGGAGAGCTATCCCTATTTCTTTTTATATTATACTCACCCATGCTTATAGGTAGGGGGACTTTCGCTCTCTCTATACATTTGTTTTCCCTATTTGATGTTGACAAAGGGGGAGTAACAAGTCTATTGTGAGTATATTCTACTTTGGTTTATGCATGAAGATTATACTTTTACATATTCATAATGGTTTATGCAAATTTTATATACTCTTTGTGTAGATTGTTTGTACACATCAAAAATGGGGAGATTGTTATGTCTCATGTTTATGAGCTCACTTCCTAATCTTGTTTTAATGATTACAAATAATTCCTAACATTGTGCATCGAGTGCTTGCATTTGTGAAGATAGTTTCACAAGAGGAGAAGATCATTCATTTGGTGTTTGGCCATTCAATTAATCTCTATCTCTCTCACTCTTGATTCATAGAGTAGCTTTTTCTAAACTTATCTACTAGCTTATTTATACTTTGATTTATATATACTTGTGCTAGATTCATTTAAGTTTAGTTGTTTTGTTATTACTCATTGTGTACACATACACCCCTTGAGCTTTTAGTATTATCATATATTGTATACATTTGGGTTGTGGGGTTGTAACTTCGAGAGTGAGCTTAATTGAGTTCTCATCCTTGTTTAGAGAACAAACTATTTGTATTTGTGCTTATTTGTGAGATCTTCTTGAAATACACATGTACACTGAGAGAAGTGTGTGGTGAGAGACATGGTCGATTCCAAGAGGAGTGGGGTCGATAGTAAAGCCTAGAGAGAGGTGGTAATTCCGAACACTTGAGAAAGGCGACACGGGCTAGGTCAATACTTAGAGGGTATAGAATGTAATTGCAAGAGTGTGAGTCGTGAAAGTTTTCGGTGAGCTAGAAAATCAAAATTATGTGGAGTTGTAAACGTTTTGGGTGAACGTTAAAAACCCGTTAATGGATTCTCCACGAGAGTGGGGAGCGGAGACATAAGTCGGAAGGACCAAACTATGTGATCATCTTTGTGTGTTTGTGTTGATTACTTGCTCACTATCTCATTTGTATTTTAGTTTATGTTTATATTGCCCTTTGTTTATATTACATATTCTTGCTTGCTCACTATCTCATTTGTATTTTAGTTTATGTTTATATTGCCCTTTGTTTATATTACATATTCTTGCTCGTAATTAGTTGTATATCATACTTGCAAGAATAAATTGTTAATAAGTTTTAAATTGGCATTAAATCGGATTAGATTAACATATACCCTATTAACCCCCCCTGTGTCTAGGGTAATTTTATTTGGTATTAGAGCTTGATGCTCTTTGATTTGTGGCTTAATCGTTTTGAGTTAAAGATCCAATCTTTCATATTGTTGCTAATCTTGTTTTGATAATTTTCATATTGCTTGCACAATACATTATGTATATGCACGGTGCACCTAGCTTAGGCTATGCCATTAATATTTCTCCTAGATTAGATAATTTCTCTGATGCTCAATGGTATGTTAGATTTAAACTTTTGTTCGATCTAGACATTTTGATTTATGGTAAATTGTAGATTATGCTTATAGTGTACCCACTTCGGAGAAATCCAAGTGGAGTAAAAATAATCATAAAATAAACAAGCTCTTGTTAGAATTTTTTCATACTGTTTTTGACTCATCGTTTTCTAACAAGTTTGATTCCTAAAATGTTCTATTAATGGTCTTAAAGGCCATTTTCTAAATTTTGTTATGATGCATGTAAACCCACAAATTCTAATCCTAGTACTTGTTGTGCATCTCATAAAGTTTCCTCATCACAAACACATGCACATACACCCATTGTTCATCATAACCATGCTAATGTGTTTAAGTATGATTATTGTGGTAGATTTGGTCATTTAACCAAATATTGTTTTGATTTAAAAAGAGTTTCACATTTGCAAAAAATTTAAAGAAGCCATTTTTGTTTGCAAATGTTCCACGTGCACAAATAAATGGTCAACATAAGCAAGTGCACCCTTTCCATTGCATTTATTGTAATCAGATGGGTCATTTGAGTAATTATTGTTATGACCGATCTCGTGTACTAAATGCGCCCAAATGGGGTCATAACGCAAGGGTATTGAGCTTAAATGATAGGGGTCATGTCCCGCACCAAACATTTTTGGGTGCCAAAACCTTTTTGATTCTAAAGTCAAAACTTTTAGTATTTTTATCAAAATTTTTGAAATTAAGAGCAATATTTTAAAGTCAATATTATGTTTTTTATTATACACTACAAATGTTCATTGGCTTTATTTTTTATGAGAGATTTGTGTTAGAGCAACCCTACCCCCCACCCCCCCTCCCGGATTTATTGGGTATTTATTTGTAATCATGTTTACCGGGTGCTAAATATTAATATAGATTGCAACAAGCTCTAAGAGCTTGGTATGATTGTTTATCTAGTTTTTATTGTCAAAAATGATATTATTGATATTCGTTTATTTTATCCAAAGTAAATCCTTTTTTAATCCTTTGTAGATAAAACATATAAATGTTTTAACATTATTAGTTACTTAATCACTTGTTCTTCAAATAAGATG
>NC_033800.1:71713597-71756667 GCF_001876935.1 Asparagus officinalis | reverse complement strand
TATATATATACATATATATATATATATATACATGTATGTATATATATATACATGTATGTATATATATATGTGTGTGTGTGTGTGTGTGGTTTGTGTGCGCGCGCGCGCGCGTGTGTGCGTGCGTGTGTGTTTATATGGTCTTTTTGAATGTGAATTGTGTTTAGCTATATATATACATATATATATATATATATACATGTATGTATATATATATACATGTATGTATATATATATGTGTGTGTGTGTGTGTGTGGTTTGTGTGCGCGCGCGCGCGCGTGTGTGCGTGCGTGTGTGTTTATATGGTCTTTTTGAATGTGAATTGTGTTTAGCATATTTTATATCTATACTTGCTCACATATATTTATATATATATATATATATATATATATATATACATGTATGTATATATATATACATGTATGTATATATATATGTGTGTGTGTGTGTGTGTGGTTTGTGTGCGCGCGCGCGCGCGTGTGTGCGTGCGTGTGTGTTTATATGGTCTTTTTGAATGTGAATTGTGTTTAGCATATTTTATATCTATACTTGCTCACATATATTTGCCTAACTCATTTTTGCATATATTTTGCATGGCATTTTGATAGGGAGAGCTATCCCTATTTCTTTTTATATTATACTCACCCATGCTTAGAGGTAGGGGGACTTTCGCTCTCTCTATACGTTTGTTTTCCCTATTTGATGTTGACGAAGGGGGAGTAACAAGTCTATTGTGAGTATATTCTACTTTGGTTTATACATGAAGATTATACTTTTACATATTCATAATGGTTTATGCAAATTTTATATACTCTTTGTGTAGATTGTTTGTCATCATCAAAAATGGGGAGATTGTTATGTCTCATGTTTATGAGCTCACTTCCTAATCTTATTTTAATGATTACAAATAATTCCTAACATTGTGCATCGAGTGCTTGCATTTGTTTTGTTAGATAATCTACACAAATAACTTTGTTGGATTTTGGTTGGATTGAGCCTTCATGATCATATTTAAAGGAGGTTGGTGGAATACCGAAATGAAGACAATACAATAGAATGTGAACTATATTGAAATATTTGTTGTAGAATCTAGTCCAAGTCAAATTGTGCCCTAAATCTGAATTTAAAGTAAGAATTGGCCTATTTTGGTGCTAGGAACCTAATGCCAAATTGCTTTTAGGAGTAACAAGTTTGAGCAAACTGGTGCATCAATCAAACCCTCAACAATCACATTGATAAAATTTAGGCGTTAATCGACCTCTTCAGTCTGGCTTAGGATGACGAACCCCTCGCTCTTGTTTGGGGTGAAAGTTAATTTATTCATCGCTGAATCTATTATAATTTTTTATCAATTAAAGATTCAAGAGAGTGTATCTTTTTATAAGATCTCTCGTTACAATGAAAATAAAATAAAAATTATAACTCTCTTCAAACACACGCAGAGGACGTTTATCAACCGCTGCTTGTGTGAGATCTTTTTATAAGATCTGCTAGCCCTCTTCTGAAATTCGTGCTCCACTCTTCAATATGATGGCACCTCGCCCTCTGATTTCAGATCCCTACAAATGAAGGCCCTAGGCTAGTATTTATAGGCTTCGGTTGTAGTGTTTTCGGATAGGAACTGATGATTTAACATTATCCGCAATTAACAACCGCTTAACCATGTTCAGAGATAGTATCAAAGCAGTTAGGAGGCTCTGAAATGATCAAATCCCACGAAAACCTGTCGAAAACGTTTTTTCGACTCAAAACTGCCCGAGCCACCATTTGGTGGTTCGGCATGGTGCGAGCCACCAAATAGAAGGGGGCTCGGCCATTGGCCAAGCCACTGGCTTTGGTCGAGTCATTTTGGTGCGACTCGGCCGCTAGGGGATGTTCTAATTTTTCGAGTTTTTACTTATTTTGTCGTTCCACACATTTTATCGTTTTGTTGATTTGTACACTTCACCGATTTGCTTCATACGTTTTGTTAACTTGGAGGCGGTTGACGAGTGCTTTGGCCGCTTGGAGCTGGCCGGTGAGCGTGTTGGCCACTTAGAGATGGTCGGTGAGCACGCGGGTCACTCGGAGCTGGCTGATGAACGCGCGGACCACTCGGAGCTGGCCAATGAGCACGTGAGCCATTGACGGTGGCTTGTTGTAAGTCATCAACGGTTCGCTGATTCGCTTCATGCGCTTGTCGGCGTCAGATAATCCTCCTTGACTAGAATGATGATGTTCATCGTCTTCTCTCCGTCTTGAACTGTGTCCGGGGACCTTGTTTGGGTCAAAAGTTGATGTTTTCATTGCCTCAAATCTATTACGACTTCAGTCATTACAATAAACTTAAATAAAGAGAAAAGTCGATCTTTTTATAAGATCTCCTTACACAATAAAAATAAAAATTACAACTCTTGTCAAACTACACACAGATCGTATTTATTAGTCTCTGTTTTGTGTGGGATCTTTGCCTATGCTAGACGTCGATATCCGTGGACCGTATACGGATCAGATCCAGTTATCGGAAAATTAATAGAGCTCCTACTTCACTAAGGAAGTATTTGTTTGAAGCACTGAAATCGACCAAGCAAAATCAGTAGCTCTTGTCGAGATTAAGACTAAGCCTAATCTCAAGGAGGGGGGGGGGGGGGGGAATACGGGTTTAGATCCTTCGAAAGCCTTCCTCTTTATGCTGAAGTTCACCGGGATTTGACTTGCCTCCGATGTAAATTCGCTCTTCTTTGACTCCTCAATCCGACAGCACCTCCCCTCTTGATAAAATTCTGCCACCATGAAATGAGCCCCTAGGCCTGAATTTATAGGTTCCGGTTGGGAGTATTTGGATAAGAATGAGTGATTTGGGCTTATCTTTAGTCAATAACGGCCTAACCACATTTATAGATGATATCTATGCAGTTAGAAACCTCTGGAATAGAAGAAACCAATCAAAACAGCCTAAAAACGTGTTTTGGAGGTTACAAGCAGTTCTGGGCGCGAGACGGACCGTGCTGATCCGCAAGGGTGCAGATCAGCCAAGTTTGGCCCGCGCTGGCTCAGGTCGGACAGATCTGACCCACGCAGATCCGACCCGTACTGGAGCGAGTCGGCCAGCTCCGACTCACGCTTGAACGGGTCGACCAACGCCGTCTCGCGCCGGCGCGGGTCCGCCGCCTTAGCTGAACTCCTTGGTGCTTTTTTCAATTTTCTAGGACGCGGTTCCGCCGCCTTAGCTGAACTCCTTGGTGCTTTTTTCAATTTTCTAGGACTTGAATTTTCTACTGTTTTGCGTATTTGATCGTCCTGTTGACTTATATGTTTCATTAACTTACTTCATATGCTCGTTTAGCTTCTTTATGGCACTTGGAGCTGACCAATAAGGGCGGCAGGCACTTGGAGCTGACTATCGCGCCGGGCTGACTGACGTGTGCATTCGGTCACTTTGAGTTGACCAACGCGCGCGTGCTGACTGACGTTTGCAGCTGTTTGAGTCAAAAGTCGATGTTTTCATTGTTTTGAATCTATTATAACTTTAGTCGTTATAATCAACTTATACAATGAAAATGTAAAATAGTACAACTCTTGTCAAACAGCACAACGAACGTTTATTGCCCGCTGCTTGCATGGGAACTTCGCCTTTACTGGGGACATTAATATCCGTGGACCACCGCGGATCAGATCCGGTTGACAGATTAAGTTGATCAAAGCTCTTACTTCACGAAGGAAGTAATCACAGCAACGGTAATCTCGACCAAGCGAGATCACGGCCCTTCTCGAGATTTAAGACCAAGCTTAAATCTGGAGGAATAGAGGACGGGTCTCAGATCTCTCAAACTCCACTCTTTATGCACAAGAATTCGCCAAAATATGCTAACCCTCGCTGTAAATTCGTGACTCCACTCTCCATTTCGGTAGCGTTTCGCCCTATTGATCTCCGCCTTGTGAAATGAGCCCCTAAGCCTATATTTATAGGCTTCAGTTGAGGGGTATTTGAAAGTACCCTAATACCACTAGGAAGGAACCCTAGAGGGGGTTGAATAGGGTTTATGCTAATCTAATCCGATTTATGCCAATTTAAAACTTATTGACAAATATATCCTAGCAAATGACTTATGAACAATATGTGAGCAAGGATATACAAGTTAACACAAGGGTGAACAAACAAAACTAGATAGTGGGTAAAATAAACAATGAGCAATTGACAAAGGCAATATGAATAATAAGCACGAATATAAAAGTACGCCAATGCAATCACAAACAAATCATATGTTCACGAGGTTCGGTCCGCCTGACCTACGTCCCCGCTCCTCACCTCGAGGAGATCTCCACTATCACACCGGGTTTTCTACGCTTACCCGAAAAATGTTTACACCTCACAATACGGTTTTCTAGCTAACCGAAAACTTTACAATCACTCACAATGTAACTACACTAACTACCACCTCAAGTGTTGGTCTCTAGCCCGTGTCTCCCTCAAGTGTTAGGAATTATAACCTCTCTCTAGGCATTATCACCTATCCCACTCCTCTTGGGACGACCCCGTCTCTCACCACACACTCCTCTTGGTGTACTAGTGTAATACAAAGTGAATCCCCATAATTTTGCTCAATACAAATAAATTGTTCTCTACAATGGATGAGAACACAATGTAGGCTCACACTCTAAGTCACACAATCCCACAACCCAAATTATACTAAGAATGAAAATACAATAAGCTCAATAGGTTGTGTGTGATCAAAGAGATAAAACAATATAAACTCAATATGAAATCTAGCTTATAAAATTAAGAGCAAACTTATAAAATGCTAGAATTGAGTTTAAGGAAAGTTCTTTATAGATGACAAGAGAGAGGGAGAAGTGAATGCTCAAACACCAAAGGATGATCTCCACTTGCTCTTATGAAATTTGCTTTACAAACAAAACTCTTAAATACTCTTTTAAACAAACACAAAACACCCTTATACTTGTTTAAACAATTCTCTTGGTTATTTTAGAAGTATGAGGGCATGGGGTATTTATAGGCTCATGAAACAACCCCAAAAGCCAAGAAGAATCAAGCAAAAAGAAAAAAACCATCAAATCTGTAAAACTAGCCGTTATAGGCTGAAAACATTGTTAAGTCGACTTGGGGAGAGAGTAAGTCGACTTATATATAGCCGTTGAAACAGTAACGGCAGTTCTGGAATTTTGTGTATCTGGTTTTCTAAAATCATTTAAAAATAGTAAATCAACTCTAAACATTATGAAATTTTGAGAGATGTTTCTAAACATGTAAATAAACATTTTACAAAAAGAATTTCTGAAATATCACTTCTCATTTGTGAGAAATAAATATTTGAACACAGATATTTCAGATTCTAAAAAATGCTGAAACACCCGATTTTCTAAAATCAATTTGACACAATAAATCAACTCCAAAGATTATAAAATTTTGTGGGAAGTTTCTAAACATGTATATGAACATGTTAGAGAAATAATTTCTTAAATATAACTTTCCATTTGAGAGAAATAATTTATTTTGTAAACTGGTCGAAAATACGTAACTGTGCAACACTTCATAAGTCGACTTATATAAGTAGACTTGCTATAAGTCAACTTTCCTTGCTTGATAAGTCGACTTAGCAGAGGAGAAAATGCACTTTCTAGAGGAGTTCATAAGTCGACTTGTCAGGGTTTATAAGTCGACTTATAAACATGCACAGGCACTGTTCATGCTGGAAAACTGATTTTTAAAGTGCCTTTAAAAATAACAAATAAATTCCAAAAATTATGAAACTTTGGGAAATGTTTATAAACATGATAATAAACATATTACAAAAAGAATTTTTGGAATTTCATTCCCCAATAGTGAAAACCCATCATTTTTCAAATATGTCCAAAAACATGAAAACGTAACATACATGTTTTGACATTTGATTTAAACAAACTTTTGAAACTCTACAAAATGATTTTATAAACTTTATAAACTATGTATAAACTGATATTAAAGTCTATAAACTAATAAAACAGTGTTTTCACAAAAACACCTATATTTTGATAAAATCAACAAATACGTGTGTGTGAATAATATGAGCTTAAAGTACTTAACACACATAATATAAAACCGAAACTACATTACCCAAGCAATCTTGATCTTCAATAAGCTCAACTTGGTACACGTGCGGATGAAGCTTGAACTTGATCTTTAACTTGAATTATACGTTGCTTCACTCCATAATTCCTCCAAACTCCATTGGATATGATCGTTATGGCGCAATCCATCCATCATCCAACACATTGTTTGTCTAGAATACCTAATAAGAAACATAAACACTAGACAAACAATATTAGGAATTGTTTGTAATCATCAAAACAAGATTAGAAAATGTAGGATCATAACATGAGACCTAACAATCTCCCCCTTTTTGATGATGACAAACAATCTACACAAAGAGTATATAAGGTATACAATAAAACATAATACTCTTAGAATATACTCACAATCCACTTGTTTCTCCCCCTTTGGCAACATCAAAAATGGGAAAACAAAACAGTAAGAGAGCGAAAGCTCCCCCTATCATAAAGCATAGGTGAGTATAACACATAGTATAGGGATTGCTCCCCCTATCAAATTGCCATATGGAAAATATACAATTATGAACACGGCAAACAAATGTGAGCAAGCATAAATGAAAGATATGCTAGATATCACTCACATACAAACAAGATAATGAGAACACATAATGATATGTCACGATAAATAGGTGTCTCAAAATACAAGCCTAAAAACCATCTATAAAAAATAGATTTATGAAATCAAAAGAGAGAAAACATGAGAATCATGCAAAAAGAGTTTTAGAATAAAAACAAATCAACCAAATGAAGTCATAAATCAACCATTTAAACCAAAAATGACGTTTGATCAATAAAGGAAGTTTTCTTTGTAGAACTTGATCAAACCACATATAGAATACATTATATAGCACAAGTAGATGATCCATAAGCACAAACATATTAATATCATCATAGAAGTGATTTATAATGAATCCAAAAGAACAAATTAAAAACAAAATTTTCATAGTTCAAAAATGGATTACAAAACACACAAGAATTATTAACTATGGATTTGAAAACTAAAAATCATCTTTGATTTTTTTTTAATCAAGAGAGACAACTATATCTAGCTCTTGAGCTAGTATTAACCCATATTAAACATTATAGCATCCGGTAAACATGATTTGGGAATAAACACCCAATAAACCCGGGGGTTTACATAAATATAAACCTCTCATGAAAATTAAAACTCATAGTCATGAAAACAAAAGAATTTTATCAAAGAAAGTTTGTTTTCACATAAAAAATTTTCAAAGCTCATTTTACAAAACCAATAAAATCATTTTGGCACCCAAGAATTCTTGGTGCCGGATTGGTTAGGAACATGACCCCTATCATTCAAGCTCAAAGCCCTAGGGTTATGAACCCTCTTGGGCACATATGGTGCACGAACACGGTCAAAACAAAAATTGTGTAAATGACCTTTCCGATTGCAATTAGTGCAATGAAAGAGGCCCATTTGATTTTGTTGACCATAAACATGTGCACGAGAAACATTAGAAACATTTGTAAACATGGATGATCTTTTAAAATTATTTTACAAATGTGAAACTCTCTTTAAATTAAAACAAAATTTGGCCAAATGACCAAATCGACCACAATGATCACATTTAAACACATGAGCATGCTTATGATGAACATGATGAGTATGTGCATGAGTATGTGCAAAATGTGATGATGAAGCTTGATGAGATGCACAAGAAGGATTAATATGAGCCTTAGTGGGTTTTTGTGCATCATAGCAAAATCTAGTAAGATGGCCTTTACGACCGCAATTTGTGTATTTGTAGACTTTACTATACACGTGTGCATGATGAATAGGATGTTTAGATGTTTTAGCATGAGATTTAGCACACATGTCCATAAGCTTGTTATTATTGACAATGCATGATTTAAGAGTTGAATCTAAAGATGATATTCTATTTTTAATATTATTCAACTCATCATTAGGCACATATGCATTAGCATTAGAAATAGAACATATATGATCATTTGTAAAAGAATTAAACTCATTTCTAATGTTCTCTACTTCTAATATGGCATTGTTCTTAGCATGAGATAAGCTAGAAATGGATGAGGTCAATTTTTTATTTTCCAAATTTAATAAGTCATTGTTTTCTTTAAGCATAGTATTTTTTTTGCAATGACATCAAATTTGGAACCTAGCAACTCATGATCGGATTTCAAACTAACATGCTTGCTTTTTAAATCAATAAAATTATTTTGTAATTTCTTGTAGGCATGCGCTAATCTATCATATGCACAAGCGAGTTCATTAATAGATAGATCATCATCGGATTCCAAATTGCTTACCACACTAGGGCTATCGGCTAGTGGTCCTGTGCAAGATGAGGCTCCACATAAATTTGAAGAGGAACCCGCCAAAGCTTGTCGGATAGCCTCTAAGTTCTCTTGATGTGCTTCTATAAATTTCCACAATTTGTAAGCACTATCAAAAGAATCAAGCTTGTTTGATATTGATGAATCAAATGCATTTAATAGAAATTCTAACACAAGCTTGTTCATAGTAAACATCTTTTTATCATGTTTGCTCCACTTGGATTTCGCCAAAGTGGGCACAACATAAGCACAATCAATAACTTCCCATAAATCGATATTTTAGATTGAACAAATATTTTGAATCTAAAACACCATTGAGCATAAGGGAAAGTATTGAATTTGGGAGCAACACTAGGATCATAGCCTAAACAAGATGCATCATTCATAGCCATAATAATATAAATATGCAAGCAATGTAATCAATAAATCGCAAAACTAGATTAGCATAAAAAGATAACTTGGATCTTTAACTCAAGGTGGTTAGACCTTAAATCAAAGAGCACCAAGCTCTGATACCAATTAAAAGTACCCTAATACCACTAGGAAGGAACCCTAGAGGGGGGTGAATAGGGTTTATGCTAATCTAATCCGATTTATGCCAATTTAAAACTTATTAACAAATATATCCTAGCAAATGACTTATGAACAATATGTGGGCAAGGATATACAAGTTAACACAAGGGTGAACAAACAAAACTAGATAGTGGGTAAAATAAACAATGAGCAATTGACAAAGGCAATATGAATAATAAGCACGAATATAAAAGTACGCCAATGTAATCACAAACAAATCATATGTTCACGAGGTTCGGTCCGCCTAACCTACGTCCCCGCTCCTCACCTCGAGGAGATCTCCACTATCACACCGGGTTTTCTACGCTTACCCGAAAAACATTTACACCTCACAATACGGTTTTCTAGCTAACCGAAAACTTTACAATCACTCACAATGTAACTACACTAACTACCACCTCAAGTGTTAGTCTCTAGGTGTCTCCCTCAAGTGTTAGGAATTATAACCTCTCTCTAGGCATTATCACCTACCCCACTCCTCTTGGGACAACCCCGTCTCTCACCACACACTCCTCTTGGTGTACTAGTGTAATACAAAGTGAATCCCCACAATTTGGCTCAATACAAATAAATTGTTCTCTACAATGGATGAGAACACAATGTAGGCTCACACTCTAAGTCACACAATCCCACAACCCAAATTATACTAAGTATGAAAATACAATAAGCTCAATAGGTTGTGTGTGATCAAAGAGATAAAACAATATAAACTCAATATGAAATCTAGCTTATAAAATTAAGAGCAAACTTATAAAATGCTAGAATTGAGTTTAAGGAAACTTCTCTATAGATGACAAGAGAGAGGGAGAAGAGTGAATGCTCAAACACTAAAGGATGATCTCCACTTGCTCTTATGAAATTTGCTTCACAAACAAAAATCTTAAATACTCTTTTAAACAAACACAAAACACCCTTAAACTTGTTTAAACAATTCTCTTGGTTATTTTAGAAGTATGAGGGCATGGGGTATTTATAGGCTCATGAAACAACCCCAAAAACCAAGAAGAATCAAGCAAAAAGACAAAAACCATCAAATCTGGAAAACTAGCCGTTATAAGCTGAAAAACACTGTTAAGTCGACTTGGGGAGAGAGTAAGTCGACTTATATATAGCCGTTGGAACAGTAACGGCAGTTCTGGAATTTTGTGTATCTGGTTTTGTAAAATCATTTAAAAATAGTAAATCAACTCTAAACATTATGAAATTTTGAGGGATGTTTCTAAACATGTAAATAAACATTTTACAAAAATAATTTCTGAAATATCACTTCTCATTTGTGAGAAATGAATATTTGAATACAGATATTTCAGATTCTAAAAACTGCTGAAACACCCGATTTTCTAAAATCAATTTGACACAGTAAATTAACTCCAAAAATTATAAAATTTTTAGGGAAGCTTCTAAACGTGTATATGAACATGTTAGAGAAGGAATTTCTTAAATATCACTTCCCATTTGAGAGAAATAATTTATTTTGTAAACTGGTCAAAAATACATAACTGTGCAACACTTCATAAGTAGACTTATAAAAAGTTATAAGTCGACTTATATAAGTCGACTTGCCTTGCTTTATAAGTCGACTTAGCAGAGGAGAAAATGCACTTTCTAGAGGAGTTCATAAGTCGACTTGTCAGGGTTTATAAGTCGACTTATAAACATGCACAGGCACTGTTCATGCTGGAAAACTGATTTTTAAAGTGCCTTTAAAAATAACAAATAAATTCCAAAAATTATGAAACTTTGGAAAATGTTTATAAACATGATAATAAACATGTTACAAAAAGAATTTTTGGAATTGCATTCCCCAATAGTGAAAACCCATCATTTTTCAAATATGTCCAAAAACATGAAAACGAAACATACATGTTTTGACATTTGATTTAAACAAACTTTTGAAACTCTACAAAATGATTTTATAAACTTTATAAACTATGTATAAACTGATATTAAAGTCTATAAACTAATAAAACAGTGTTTTCACAAAAACACCTATATTTTGATAAAATTAACAAATACGTGTGTGTGAATAATATGAGCTTAAAGTACTTAACACACATAATATAAAACCGAAACTACATTACCCAAGCAATCTTGATCTTCAATAAGCTTAACTTGGTACACGTGCAGATGAAGCTTGAACTTGATCTTTAACTTGAATTATACGTTGCTTCACTCCACAATTCCTCCAACCTCCATTGGATATGATCGTTATGGCGCAATCCATCCATCCTCCAACACATTGTTTGTCTAGAATACCTAATAAGAAACATAAACACTAGACAAACAATATTAGAAATTGTTTGTAATCATCAAAACAAGATTAGAAAATGTAGGATCATAACATGAGACCTAACAGTATTTAGATAAGAATGAGTAATTTGACCTTATCTTCAGTTAATAATAGCCTAACTATGTTTGTAGATGATACCAAGTCAGTTGAGAACCCCCAGAATGGATAAATCCTACGAAAACCGCTTAAAATCATCGAAAATGAGTTTGGAATAAAATCTACACGACGAGCACTGGTGACCCGCGGGGGTGGCGGGTCAGATGGCGTCCGACCCGTGCGGGTGTAGGTCGGTTACGTTCCGACCCACGCGGGCGCGGGTCAATTGTGACCGACCCGCGCTTGCGCGGGAAGTTTGGCCTTGGCTGAACTTTTTGGTGTTTTTCGATTTTCCGGGACTTGTATTTTCTATCGTTTTACATATTTGATCATTTTGTTGACTTGCACACATTTTTAACTCACTTCATGCGTTCGTTAGCTTCTTTATGATACTTAGAACTGATCGACAAGTGCGTCGGGTACTTTGGATCTGATCGACCGACAAGCGTGTCAGGCACTTTGGATCTGACCGACGAGCACGTCGGGCACTTTGATCTGACCGACGAGCACGGCGGGCACTTTGGATCTGAGCGACGTGCGCGAGCTGACTGTGTTCGGTCACTTGGAGCTAACTGACGCACGCGAGCTGACTAACGAATGTGATGGCCAATTAGAGGTGGCCGGTGAGCGCACGAGACACAGTTGGTTCGCCATTCCGGTTCATGCACTTGTTGACGTTAGATAATCCTCTTAGAATCAGATAACAATGTTCGCCATCTTCTCTGTGTACAAACACCTATAGGTATTTTTAGACGCCTACAAATACCCCCTCCAAAGTGTTTCAGCCTCATTCCTTTATAGAAGATCCTAAAATACTTTGGATATGATAGGCCCCCACCTTCAGTCTGTGTCAAAGGACCTGTAGCGGGCTTCAATTCTTGACTTCTTCAGCCTTCAGTCTATTCAGTGTTTTGTCGAATAGATGAAGTTCTTCCGGCGCTGCGTTTATCGTCTGACCGTTATCAAAATCTTGAACTAGAGTTGATGTGTAAGTTTCTGAACTTAGCTCTTGTCATTGGTTGACTTTGAACTGATTATCTTTGTCAAGAATTCATATATGAATGTGATTGAACTCCCTGGCATCATCCTCTAACCCGGAATCTTTCCTTAGCCTTATTTTGGCGGAATCGTCGACGCGTTGACTGGCATTGACCTTTGCGTTGACCGGTGTTAACCTTTGTTGTAACGCGCTGATCGGCGTTAACACAGTTTATACTCATACGTTTGCTGGAGTTTACACAGTTTAAGCTTTTAAGGCATTGGAGCGTGACGGTCCCAACAGTTAGGGCTGCAGGACCAACTGTTAAAGCTGATTCATCTGTATGTATGACTCTTATTCTGAAGTTGTTGGATGCTCAAGTCACGAGACCAACTAATGGGACAGATACGTTAATGACTCTTACATTTATAGGATTTTTGGCAAACCCTCAGCCATCCACGGGTTTGATGAGCCTTTACCGACTACCGTTTGAGTCGGGCTAGCATACAAATTATTTAAGTTCATTCTGCATGTAATATTGTGCTAAAATAGTTAACTCTTTTAGTGCTACGATATTGAATATGTAGATTTCATCTTTCTTACGGGAATAGACTACCCGGTCGCATGTATCAGATGCAGACTCAGGATTTTTGGCAAATCCTCAGCCATCAATGGATTTGACATGCCTTTACCGATTACCGTTTAAATCGGGCTTGCATGCGGATTGTTTAAGTCTGTTCCTCATGTGACGTTATGCTAAAAGAGTTAACTCTTTTAGTGCTACGATATTGAATACATAGATTTCGTCTTTCTCACGGGAATAGACTACCCGGTAACACATATTAGGTGTTGACTTATCCCTTCTTAGGATTCAGGATAAAAGTCCTCAGACTCAGATTCTGGTGTCTTTTTCACTCGGCGAAAGACTAAACTGGAAACGTTTGTTAGGTGTAGGCTTATCTCTATTTAGGAGCTGAGATAAAGTCCCCCGTGTGTGTAAGGCGTGGATTTTGGCGTTATTAATAACAGTCTGCCATAATGTCGAACATATGGGCTTTTATCCTTTTTATGGTCAAAGACTACCGACAACGCGTGTTAGGCACTGACTTATTCCTACTTAGGCTTCGACACCTATCACAATGGTGAATATATGGGCTTTTGTCCTTTTTACGGTCAAAGACTAATCGGCAATGTATTTTAGGCGCTGACTTATCCCTACTTAGGCTTCGGGATAAAATTCCCCAGATTTGGATTCTGGTGTCTTCTTCAATCGGTGAAAGACTAAACCGACAATGCGTATTAGGCGTTGACTTATCCCTACTTAGGATTCGGGATAAAATTCCTCATGTGTGTGAAGCACGGATTTTAGGAGTTATAATGTTGAAAGATTATGTCTTCTCTTGGGGCAAAGACGAACCCGATGCGGGAGATGAAAGAATTTTATATTCTATCTCCCAAAGCTGAAGAAGAAAAATTTTATATTCTATCTCCAATTGCCAATAGAAACTCAAAGCGGGATCTCCACTTCGAAATCCAGGAAGGTGAAACTAAAAGTGGGATCTCCACTCCGAGAATCGAAAAGGTTCGAATAATCCTAACCGTCGGAAGGTTTGATTACCGAACTAAATATGGGTTTCTCGTTTATCGAGAGTGAATTATGGTTTTGGCTCTAACTGTAGGAAGGTTTAACCAAATGGGAGGTTTCAGATGACCCTAATTGTAGGAAGGTTTGATCGTTTGATTTAAAAGTGGACCTCTCATTCATGAAAGGAATCAAGAGGAGATTTTGGTTGTGGTCCTAACTATAGGAAGGTTTGACCAAATGGACGGTTTGAGCGATCTTAACTATTTAAAGGTTTAACCGAGTGGGAGGTTTGAGACTATCCTAACTGTAGGAAGGTTTGATCACTCGATTCGTAGACCTCTCATTCATTAGAGGAATCGAGAGAGGATTTTGGTTGTGGTCCTAACTGTAGGAATGTTTGATCGAGTGGACAGTGGGAGTGGGAGTACAAATCACAGTGGGAGTGTTGACTTGTACAAATCACTTAGTAGGGGTTCTTGGTGTCAAGTGATAAGGACTTAACACGAAGGGATTTGATAATTCGTCAAGGATTGATAATCAAAATTCCAAGCATTATATCCAGACTCTAACAATGGAAGTGTTGAGTGCACGAACATAGCGGGAGTTTGAATAGATTAAACCGAAAAGAATTTTAGTAGACCCACTATCAATTAATTTGATCAGTGAGGGATTTTATGGTGAAAGATTGTAAATCGTCAACAACAGTGGGAGTTTTTTGTGAGGGAAGTTTGATCCAACAAAGTGATCAAATATCGTCTCAGCAAAAGAATGCTGGGAAATTGGTGAAACTGATCCCAGCAATTGGACGTGTTTCACTCTTGGAAGCATTTACAGTTCAAGTGGGAGTTTCTTATTCATCCCCTTTTGTAGCGACCGGGTTATCCCTAAGAACACCATATATAGCATTCTTTCGAGAACTTCCCGTTACATCCACCCCCAGCTTTCTTTGTGAAACTGGGTCTAACATTGTACTCAGCTGAATGGTTGGGTTATCCTTAAGAATATCACATACGATATTCTTCCAAGAACTTTCCATTAAAATTAGGAAAAAGTTTAGACTCGTATACCTATTGGAGTATTAAGAAGCAATTTATACTCGTATACTCTTCGGAGTGTCAGAAGGAGAAGTTTATACTCTTATACTTATCGGAGTCTTCATTCGACTTAATTGAGCGTTATGACACCGGCTTCAACCAAGGTTTGGATGCTATTCTTAAGAGCGAAGCAAGCCTTGGTAGGATGAAGGATCCTCCTGTGGTACGTACAGTACTTCAGATCCGTAGTATTATCAGCTTCCTCCTGATCTGCGATAGGTGGTAGCTTGATCCTGTTATTTTTAAAGAGGGACTCAAAAATGGCTGGAACGTCTTCATCCTTGAAGGAGTACTCTTTTTGGAGTTTCGGATCTGAAATCTTTGGCAGTCTCTGGGATTGCTGTTGTGACGTCTGATTAACGTCAACAATTGTTGCAGGTGCATTCCCCTTACCACGGGAGACAAAGCTTAATTTTGGAGGGTTAGTCGTTGGTTGGCTTCTTTCGGCTTTCTTCCTTCTAAGGAAACGTTCGACCCGTTCTCCATGCACCTTCAACTCGTTCCAGGTATTAGACGGTGCTACTCCCATAACTTCAAACACATCCAAAGAGAGGTTGTTGTGACAGGTTTGGAGGATGAAGTCCTCTGCGATTGGATCTCGACAGTTCGTCACCTTATTCCGGAATCGCTTGATGAAGTCATCGATCGTCTCGTTGTCTTCCTGTTTCTCATCAAAGAGTGTTCTGATTGATACCTCGGCATCATCATCAAAGAAGTGAGTGAGGAACAGGTTCTCCAGGTCATCCTAGTTGTTGATGCTTTCATGCTTGAGACGACAGTACCAATCGAAGGCGGGCCCGTGAAGGGTGCCGACGAATGACCGGACCATCAATGCCTTATTACCAGAGATCATGCCCAAGTGAGACTTGAAGTAGATTAGATGCTGAGTGGGTGAACCCTTCCCGTCGAATGGCGTGAAGTTGGTCAGGTTGAACTTTACCGGGTATGGTATTAAATCCCACTCTCGTGGGTAAGGACACGGAATACTAATTCTATTTACCTCTCGAGCAGATATCAGAGCCTTGATTTTGCTCTCGAGGCCCTTCATCTTTTTGTCCTCGTCTGTATCATGCTTTGGACAATTTCTGAGAGGAATAACGGGACTGCCCTCAATGTTGTTATCATTGGTGGGACTACCCCCGGCGTCGTTATTCTCAGTAAGACCACCCCTAGCATTTTGGTCAACAGGGGGTTGTCAGCATTGATATATTCATCCATATCTGAATCGCTAGCTACTTAACTAATATTGTTGTGACGACTGGATTCACCTATTTGATTCGACAAAGCTCGGACCTGTTGGTCGTGCATTTGTCTCATCTCCTGCATAGCCATTTCCATTTCGATTTTGAATGCTTGTTTCTGCTTGGCTAGAGCATTCTCCACGATTTTAACCTATTCCTCAGTGTTAATCATAAACACCTCACGGGATTGTCCTGGGCTGGATATCGTTTTGTCAGAAGCGACTGCAGAGTTGGCATCTAATACTTCATCATCCGAGGATAATCTCCTCTGCATTCTCTGATAATTCCTTTGTCTAATGGTTCCCGATCGCAATCGGGTTAGACGATGCGATATGAGCGGGTCATAATTAGAAGGTCGAGTCGATTTTTCTTTATCAGCCATGTTAATCATGACTTCTAGAAGTTCGTCATCTTGAGCGACCATTCGTTTCTTGCAGAAGCGTTTTGGCTTGGACTTAGCCATTCCATTGGAGGTCATCTCGAATATCGAGACCCTCTGAGGAGCGGTCTTGGGGAATCTACACGCTAATAATACTACCCTGACTAGTTTGGCGCACGAGCAGTGAGATTTTGTTTCTTGGGTACTTCTCTTCCAAGACTTGTTCGTACCCCCAGCCCGATACTACGACTCGTCAGTCAGATGACCGGAGTAACCTATCATGTGTTGGCATGACTCCTCAGGTATAACGTCATTGTCTGACCAACACGTTTCCTTCTGAGAGCTTGCTGCCTTATTGGCGTTCTTAAGTGTCACGTGTTTGGAGCTACGCTTTTGGGAACGCGAACTCTTGATGGCCTCTTGGACTTCAATTCGTCGTTCGAGCTGGTCAAGTGCTGGGGTTTTCCTATTAAAGGAAGGCTCTGACTTGTTGTGAGAGTGTGTACGACCCCCAGCTCGAGTGGTTATTCGGGGTTCAGTCATCGGACCCAAGCGTTCTTTGATTGGAACCTTGCATCGATCCTCGGGCAAAAGACCCAGGCGATCCACCATCCTCATCTTGAAATGGAACAAGTCTTCATGGTCGTGAGGCTTCACCGGAAGTGTGGGATTCATCGGGAAAGGAATAGGAGCTGTCGGAGACTCAAAACAAGCCGCGGGAGGTGAACCAAACACAAAGCAAACCAAACCGGTTCGGTTCAAGTACAAACCAACCAATAGTGGCTTGGCTTTGGCCGAGCTACCATTTGGTGGCTCGGTTTTGGCTGAGCCAGCCAGGGCTGGTACGCGAGTTCCGGGCAGTGTTCGATTTCTTTTCGATGCCGTTTCGGATTTTGATTTCCATACTTAGTATAGCTTTGGTGGCTTCTTGATCACCTCTTTTTGCTTCAGTTTTTGTGCTTCTCGCACGAGAATTCGTGTGTACGTAATCAAGGCGCGATGCTTTGAATCCGCTCCTCGAGGGTTGAGCGGGTCCATTTAACTTGGATCCATTCATTCGTTATTGGTTTGGAGAAGAGGCTATTTTCTTGCTATTGAGGGGGTTGGCGTCTTCTGGACTTCAGATCCATTTCGTAGCGAATCCCGTCAACTGGTTCCAAAGCCTTAGCAAGTCAGCGCGCAAGTCGTTGGCGCTGCCTTTGGCGTTCCCTCTTTGATAGGGTTGGCATGCCTTCTGCAATTAACCCCTTGATGGAGGAAGGGTCTAGATCTGTAGATCTGGGCTTGTTGTTGGTCGGAGGGACGTTGCAAGGCGAGATTGCAACAGCAACGGGAGCCTTGATTTTCCTACAATTGCGAGGGGCAGAGGATCTAGAGGAGGAGGTCGACAAATACTCTTCGAACTTTAGTTGGTCAAATTCGTACTTGACCTCTTCATCAACCGGGATCCGGATTCATGGTTATGACACAACAACTTTGGCGGCGAAGCTGTTGGCTCCCACTGTGGTCGCCAACTTGTTTGAGTCAAAAGTCGATGTTTTCATTATTTTGAATCTATTACAACTTTAGTCGTTATAATAAACTCAAATAAACGAGAAAAGTAGATCTTTTTATAAGATCGACTTATACAATGAAAATGTAAAATAGTATAACTCTTGTCAAAAGCGCAACGAACGTTTATCGCCCGCTGCTTGCTTGGGAACTTCGCCTGTGCTGGGGACATTAATATCTGTGGACCGTCACAGATCAGATTCGGTTGACATATTAAGTTAATCAAAGCTCTTACTTCATGAAGGAAGTAATCGCAGCATCGGTAATCTTGACCAAGCGAGATCACAGCTCTTCTCGAGATTTAAGACCAAGCTTAAATCTGGAGGAATAGGGGACGGGTCTCAGATCTCTCGAACTCCACTCTTTATGCATAGGAATTCGCCAAGATCTGCTAACTCCCGCTATAAATTCATGGCTCCACTCTCCACTTCGGCAGTGTTTCGCCCTCTTGATCTCCGCCTTATGAAATGAGCCCCTAGGCCTGTATTTATAGGCTTCGGTTGGGGAGTATTTGGATAAGAATGAGTGATTTGACTTTATCTTTAGTTAATAATGGTCTAACCATGTTTGTGGGTGATATCAAGTTAGTTAAGAACCCCTGGAAAGAATAAATCCTACGGAACCGCTTAAAAATCATCAAAAACGAGTTTGGGGATAAAATCTGCACGACGGGCACTAGTGACCCGCGGGAGGCGCGGGTCGGATGCGTTCCGACCCACGCTTGCACGGGGAGTTTGGCCTTGGCTGAACTTTTTGGTGTTTTCCGATTTTTCGGGACTTGTATTTTCTGCCATTTTGCGTATTTGATCGTCTTGTTGACTTGCACGCATCGTTAACTCACTTCATGTGTTCGTTAGATTCTTAACGGCACTTGGAACTGATTGACAAGTGTGTCAGGCACTTTGAATCTGACCGACGAGCGTGTCGGGCACTTTAGATCTGACCGACGAGCGCGGCGGGCACTTTGGATCTGACCGACGCGCGCAACTGACTATGTTTGGTCACTTGGAGCTGACTGATGCGTACGAGCTGACTAACGAGCATGACGGCCAATTGGAGGTGGCTGGTGAGCGCACGAGACACAGTTAGTTCACCATTCCGGTTCATGCACTTGTCGGTGTCAGATAATTCTCTTAGACTCGGATAACGATGTTCGTCATCTTCTCTCCATATCGAGCTGTGTACGGACACCTATAGGTATTTTTAGACACCTACAGATACACACACCAATGTGTTTCAGCCTCATTCCTTTATAAAAGAGCCAGAAATACTCTGGATGTGATAGGCTCCCACCTTCAGTCGGTGTCAAAGGACCTGTAGCGGGCTTTAGTTCTTGACTTCTTTAGCCTTCAATCTATTTAGTGTTTTATCAAATAGATGAAGTTCTTCCGGTGTTGCGTTTACCGTCTGATCGTTGTTGAAGTCTCAAATCAAAACTAATATATTGGTTTCTAAATTTAGCTCGTATCGTCGGGTCAATGTTGGACTGACTACCTTTCGTTGGGAATTCATATCCCTTGAACTAGGATTAATTCTGCAGGTTGACCATCGTAGGTTTTCGTCACAACGCGTTGATCTGTGTTGAAACAAGGAGGACCAGTTTATTCTCGTATACTCCTGGGAGTTTCGGAATTTAATTTAACCTCGTGTACCCGTCGGAGGTTGTCGGGTTATCCTTGAGAATATCACACGTAATATTTTTCAGGAACTTCCCGTTAAGAGTAGAAAACAATTTAGACTCGTATACCCATTGGAGTATCAATACGGGTGATAATTACGTCAAAAGTACACCCGAAAAAGGGATCAAAGTGTATATAAATTGTCCCCAGATCTTTCTACACGTTCGAGCCAACATTTCACGGTTCATACGCATGTGAACCAGCAAATGATACTTGTAATTCGGGCTGATTCAATCTGGTTCGGTTCAGGCTGATTTGGTTTGGTTCACACTAATTTGGTTCGGTTCAGATCGGTCCGGTTCAGACCGATCAGGTTCAGACTATTTAAAAGCTTCTAAGAAAACCGACTTGTTGCGAGAACTCTTGACGGGCTCTTAGACTTCAAATCACTGTCCTAGCGGTCAAGTGAAGGGGTTTTCCCATTATAAAAAGGTTCTGACTTGTTACGAGAGTGTGTGCGACCCCCAGCTCGAGTGGTTGTTCAGGATTCAGTCACCGGACCTAAGCGTTCTTTGATCAGAACCTTGCCTCGATCCTTGTGCAAAGGACCCAGGCAATCTGCCATCCTCATCTTGAAATAGGACAAGTCTTCATGGTCGTGAGGCTTCACTGGAAGTGCATGATTCATCAGGACAAGAATAGGAGCTCTCGGAGACTCAAAACAGGTCGTGGGAGGTGAACCGGACACAAAGCGAACCGAACCGGTTCGGTTCAGGTACAAACCAACCAATGGTGGCTCGGCCTTAGCCGAGCTAGCCAGGGCTGATTCGTGAGTTCCGGGCGGTGTTCGATTTCTTTTCGACATCATTTCGGACTTTGGTTTCCATACTTCGCATAGCTTTGGTGGCTCCTTGATCACCTCTTTTTGCTTCGCTTCTGCACTTCTCGCATGAGAATTCCTGCGTGCACAATCAAGACGTAACGCTTCTGAATGCGCTCCTTGAAGGTTGAGCGGGTCCGTTTGACTTGAATCCATTCATTCGTTGTTGGTTTGGAGAAGAGGCCATTTTTTTGCTGTTGAGGTGGTTGGCGTCTTCTAGACTTCAGATCCACTTCATAGCGAATCCCGTCAACTGGCTCCAAAGCCTTAGCAAGTCGGCGGGCAAGTCATTGGCGCTGCCTTTGGCGTGCCCTCTTTGATAGGATTGGCGTGCCTTCTGCAATTGACCCCTTGATGGAGGAAGGGTCTAGATCTGTAGATCCGGGTTTGTTAGTGACCGGAGGGGCATTGCAAGGCGAGATTACAACAGCAACGGGGGCCTTGATTTTCTTGCGATTGCGAGGGGCAGAGGATCTGGAGGAGGAGGATGACAAATACTCCTCGAACTTTAGTTGGTCAAATTCATACTCGACCACTTCGTCAACTAGGATCCGGATCCGTGGTTGTGACATAACAGCTTCGGCAGCGAAGCAATTGACTCCTACTGTGGTCGCCAGCTTGTTTCAGTCAAAAGTCGATGTTTTTATTGTTTTGAATCTATTAAAACTTTAGTCGTTACAATAAACTCAAATAAACGGGAAAAGTAGATCTTTTTATAAGATCGACTTATACAATAAAAATATAAAATAGTACAACTCTTGTCAAACAGCACAACGGATGTTTATCACCCACTGCTTGCGTGAGAACTTCGCCTGTGTCGGGGACGTTAATATCCGTGGACCGCCGCGGATCAGACTCGGTTGACAAATTAAGTTGATCAAAGCTCTTACTTCACAAAGAAAGTAATCGTAGCAGCGGTAATCTCGACCAAGCGAGATCACGACTCTTCTCGAGATTTAAGACCAACCTTAAATCTGGAGGAATAAGGGATGAGTCTCAGATCTCTCGAACTCCACTCTTTATGCACAGGAATTTGCCAAGATCTGCTAACCCTTCCTATAAATTCGTGGCTCCAATCTCCACTTCGGCAGCGTTTCGCCCTCTTAATCTCCACCTTGTGAAATAAGCCCCTAGGCCCTGTATTTATAGGCTTTAGTTATGGGGTATTTGGATAAGAATAAGTGATTTAACTTTATCTTCAGTTAATAACAGCCTAACCATGTTGGTGGATGATATTAAGTCAGTTGAGAACCCCTAGAACGGATAAATCCTACAAAAACTGCTTAAAAATCATTGAAAACGAGTTTGAGGATAAAATCTGCACGACGGGCACTGGTGACCCGCGGGGGGCACTGGTCGGATGCATCCGACCTGCGCGGGCGCGCGTTGGCTGAGTCCTACCTGCGTAGGCGTGGGTCAGCTGCGTCTGACCCGCGCTTGCACGGGAAGTTTAGCCTGAACTTTTTGGTGTTTTTCGATTTTCCGGGATTTGTATTTTCTGCCATTTTACATATTTGATCGTCTTGTTGACTTGCACGCATCGTTAACTAACTTTATACGTTCGTTAGCTTTTTTACGGGACTTGGAACTGATCGACAAGCATGTCGGGTACTTTGGATCTGACCGACAAGCACGTCGAGCACTTTGGATTTGACCGACAAGCGTGTCGGGCACTTTGGATCTTACCGACAAGCATGTCGGGCACTTTGGATCTAACCGACGAGCGTGTCGGGTACTTTGGATCTGACCGACAAGCACGACGGGCACTTTGGATCTGACCGACATGCGTGAACTCAATGTGTTCGGTCACTTGGAGCTGACTGACGCATGCGAGATGACTAATAAGCGTGACGACAAATTGAAGTTGGCCAGTGAGCGCACGAGACACAGTTGGTTCGCTATTCCGGTTCTTGCACTTGTCGATGTCAGATAATCCTCTTGGACTCGGATAACGACGTTCGTCATCTTCTCTCCGTCTCAAGCTGTGTACGAACACCTATAGATATTTTTAGATGCCTACAGCAGTGACCAACTGGATAATCCTTCTTGACTCGGATGGTGATGTTCATCGTATTCTCATCGTCTCTATAGGCGTATAAAAATGCCTATAGGTTCCTACACACAGCTCGAGACGAAATGCAGACGATAAGCATCATCATTCAAGTTAGGAAATGATTATACGGCCCTGTGGAAGCTAATGAATATACAAAGTGAGTTATTAGAGTGTACAAGTCAACGGAATGACAAAATGCGCAATACAAGTCCGGAGAAGTCATAAAATGTCAAACACCTCAAAGTGGCCCGCACAAAGACTTGACATTTTGACCATGATACATTTCGAATCTGGAAAAATTTAAAAGACAAAAGTTGAAGGTCTCTTCGTCAGCTTTCTAATGCATCTTGAATCACCTTATTCTGAGGTCGGATGAGTGAGTTAAGACCGTGTTACAGTAACCGCGGGACGGATCTGTGCTACAGTACCGTGGGACGGATCTGTGCTACAGCATCACGGGACGAATCTGTGCTACAGTACCACGGGACGGATATGTGCTACAGTGCCATGGGACGGATCTGTACTACAAAGCTGCGAGACGGATCTGCGCTACAATTCCGCGAGACGGATCTGCGCTACAGTGCCGCGGGATGGATCTGCGCTACAGTGTCGTGGGACGGATCTGTGCTAGAGTGTCGCGGGACGGATCTGCGCTACAGTGTCGTGGGATGGATCTGCGCTACAGTGTCGCGGGACGAATCTGCGCTACAGTGTCGCGGGACGGATTTGTGCTACAGTGCCGCGGGACGGATGTTCGCTACAGTGTCGCGGGACGGATCTTCGCTATAGTGTCGCAGGACGGATCTGTGCTACAGTGCCGCGAGGGGATCTGTGCTACAGTGCCGTGGGACGGATCTGTGCTACAGGACGGATCTGTGCTACAGTACCGCGGGACGAATTGTGCTACAGTACCGCTACCGGATCCGTCCGGCCCGCGCTACAGTAACACGAGATGGTCCGTCCGACCCGTGCTACAGTAACGCGGGGCGGATCTGTCCGTCGTGCTGTTTTGATTCTCGGACATGTTTTCGACGGTTTTGAACGGTTTTCTCAGGATTTATCTATTGCAGGGGTTCCCAACTGACTTAATATCATCCACAAATATGATTAGGTCATTATTAACTAAAGATATGGTCAAATCCATCATTCTTATCCCAAAACCCCCAAACCGAAGCCTATAAATACAAGCCTAGGGGCTCATTTCACAGGGGCGGAATATTATCAAGACGAGGAGGTGCTGCCGAATTGAGGAGTCAAAGGAGCACGAATTTCAGTAAGGGTTAATAGATCTTGGCGAGTTCTTCAGCATAAAGAAGGAGAGTTCGAAAGATCCGAAGCCCGCTTCCCCCATTTCCTTGAGATCAGGCTTGGTCTTGATCTCGAGAAGAGTGTTGATTTTGCTTGGTCGATCTCAGCGCTTCAAATCAAATACTTCCTCGGCGATGGCGAAGCTCTGCCGAATTTTCTATCAATCGGATCTGATCCATAGGCGGTCCACGGATAAACCCCGGCACAGGCGAAGATCCCACGCAAAGCAGAAGACCGATAAACGATCTCCCTGCGTTTGTTTTGACGAGAGTTATAATTTTTGTTTTCATTGTGTAAAAGTCTTATAAAAAAACTATCTTTTTTTGTTTTTATTATAATGACTGAAGTTGTAATGAATACCGCAATGAATACATCAACTTTCGATGAAAACAAACCGGTGACCACAGTGGGAGCCAACAGCTTTGTTGTCGAAGCTGTCGTGTCGTAACCTCGGATCTGTATCCCGGTTGAAGAAGTGATCGAATATGAGTTCGACCAACTGAAGTTCGAGGAGTATCTGTCATTCACCTCCTCTAGATCCTCCGCCCCTCACAAGCGCAGGAAGATCAATGCCCTTGTCGCCGTAACGACTGCACTTCGCAACGCCCCTCCGACCTCCAATGAAGTCGAAGTTACAGATCTAAACTCCTCCTCAATCAAGGAGTTGAGTACTAAAGGCGAGCCTACTTTATCAAAAAGAGCTCACCAAAGGCAGCGCCAACGCCTTGCGCACCAATTCGTCAAGGCTTTGGTGCCCGTAGATGAGATCCGTTACGAAGCGGATCTGAAATTCAAGGAGCATCGAGCACCCCAACAGCGAACAGATGTCCTCTCCTCCAAACCAACAGCAAGTGAATGGATCCAAGTCAAAAGAATCCATTCAACACTTGAGGAGCGAATTCAGAAGCGCCACACGCTGCTTACCCATGCACGAATTCTTTTGCAAAAGGCACAAATGATGTAGAAGAAGGACATAGCAAAGAAACAATCAAGGCTGCATCAAACTTGGAGGCCAAAGTCCGAAACAGCGACCGAAAAGATCAAAAAATACGGGTCACTCAGATCCGACCCTCCTGCTCGCGGGTCACCCGGATCCGACCCTCCAACCCGCGGGTCACTCAAATTTGACCCGTTAAGCCGCGGGTCACCCAGATCCGACCCTCCAAGCTACGGGTCACCCAGATCTGACCCTCCCGCGGGTCACTCAAATCTGACCCGCACCAGGGTCAAAACAGAAGATGTTCTGCACCTGTTACGTCGATCCATTCGAGTTCCGCACCTCCGGTGGAGCACCGTAACAGTGTGGATTTGTCCCGATTTAAGATGAAGATCACGGATCGTCTTCGTCCTTCGCACGCGGGTCGAGGAAAAGCTCCAGTCAAAGAACGCTTGGGTCGGGAGACTAAATCCCGAGTAATTACTCGAGCTGGGGGTCGCACACAAAAAATTCCTATAATTAACCGTCTCGGACGTCGAATTAAAGTCTAAAAGCCTGTCAAGAGTTCACGCTTACAAGAGCGTAGATCTAAACGTGTGACTCTTGAACACACTGACAGAGTGTTACGTCCCCAGAAAGAAACATATTCGTCTGACGACGACGTTACACCTAGGGATTCGTGCCAACACATGATGGGTTGCTTCGGTCATCAGACCGAGGAGTTGTACTATCGTGTTAGGGGTACGAACAAGTCTCGGAAGAGAAGTACCCACGAGTCGGAGTCTCACTGCCCGTGCCCCAAGCTAATCAAAGTAGTATTATCAGCATGTAGCTGCCCCAAGACCGCTCGGCAGAGGGTCTCGGTATTTGAGAGGATCTCTAACGGAGCGACTAAGCCCAAGCCAAGACGTTTCCGTAAGAAACAATCTGCCATTCAATGTGACGAACCTCTGAAAGTCACAATAAATATGGCTGATAAGGGAAAGTCAACTCGACCTTCTAGCTCCGACCCCCTCATATCGCATCGTCTGACTCGGCTACACGCAGGGACTACTAAACGCAGGGACTACCAAAGAATGCAGAGAGGGTTATCCTCGGATGATAAAGCATCAGATGCTAACTCTGCAGTCGCTTCTGACAATACGGTATTTAGCCCAGGCAATCCCGTAAAGTGTTTATGATTAACACCGAGGAAGCAACTAAAATGGTTGAGGATGCTCTAGCCAAGCAGAAGCAAGCATTTAAATTCGAAATAAAAATGGCTATGTTACGGATGAGGGAAGAGCATGACCAATAGATCCGAGCCTTGTTGAATCAGCTAGGTGAATCCAGTCGTCGTAACAACATTAGCCAAGCAGCTAGCTATTCAGATGTGGATGAATACATCAATGCTGATGACTCTCCCTTTGACCAGAACGCTAGGGGTGGTCCCACTAAAAACAACGACACTAGGGGTGGTCCCACCGAAAACAACAACACTGGGGGTGGCCACATTGTTCCTCTTAAGAATCATCCAAAGCCCGATACGAGCGAGGATGAGAAAATAAAAGATCTCGAGAGCAAAATCAACGCTCTGATGTCTGCTCGAGAGGTGAAAAGGACTGACATTCCATGTCCCTATCCAAGAGAGTAGGATTCAATAGCATACCCGACGAAATTCAACTTGATTAACTTCACGCCGTTTGACGGGAAGGGTTCACCCACTCAACACCTGATCTACTTCAAATCCCACTTGGGTATGATCTCCGGCAATGAAGTCATGATGGTTCGGTCATTCGTTGGCACCCTTCACGGGCCCGCCTTCGATTGGTACCGCCGTCTCAAGTCTGCAAGTATTAACAACTGGGACGATATGGAGAACTCATTCCTTGGTAACTTCTTTGATGACGACGACGAGGTATCCATCAGGACACTTGTTGGCACCCTTCACGGGCCCGCCTTCGATTGGTACCGCCGTCTCAAGTCTGCAAGCATCAACAGCTGGGATGACCTTTAGAATCTGTTCCTCGCTCACTTCTTTGATGATGACGCTGAGGTGTCAATCAGAACACTCTTCGATAAGAAATAGGAAGACGACGAGACGGTCGACGACTTTGTCAAGCGCTTTCGGAATAAGGCGATGAATTGCCAAGATCTGGTCACGGAGGATTTCATCCTACAAACCTGTCACAACAACCTCTTCTTGGATGTGTTGGAAGTTATAGGAGTAGCACCGTCCGACACTTGGAAAGAGTTGAAGATGAGCGGAGAGCGGGCCGAACGCTTCCTCCGAAGGAAGAGGCTGAGAGGAGCCAACCGACATTCAATCATCCGAACTCGAACTTCGCCTCTCGTGGTAAGGGCAAGGTACCTACAGCAGTTGTCGACGTTGATCAGACGTCGCAACAACAACCCCGAAGATAGCAAAAGACTTCGGATCTGACTCTCCAAAAAGAGTACTCCTTTAAGGACGAAGATGTTCCGGCTATTTTCGAGTCCCTCCTTGAAAATAACAAGATCAAGCTACCACCTATCCCAGATCAGGAGGAAGCTGATAATACTGCGGATCCGAAGTACTGCGCGTACCACAGGAGGATCCTTCATCCTACCAAGGTTGACTGTGGTCCTAACTGTAAGAAGGTTTGACCAAGTGGGTGTTTTGAGACAATCCTAACTGTAGGAAGGTTTGATCGCTCAATTTGTGGACCTCTCGTTCATTGGGGGAATCGAGAGGGGATTTTGACTGTGGTCCTAACTGTAAGAAGGTTTGACCAAGTGGGTGTTTTGAGACAATCCTAACTGTAGGAAGGTTTGATCGCTCAATTTGTGGACCTCTCGTTCATTGGGGGAATCGAGAGGGGATTTTGACTGTGGTCCTAACTGTAAGAAGGTTTGACCAAGTGGGTGTTTTGAGACAATCCTAACTGTAGGAAGGTTTGATCGCTCAATTTGTGGACCTCTCGTTCATTGGGGGAATCGAGAGGGGATTTTGACTGTGGTCCTAACTGTAAGAAGGTTTGACCAAGTGGGTGTTTTGAGACAATCCTAACTGTAGGAAGGTTTGATCGCTCAATTTGTGGACCTCTCGTTCATTGGGGGAATCGAGAGGGGATTTTGACTGTGGTCCTAACTGTAAGAAGGTTTGACCAAGTGGGTGTTTTGAGACAATCCTAACTGTAGGAAGGTTTGATCGCTCAATTTGTGGACCTCTCGTTCATTGGGGGAATCGAGAGGGGATTTTGACTGTGGTCCTAACTGTAAGAAGGTTTGACCAAGTGGGTGTTTTGAGACAATCCTAACTGTAGGAAGGTTTGATCGCTCAATTTGTGGACCTCTCGTTCATTGGGGGAATCGAGAGGGGATTTTGACTGTGGTCCTAACTGTAAGAAGGTTTGACCAAGTGGGTGTTTTGAGACAATCCTAACTGTAGGAAGGTTTGATCGCTCAATTTGTGGACCTCTCGTTCATTGGGGGAATCGAGAGGGGATTTTGACTGTGGTCCTAACTGTAAGAAGGTTTGACCAAGTGGGTGTTTTGAGACAATCCTAACTGTAGGAAGGTTTGATCGCTCAATTTGTGGACCTCTCGTTCATTGGGGGAATCGAGAGGGGATTTTGACTGTGGTCCTAACTGTAAGAAGGTTTGACCAAGTGGGTGTTTTGAGACAATCCTAACTGTAGGAAGGTTTGATCGCTCAATTTGTGGACCTCTCGTTCATTGGGGGAATCGAGAGGGGATTTTGACTGTGGTCCTAACTGTAAGAAGGTTTGACCAAGTGGGTGTTTTGAGACAATCCTAACTGTAGGAAGGTTTGATCGCTCAATTTGTGGACCTCTCGTTCATTGGGGGAATCGAGAGGGGATTTTGACTGTGGTCCTAACTGTAAGAAGGTTTGACCAAGTGGGTGTTTTGAGACAATCCTAACTGTAGGAAGGTTTGATCGCTCAATTTGTGGACCTCTCGTTCATTGGGGGAATCGAGAGGGGATTTTGACTGTGGTCCTAACTGTAAGAAGGTTTGACCAAGTGGGTGTTTTGAGACAATCCTAACTGTAGGAAGGTTTGATCGCTCAATTTGTGGACCTCTCGTTCATTGGGGGAATCGAGAGGGGATTTTGACTGTGGTCCTAACTGTAAGAAGGTTTGACCAAGTGGGTGTTTTGAGACAATCCTAACTGTAGGAAGGTTTGATCGCTCAATTTGTGGACCTCTCGTTCATTGGGGGAATCGAGAGGGGATTTTGACTGTGGTCCTAACTGTAAGAAGGTTTGACCAAGTGGGTGTTTTGAGACAATCCTAACTGTAGGAAGGTTTGATCGCTCAATTTGTGGACCTCTCGTTCATTGGGGGAATCGAGAGGGGATTTTGACTGTGGTCCTAACTGTAAGAAGGTTTGACCAAGTGGGTGTTTTGAGACAATCCTAACTGTAGGAAGGTTTGATCGCTCAATTTGTGGACCTCTCGTTCATTGGGGGAATCGAGAGGGGATTTTGACTGTGGTCCTAACTGTAAGAAGGTTTGACCAAGTGGGTGTTTTGAGACAATCCTAACTGTAGGAAGGTTTGATCGCTCAATTTGTGGACCTCTCGTTCATTGGGGGAATCGAGAGGGGATTTTGACTGTGGTCCTAACTGTAAGAAGGTTTGACCAAGTGGGTGTTTTGAGACAATCCTAACTGTAGGAAGGTTTGATCGCTCAATTTGTGGACCTCTCGTTCATTGGGGGAATCGAGAGGGGATTTTGACTGTGGTCCTAACTGTAAGAAGGTTTGACCAAGTGGGTGTTTTGAGACAATCCTAACTGTAGGAAGGTTTGATCGCTCAATTTGTGGACCTCTCGTTCATTGGGGGAATCGAGAGGGGATTTTGACTGTGGTCCTAACTGTAAGAAGGTTTGACCAAGTGGGTGTTTTGAGACAATCCTAACTGTAGGAAGGTTTGATCGCTCAATTTGTGGACCTCTCGTTCATTGGGGGAATCGAGAGGGGATTTTGACTGTGGTCCTAACTGTAAGAAGGTTTGACCAAGTGGGTGTTTTGAGACAATCCTAACTGTAGGAAGGTTTGATCGCTCAATTTGTGGACCTCTCGTTCATTGGGGGAATCGAGAGGGGATTTTGACTGTGGTCCTAACTGTAAGAAGGTTTGACCAAGTGGGTGTTTTGAGACAATCCTAACTGTAGGAAGGTTTGATCGCTCAATTTGTGGACCTCTCGTTCATTGGGGGAATCGAGAGGGGATTTTGACTGTGGTCCTAACTGTAAGAAGGTTTGACCAAGTGGGTGTTTTGAGACAATCCTAACTGTAGGAAGGTTTGATCGCTCAATTTGTGGACCTCTCGTTCATTGGGGGAATCGAGAGGGGATTTTGACTGTGGTCCTAACTGTAAGAAGGTTTGACCAAGTGGGTGTTTTGAGACAATCCTAACTGTAGGAAGGTTTGATCGCTCAATTTGTGGACCTCTCGTTCATTGGGGGAATCGAGAGGGGATTTTGACTGTGGTCCTAACTGTAAGAAGGTTTGACCAAGTGGGTGTTTTGAGACAATCCTAACTGTAGGAAGGTTTGATCGCTCAATTTGTGGACCTCTCGTTCATTGGGGGAATCGAGAGGGGATTTTGACTGTGGTCCTAACTGTAAGAAGGTTTGACCAAGTGGGTGTTTTGAGACAATCCTAACTGTAGGAAGGTTTGATCGCTCAATTTGTGGACCTCTCGTTCATTGGGGGAATCGAGAGGGGATTTTGACTGTGGTCCTAACTGTAAGAAGGTTTGACCAAGTGGGTGTTTTGAGACAATCCTAACTGTAGGAAGGTTTGATCGCTCAATTTGTGGACCTCTCGTTCATTGGGGGAATCGAGAGGGGATTTTGACTGTGGTCCTAACTGTAAGAAGGTTTGACCAAGTGGGTGTTTTGAGACAATCCTAACTGTAGGAAGGTTTGATCGCTCAATTTGTGGACCTCTCGTTCATTGGGGGAATCGAGAGGGGATTTTGACTGTGGTCCTAACTGTAAGAAGGTTTGACCAAGTGGGTGTTTTGAGACAATCCTAACTGTAGGAAGGTTTGATCGCTCAATTTGTGGACCTCTCGTTCATTGGGGGAATCGAGAGGGGATTTTGACTGTGGTCCTAACTGTAAGAAGGTTTGACCAAGTGGGTGTTTTGAGACAATCCTAACTGTAGGAAGGTTTGATCGCTCAATTTGTGGACCTCTCGTTCATTGGGGGAATCGAGAGGGGATTTTGACTGTGGTCCTAACTGTAAGAAGGTTTGACCAAGTGGGTGTTTTGAGACAATCCTAACTGTAGGAAGGTTTGATCGCTCAATTTGTGGACCTCTCGTTCATTGGGGGAATCGAGAGGGGATTTTGACTGTGGTCCTAACTGTAAGAAGGTTTGACCAAGTGGGTGTTTTGAGACAATCCTAACTGTAGGAAGGTTTGATCGCTCAATTTGTGGACCTCTCGTTCATTGGGGGAATCGAGAGGGGATTTTGACTGTGGTCCTAACTGTAAGAAGGTTTGACCAAGTGGGTGTTTTGAGACAATCCTAACTGTAGGAAGGTTTGATCGCTCAATTTGTGGACCTCTCGTTCATTGGGGGAATCGAGAGGGGATTTTGACTGTGGTCCTAACTGTAAGAAGGTTTGACCAAGTGGGTGTTTTGAGACAATCCTAACTGTAGGAAGGTTTGATCGCTCAATTTGTGGACCTCTCGTTCATTGGGGGAATCGAGAGGGGATTTTGACTGTGGTCCTAACTGTAAGAAGGTTTGACCAAGTGGGTGTTTTGAGACAATCCTAACTGTAGGAAGGTTTGATCGCTCAATTTGTGGACCTCTCGTTCATTGGGGGAATCGAGAGGGGATTTTGACTGTGGTCCTAACTGTAAGAAGGTTTGACCAAGTGGGTGTTTTGAGACAATCCTAACTGTAGGAAGGTTTGATCGCTCAATTTGTGGACCTCTCGTTCATTGGGGGAATCGAGAGGGGATTTTGACTGTGGTCCTAACTGTAAGAAGGTTTGACCAAGTGGGTGTTTTGAGACAATCCTAACTGTAGGAAGGTTTGATCGCTCAATTTGTGGACCTCTCGTTCATTGGGGGAATCGAGAGGGGATTTTGACTGTGGTCCTAACTGTAAGAAGGTTTGACCAAGTGGGTGTTTTGAGACAATCCTAACTGTAGGAAGGTTTGATCGCTCAATTTGTGGACCTCTCGTTCATTGGGGGAATCGAGAGGGGATTTTGACTGTGGTCCTAACTGTAAGAAGGTTTGACCAATCAGGAACTTTACGTCCAGACTCTAACAGAGAGAGTGTTGAGTGCATAGACATGGTGAGAATGGGAGTTCTTATTCATTACATTGCTGTGGTTTTGGGAACTTCCCGTTACATAAATCGTCCACCCCCAGTTTCCTCTGCGGAACTGGTTCGGACATTATTATCAGTTAACTAACCGGGTTATCCTTAAGAATATTAGCTTAATATTCTCCAGGAACTTCCCGTCAAAAGTGGGGAAACAGTTTAGACTCATATACCTATTGGAGTATCAGGGAGTAGTTTAACCTCTTATACCGGTCGGAGGATTGAGAAACAGTTTATACTCGTATACTCTTTGGAGTTTTAGGAAGCAGTTTATACTCTTATACCGGTCGGAGTTTTGCCATTCTCAATTGGCTTACCTTAGCGTTATGACGCCGGCTTCAACCAAGGTCTGAATGCTATTCTTGAGAGCAAAGCAATCCTTGGTGGGATGAACGACCCTCCTGTGGTATGCACAGTACTTTGGGTCCGTAGTGTTGTCAGCTTCCTCCTGATTTGTGATAGGTGGTAGCTTGATCTTGTTACTTCCAAGGAGAGATTCGAAGATGGCTGGAATGTCTTCGTCCTTGAAGGAATACTCTCTTTGGAGTCTCGGACCCGAAGTCTTTTGCTGCCTTCGAGATTGCTGTTGTGACGCTTGATTAGCACCACCAGCAGCTGCAGGTGCCTTGCCCTTACCACGAGAGGCGAAGTTTGAGTCCAGAGGATTAGCCGTCGGTAGGTTCCTCTCGGCCTTCTTCCTTCGTAGGAAACGTTCGGCTTGTTCCCCTCGGACCTTCAGATCCTGCCACGTTTTGGACGGTGCTGTGCCCATTGCTTCCAACACGTCCAGCGAAAGGTTGTTGTGGCAGGGGTGGGGGGGGGACTCATTGGTGATCGGGTCCCGACAATTCATCGCTTTGTTCCGGAACCTTTTAACGAAGGTGTCGACTAACTCCCCGTCCTTCTGCTTCTCATCGAGCAATGATCCGATAGATATCTCGGTACTCTCCGTCCTTCTGCTTCTCATCGAGCAATGATCCGATAGATATCTCGGTGTCGTCGTCGAAGAAGTTGGCGAGGAACATGGTCTCCATATCGTCCCAGCTGTTTACGCTACTTGGCTTGAGGCGGCGATACCAATCGAAGGCGGCTCCGCGAAGAGTGCCGACGAATGACCGCACCATCAGAGGCTCATTGCCGGAGATAATACACAGATGCGATTTGAAATAAATCAAATGCTGAGTGGGGGAACCCTTCCCATCGAACGGCGTGAAGTTGATTAAACTGAACTTCGCCGGATAGGGGATCGATTCCCACTCTCTCGGGTATGGACAAGGAATGCCCGTCTTCTTCACCTCTTGAGCAGAAATCAATGAGCGGAGATCAATGTGTTGATTTTGCTCTCGAGGTCTTTGATCTTCAAGTTTTCATCTGCATCTTCGTTGGCATCCTCATTACCACCCCCTGCATTGACGGGAGGGTTATTGGCATTGTGAGCTTCATCCCTATCCACGTGCTCCTCTTCCTGAACAACCTGGTTACGGTGACTTGGTTCACCTCGTTGGTTCCTGAATGCCTGGATTTGTTGCTCATGCATCTCTCTCATAGTCTGCATGGCCATCTGCATCTCAAACTTGAAACTTTCTTTCTGTTTAGCCAAAGCGTCTTCAAGCATCTTGGCCACTTCTTCCGCGCTTATCATGAATGACTCGCGGGGTTGTCCTTCGCTGGACACTGTATTATCCGATGCGACAGCAGAGCAGGAATCTGATTCTTCATCTTCTGAAGGTGATCTTGTCCGAACCCTACCATAAGTTCCTCGTGCGATGGCTCCAGACTGCAGACGGGTTAGACACTGGGATGCTTCCAGAAACGACTTGAGATCATCCCGTGATGAGGTCTCTTTGCTCGTCATATTGGCGGTGACCCTCGGAAATTCTCCGTCATTAACCACCGTTCTTCTTTGCCGGAAACGCCTATACCTTGGTTTTGGCGTTTCGGTGCCGAGCCTTTCGAACACTGAAATTCTCTCGGGGACTACCTTGATGCAGTTGCATTGAGACAGTACCGCCCGAATGAGCTTTGAACAAGGGCACTGAGTTTCCTGTTCTCGGGGACTCCTCTTTCTGGTTCTGTTCGTACCCCCAGCACGTCAGAGCAACTTATCGTGTGTTGGCACGATTTCTCAGGTATAACGTAATCATCATCAGATGATAACGTTTCCTTCTGAGGGAGAATTTCCTTCCTTGGACTTTCAAGAGTTACACGCCTCGAAACGTGCCTTTGTGGGCGCGAGTCTTCAGCGTGCTCTTGGACTTCGATGCGCAAGTTGGTGAGCGCAGCTGCCTTGAGTTCTTTGTTATACTGGAGGTGACGGCGACCCCCAGCGTGTGGATTCGTTCGGGGCTTTCTTAGTGGGCCCAAACGTTCTTGGATCGGAGCTTTGCTTCGCTCATCGGAAATTGGACCGAGGCGCTCCAAGACTGGCTTTCTTCTTCGGGAGGATTCTGCATGATCTCCCGGAGTAGCTATGGGAATTCTCGGCGACTTAGCTGGGTTCGCCGGAGGTTGAATTTTGGTTGGAGGCTGCAAAGGTTGCTCCTTAGCCTGAATTGCCGCTTCAGACTTTGGCCTCCAGACTTTGCGAGTTGGTGGCGGCTTCTTGACCACCTCTTTCTGCAACTTTCTACGGGCTTCTTCGGCTTGAGCCCGTGCCTGCGCTGATAGTGCGCGGCGTTTGCGGATGCGTTCTTCCAGCGTCGAACGATTCCGTTTGACACGGACCCATTCCATTGTTGGCGGCTTGGAAGAGGCGCCGTTCATCTGTTGTTGAGGCTGTTTGCCTCTCTTGTTCTTCAGACCCGCGTTGTAGCGGACTCCGTCGGTGGACTCCATCGCTTTGGCGAATTGTTTGGCCAAGCGTTGGCGTTGCCTTTGGCGGGCTCTCTTTGAGAGAGTCACCGCTCCTTTGGTGACGGTTGATTGTATTGGTATATGTGACCATTGATGGGTCGAGTCACGATAAATGTGACGAAGGCCGCTTTGATCCTATATTGATATAGTCAATGGACGAGATTGTTCGGAAATACCATTTCAGTGATAGCAATTTTTGAGCTCATAAGGTTATACACAGTTTAAGGAATCATATGGTGCCCAAGTGGGAGATTGTTGGATTTAATCTAATAAATCTATTTGTGGGCACATATGATTAATCAATGTGTATTGCTATCTTTCAGGATAACCCATTAAAGTGATCAATTAAGTTGGGTTAATTTGGTATTTAAATAAGTCATGGGGTCATATGTGCAGATACCAGGTTGTAATTGTAATTTATTGAGGGGCTAAATTACAAAAGTACAACATCTATAAATAAGGGGTTATGGTCCCTAACCTAGGGTTACATTCTCTAATTCTCTACACCCCCATCTAGCTAGAGAAATTCGGTTTTAGAGAGAACCCTAAGGTTAGAAGATCCAACACCCAAAATCAAGATCAAGCAATGGATTCAGGTATAAGCTTCCGCTCTCTTTTGATTTTGTTAATCTCTTTGAATTAATCATGGCTATATGGTTTTAGATCTCAAGTTTTATGATGTAGATCTAACACATACTGTCAAGGGTTTAGTGAAAATTCATCAGAAGTGAGGAAACAAATTCATCACTTAATCCTCCATTAAATCCAAGATAATCACAATTTAAAAGGGGAAGGGAAAAATAATTGGAGCCACAGTCGAAATAAGTATCACTACATGATACACTCTGTTTAATCCTGTAAACATATCATCACACGAAACATACATTAACATATGCAATCTTTTCATACTAACAAGCCTGCCAAATGCCCAACATCATTATACACTATAAAATCATAGAGACTGTCTTAAATCTTCCAATATTTCAGCATCCTACATTGGTGGCATTGCAGGGACATCAGCAGTGCTCTCAATTGACTTAAAAGGCGCACAAGCCTCCGGCCCTGAGATCGGCCCTGCCACCGGTGCTAGTCCTGAACTGCCCACCTCCATGTCAACTCTACGAGAAACGACTGTCACCTGTTCTTCACATAACTTGGGTAGAAATACACCTAAGAACAGGAGAGGATTGATTTCGGTTAGTAATTTAACTGATCTACACGGTTTACAGCATAAGATATGATCAGAATAGTATAGTCATGAATAAAAACAGGGTAAATTTTACAAAACTACCATGACCTATTTATTAGAGATTTTGTACAAAAGCAACCGTGAGCTATTTTTTATTCGAAGAAATACCACACCCATAAATAGAAAAAAATATACACTAGAAAATAAGTCGTAGATAGCAATGTATGATTACTAACGTTTGAGCAAACGTTAGGAATTACCAATGTTAATTTGCACCAAAAACATAGGGAAGTTCTCTATATTTTCTCTGAAGTTTTTGGCAGATAATGTATGTCCCACATCGGATAGTTTTAATATAAGGTATTTAAAGCATAGTTGCAGAAGAGAAGGGCAGCTCTTTGTATGAACTCCCCAGGATTTCCCTTTGGCTCCTTATTGGTGGGCTTTGGATAATATTTATGTTTATAGTGGTCTCTGCTGTTTCTACAAACTGGATTGTTATTCGTGGGTTTGCATTAAATAAGGGATTGTGGACTCTGAAATAACTAATGTGGTTGCGCTGTAAGAAAAATAAGGGTATTGTGTGGGCCTTGAAATAATCACAAGGTATGTGGGCTTCTAGATAAAATTTTGTCTAATGTGTGGCCTTGAAATAAATGACAACATATGTGGGCTTGCAGGATAAAATTGGAACAACCAACGTTTTCAACTAGAAACGTTGGAACAATGCCAACGTTTTAACCGAATATTGATACCCTACAACCTACACCTGCCATTGCAACATTTGCATCGATCGTTGGTGCTCAACTTTGCAATGTTTCTAAAATGTTGTTAGATGTGAAAAAAGTAGTTGTTAAATACCCTTTTTTTGTAGTGATATAATAAGTCTTATGATAAAGTTTGAAAGTTCAGACTAGTTATTTGATCACTATTATGCAGTGTTCATGATAATTTAGTGAGTTATTTGAAAATTCAATGTAGTTTTGTAAAACATAAATAAAATTCATTACATTTTATTCGTAAGTAACTTTTTGACAGTATGTAGTATTTTCTGTTGATTCTAAAATTAATCATATTTTCACAGATAGAAATAGTTATGGGCATTTTTGTGATTGTTTTGTAAATTTTACAGTAAAAATATTACGTGAAAATGATTCCAACACATTACTAGATTTGTAAATTGATTGTACCTTCACCAGCAGCGAGATTGAAGTAGAGATCAACGATGTTAGTACAAACATTGTAGCATTGAGGGGAGCAAAGTTTCTGAGTGAATTTTGTCTCCAACAGAGAGTCTGAAGAGATACCGACCGTGCTCCTGCTAAGCCCGCAAGCTTGGATACATTCATCAGTCTCAACCAGGTTCGCAAGCTTCTCAGCCTCAACGCTTGATGTTCGACATGAGAGTTCAATCTTCCCTCCCCTTCGCAGTCTGTTTTCTAAGACACAACGTTTGCCTGTTGATGAGATAGCAAATGCACAGGTGCTGCTGTCCAGGTTCTCGCATGTTATTCCTCCTGCAATTATTGTAAGAATTACTTTAATTTATTACACAGTTATCGTTATCATATTTATATCTATATCCATATTGTAATCATATTAGATATGAACGTTGAATACGAGTAGGGTTCGTCGGTTTGACAAGGAACAAATATATTCATATCCACCATAATTGGATACGTATAGGATGTGAGAGAAACAGTCTATATCCAATGCATATATATCACGTGATGCATGGGACGCATGATATGATTATAAACAGATTTGCTCAAATAAGGATACACTAATGTGTTTGACATGCCTAAAAATCAAGAATTAAACCTTTGAATTATCAAAATCTACTTCAGATGTACTAATTTAGAACCAAGTTAATTTCAATGTATCTAATCAATTTAGATATTCGGATATCCATATTATATAATATCAATGTCCGTCCAAAAAAAAGATGGAAGAAGAAGAAATTTACATCTATCTGTATGATTTGCACTCATATGTAGTAGCATACCTATAGTGGCTTGCACGAAGAATATAAGTGAAAGAGCAAGAGAGATAAAAGCCTTGAAGCCGTTGAAGGAAGCCATTGGTGCAAAGACTTTAATTAGTGTGATGCTTGATGAAATGGGTGAAGTTGATCAAGCTATTTATAGGCTAGATATGACTATGATGTTGAGATAGGACTTGATGCGAATAATTGATTCCTTCACCGTAACGTTGTCTTGGAATCATCAGAGCAGATTGTTGGAAACCCCTAAATATACAAGATCCTTTCGGCTAGCTGTCTTTTTTTCTCATATCTTTAGAATTTTATTAATTTTTAATTTGTTTTATTTTAGAAGGGGGTGTTCTTTTTAATGTTTCCGCCATGGAGTGCCGTTTAATTAGGAATATAACGAAACTGTCTATCACTAAAAAACAACAACATGCAATATGTTATTTGGCTCAAAGCATTACAAAAATAACTAGTCATTATCACCGGTGGCGGATCTAGAAAAATTTTCTTGGAGGGGCTGACTATAATTATCTATTTACAGAAATAAAAAGGAACTCAATTCGGAGTTGTATAGCTTATGATATGAATGTTTTGATAAGATAATATCAAAACAGTTAGCAGCAGGCTAGAAACAATTAGTACACCCCATAATTTTTGACTCATTTACCAGAATCACTATTATAATATATTTTTAGAAAACCCTCAACATGGTCTAGAAAAGTAAGATCTCTAAAGTGCAGTTGCCCACCCTCGGCACCACTTGGATCCGCCCTTGATTATCACACTTGATTATCATAACCCATGTTATAAACCAATAAATACTCTCGTAACTTCCCGACGTGGGAATAGAGTATCAAACATATTATAACCCCCAAAATCTATGATCGATATTTGCAAGCTTGCCCCTAAAATATAGATATTTGATATTTTACCCCCTGTTAAATCTCCCAAGCAGGTCTCTGCTCCTCAATTTTCAAAACACTAATATACTTTACCCTTAAAATATAGATACTTGATATTTTACCCCCTTTTAAATCTCCCAAGCAGGTCTCTGCTCCTCTATTTTCAAAACACTACTATACTTTTGATTAAGTTAATTGGTTTTATTAAGTTATAATTATATAAAGACGAGATACTTGCTAATTTACTCTCTCCTACATTTTATCATCTCTCGATTTAATTATAAATTAATAAATTAATCAATTTAATCTGGTATATGAATAATATTGAAAATTAAAGGTTAGGAAAAAAGTCAATGTATGAGAATTGAACGGTAGCCAATCTCTAGATTTCATGGGTTAATTTGCAAATATGATAGATTTGGTATAAATGAAAAAAAAAATCCTTTTTAAATTATGATTTTTCTACAATTGTTTCTGGATTTAAAAGTAAAATTGCAGACTTGCAGTCACTTGTAAAATTTAAAAAGTAATACTTCTCCTTCATCAGGCACATAATCTATCTAACTAATATGAGAGATTAAGGAATAAAAAATAAAGTCACCTTTCAACGGTCCACTTACAGACGTAGCCACCTCACCTATTCATTAACAACCTTGGCTCGCTTTCTAATCTTCCTTCGCATCTTCATCGACCGTTATCATTCCCATCATCTTTTATCACCTTCGATTTATGTATCATCTTGTTGGAGTTGTAATTTAAAACTTAATTTTGTAATGGGAAAGTTTATTCCCATATTGGATAAGAGATGGGAATAAGGGTTGTTTATAAGTCTTCTCTTTCTTTCCTATGCCTAGAAGGAAATATGGGTCATGCTTCACACCACACACGCGCGCGCCGAACCGGGCCTCGGGAGGCGCGCGCCACGATCTGCGCACGAATGCAGCTCCGGATTGAGGGGCTCTTAACCTGCTACATTCTCTTCAGGATAATTAAAACGGCTAGGAGAATTAAAACGGGAAATTGAAACGGCTATATTTAGGGGAATTAAGGATCTAAACGGGTAGCTAGATGAATGCAAACAACTACTTAATAGAGCGAGAATGGTGGATCTAAAAGACGAAAAAGGTGGGATCTAAACGACGACTTTAATCCTATAAAAGGACCTATAGGCGAGAGGGCTAATACACAGTGAAAAACACAACAATGCTTCTCTCTTCTTCTTCTCTTTTCGATTTAGAACTTCTTGTTGTTACTCATTTGTTGGTTCCCTAAAAGTTTACGAAGAATTCGCAAAGCCTTCTTGAAGTTTGTGCCGATGAGAAGAAGGTCGCCTGACCGAGGGTCGTAGTATCTCCGGAATCCATTGCCGTGTAGCCCTATATGAGAGAGTGCAATTAGATTCTTGGGTCAGTGTCTTGCACGTTTTGATCATCGGACTATATTCTTAAACTTTGTTTAATTTTTTTATTCAACTTCTTTTTTGAGTTATTTTTAAATCTATTATTTTTCGATTTCAATTAACTATTAAAATTGCATTTCGTAAAATATAGTCTAAACATCACCTATTTTTCCCAATAATCCAATAATCTAATTGTGCTGTTTAGAATAATATCATGATTAGTATCATGTTTCTTATGTTAATATTGTCTACATTTTATAAAAATGACATGTTACACTGCCTGATGATTTTGTTGGTTGAATGCTTCAATTATGTATGTTGCATTATAATAACAAAACTATTCATTTATTATTAGATTATGACTACAAGTGAAATCCTATCAGCTAAATCAAAGAAGTTCGATAGGAATAATTCCGTCGTTGGCAAAACCAAATGAGATTTGGGTTAACGACCCTAAATTTGATAACAGCTATTGAACCTGATAACCCATCTTCCTCTAGACCAATCACTAGGCAAGCTTCCGATGCAGATTTTATTCCTATCCTGAGAACACCTCAAGATATAGAATACCACTACCTGTACAGAATCCTAGGAACCTTATTTGATAGATTATACGACATCTATTACTCTATCACTAATGATAAAGTTCTGTGGGAAACACTAGAGAAGAAGTATAGTTTAGATAATACAGGAATTAAAAGATTTAAAGCGTCTGATTTTAACAAATTTAAAATGATAGATTCCAAACCAATGAATAAGAAAATTCATGAATTCGAACACATAGTTCATCAACTAAAAATGAATAGATCTATCGTAGATGAAACATTTCAGATAGCATGTCTTATAGACACAATTCCTAAAACCTGATCAGATTTTGCCAAAAACGTTAGCCATACCCAAGGAGATCTTACCCTTGATCAAGTGTTGAATGTCATTAGAATCGAAGAGCAACATAGACTCCGGGAGAAAAATGTGACAGAATCTGAACCCAAAGTAAACAATGTAGAATCCAAACCCTTTCCCAACAACATGCAATATGTTATTTGGCTCAAAGCATTACAAAAATAACTAGTCATTATCACCGGTGGCGGATCTAGAAAAATTTTCTTGGAGGGGCTGACTATAATTATCTATTTACAGAAATAAAAAGGAACTCAATTCGGAGTTGTATAGCTTATGATATGAATGTTTTGATAAGATAATATCAAAACAGTTAGCAGCAGGCTAGAAACAATTAGTACACCCCATAATTTTTGACTCATTTACCAGAATCACTATTATAATATATTTTTAGAAAACCCTCAACATGGTCTAGAAAAGTAAGATCTCTAAAGTGCAGTTGCCCACCCTCGGCACCACTTGGATCCGCCCTTGATTATCACACTTGATTATCATAACCCATGTTATAAACCAATAAATACTCTCGTAACTTCCCGACGTGGGAATAGAGTATCAAACATATTATAACCCCCAAAATCTATGATCGATATTTGCAAGCTTGCCCCTAAAATATAGATATTTGATATTTTACCCCCTGTTAAATCTCCCAAGCAGGTCTCTGCTCCTCAATTTTCAAAACACTAATATACTTTACCCTTAAAATATAGATACTTGATATTTTACCCCCTTTTAAATCTCCCAAGCAGGTCTCTGCTCCTCTATTTTCAAAACACTACTATACTTTTGATTAAGTTAATTGGTTTTATTAAGTTATAATTATATAAAGACGAGATACTTGCTAATTTACTCTCTCCTACATTTTATCATCTCTCGATTTAATTATAAATTAATAAATTAATCAATTTAATCTGGTATATGAATAATATTGAAAATTAAAGGTTAGGAAAAAAGTCAATGTATGAGAATTGAACGGTAGCCAATCTCTAGATTTCATGGGTTAATTTGCAAATATGATAGATTTGGTATAAATGAAAAAAAAAATCCTTTTTAAATTATGATTTTTCTACAATTGTTTCTGGATTTAAAAGTAAAATTGCAGACTTGCAGTCACTTGTAAAATTTAAAAAGTAATACTTCTCCTTCATCAGGCACATAATCTATCTAACTAATATGAGAGATTAAGGAATAAAAAATAAAGTCACCTTTCAACGGTCCACTTACAGACGTAGCCACCTCACCTATTCATTAACAACCTTGGCTCGCTTTCTAATCTTCCTTCGCATCTTCATCGACCGTTATCATTCCCATCATCTTTTATCACCTTCGATTTATGTATCATCTTGTTGGAGTTGTAATTTAAAACTTAATTTTGTAATGGGAAAGTTTATTCCCATATTGGATAAGAGATGGGAATAAGGGTTGTTTATAAGTCTTCTCTTTCTTTCCTATGCCTAGAAGGAAATATGGGTCATGCTTCACACCACACACGCGCGCGCCGAACCGGGCCGG
>NC_033800.1:71686215-71712597 GCF_001876935.1 Asparagus officinalis | reverse complement strand
ATACTGTGATTTCCGAACACTCGTTTGCTGAGATGAGATTCGATCACTTCGTTTGATCAATTTTCCCTCACAAAACTCTCATTGGCATTAGACGACTCACAGTCTTCCACCACAAAATCCCCCACCGATCAGTCTAATTGACGGTGGGACCACCAAAATTCTTTTCGGTTTAATCCACTTAAACTTCTATGCGTTTGTGCACTCAACATTCCCATTTTTAAATTCTGGACATAGTACTTGAAATTTCAACATCTTGATCATTGACGACTGTCAAACCCCTCCGTGTTAAGTACTTATCACTTAACACCAGGAACCCTTTCGAGTGATCTGTATGAATCAACACTCCCACTGTAATTTGTACTCTCATTCTCACTCCCATTTGGTCAAACCTTCCTACAGTTAGGGCCAAAGCCAAAATCTCCTTTCGATTCCTTACACGAATGAGAGGTCCACTTTCAAATCGAGCGATTAAACCTTCCTACAGTTAGGGTCGTCTCAAATCTCCCACTCGGTCAAACCTTCCTACAGTTAGGGCCATAACCAAAATCCCCTCTCGATTCCTTCCACGAACGAGAGGTCCACTTTCAAATTGAGTAATCAAACATTCCTACAGTTAGGATCACCTCAAACTCCTGCTTGGTCAAACCTTTCTACTGTTCGCGGGGAAAATCGTAGGTTTCTTTGTTATTGATTCCATTGTCATCTTGAGTTACAACTTTTTGAGTTACAAAAGATCCGGTCTTTTTATAAGATCCGGTTACAACGAAAATCAAATAAAAATAAACAAAGATTACAACTTTTCTCCTTTTGTGTCGAACGAATCGCGAGCTCCTGTTTTGCGGTCGCTCGCTTGGTGGGTTCTTTGCCTGCGCCGGGGTTGTTTGCTGTGGACCACCGCGAGATCTAGATCCGGTCGGATCTACGCAGTACGACGGGTATTATTTCACCAAGGAAATAATAGCCGGGGAGGATTGTTTCACCAAGGAAACAATCGTCCAAGTCTCGGGATCTAAGACCAAGCTTAGATCCGGAGTATGCCTGCGTAGATCTGAGATCTGATCCTCTCGAACACCTGCCTTATTTGACTTTGATGATCGCCGAGCACCAGATCTGAAGGAGTGAGTCCCCGAAGTCCCAAAGTTTCAATCTTTTTTAAGTTCCGAGTCTCCAATCCAGCAGGGCTTCGCCTCTCTCCAAAATTTCCAACCTTTTGAAATGAAGAACCCCTTGGCCTATTTATAGGCTCTCGTTACTGTGCCCGTGCCCGTGTGCACGTGTGGCCAGCTCAAGGTGGCCGGCCACCTCAAGGTGGCTCGGCTCATGCCGAGCCACCCTGAGGTGGCTCGGCCACCCCAAGGGGTGGCTCGGCCTTGGCTCTGAGTTCGAGTCCAAAACCGATCTTGATTCGATCGTGATTCGTTCGAGTCCGCTCTCGGTTGGATGACTCGTTGACTCTTCGAACACTTGGCTTGATCCCGCACGCGAATGGACGTATTCCGTTGCTTGCGTGCGATTAGTCAATCTCGTTGCCTCGTTGGTTTGTCGGTTTGTGCCGAGCTGAGCTAAGGGACCTATAAGCAATTTTATATGCCTACAGATACCCCCTCCAAAGTATTTCAGTCTCGTTCTTTTATAGAAGAGTCTGGAATACTTTGGATATGCTTGTCCCAACCTTCAGTCGGTGTAATGGGACCTTGGAATGACTTCCGTTCTTGATTCCTTCAATTCTCCAGGCTATTCGGTGCTTTGTCGAATGTCTGAAAGAGTTTCGGTGCTGCATTTATTATCTGACCGTTGTCGGAATTTTGAACTTTGAAGTCGGTTCCTGATTTAGCTGACCATCGATTGTTGGCGTCGAGTCTTTATCTGCAATGCGTTGTCCGGCGTTGTGTTGTTGAGTTATCCTTAAGAATATTTTTAGAAAAATACTCTCCAGAAACTTCTCAACAAAAATTAGGGAACAGTTTATACTCATATACCTTATTGGAGTATTTAAGAAGCAGTTTATACTCGTATACTTTTCGGAGTAAGAAGCAGTTTATACTCGTATACTTTTTCGAAGTGAGATTTTTTCATTGCAACGCATTGATAGGCGTTGACCTAGGGTTACGCGTTGACCGGCGTTGACCCTAGGGTTTCGAATGTCGTACGTTGACTGTTTGCTTGCAACGCATTGATCGGCGTTGACCTATGGTTACGCGTTGTCCGGCGTAGACCTTAGGGTTTTGAACGTCGTACGTTGAAATTTTTGCTCGCAACGCGTTGACTGGCGTTGACCTAAGGTTACGCGTTGTCCGGCGTTGACCCTGGGGTTTTGACCGTCGTACGTTGACTTTTTGATCGCAACGCGTTGACTGGTGTTGACCTAAGGTTACGCGTTGTCCGGCGTTGACCCTGGGGTTTTGACCGTCGTACGTTGACTTTTTGATCGCAACGCGTTCGTTGATCTAAGGTTACGCGTTGTCCGGTGTTGACCCTGGGGTTTTGACCGTCGTACGTTGAATTTTTTGCTTGCAACGCGTTGACTGGCGTTGACCTAGGGTTATGCGTTGTCCGGCGTTAACCTTAGGGTTTTGAATGTCGCTGGATGCTCAAGTCACGAGACCAACTAATGAAGCTGATGCGTCAGTGACTCTCGTATTTATAGGATTTTTGGCAAATCCCCAGCCATCAACGGGTTTGATGCGCCTTTACCGACTACCGTTTGAGTCGGGCTAGCATGCGGATTGTTTAAGTCCGTTCCGCATGTGACGTTATGCTAAAAGAGTTATTACGTGTTGACCGGCGTTGACCCTAGGGTTTCGAATGTCGTTGGATGCTCCGGTCACGAGACCAACTAATGAAGCTGATGCGTCAGTGACTCTCGTATTTATAGGATTTTTGGCAAACCCTCAGCCATTAACGGGTTTGATGAGCCTTTACCGACTACCGTTTGAGTCGGGCTAGCATGCGGATTGTTCAAGTCCGTTCCGCATGTGACGTTAAGCTAAAAGAGTTAACCCTTTTAGTGCTACGATATTGAATACGTAGACTTCGTCTTTCTCACGGGAATAGACTACCCGGCGACGCGTGTTAGGCGTTGACTTTAGGATTTTTGGCTAACCCCAAGCCTTTAACGGATTTGATTAGCCTTTACCGACTACCGTTTGAGTCGGGCTAGCATGCGGATTGTCTAAATCCGTTCCGCATGTAACGTTGTGCTTAGAGACTGAATCCTCTAAGACTTGTTGCTATGACTTTGAATACATAGACTTCGCCGTTGTCATGGGAATAGGCTACCCAGCAACGTGTATTAGACGTTGACTTATCCCTACTTAGGCTTCGGGATAAAAATACCCCAGACTGGTATTCTGGTGTCTTTTTCAATCGGTAAAAGACTAAACCGGCGACGCGTGTTAGGCGTCGGCATATCCTTTCTTAGGATTCAGGATGAAATTCCCCATGCGTGTAAGGCATGGATTTTGGTGTTATTAATAACAACCTGCCGCAATGTTGAATATGCGGACGAGTGTTCTTTTTAACGGTTAAGAACTAACCGGCAGCGCGTGTTAGGCGCAGACTTATCCTTACTTAGGTTTTAGGATAGAATACCCCAGGATCGAACCCTGGTGTCTTTTTGTACGGAAAAAGACTAAACCGGCAGCGCGTGTTAGGCGCAGACTTATCCCTGCTTAGGATTCGGGATAAACTTCCTATACCTGTGAGGCACAGATTTTGGGATTTGAAAAAGGTGGTGTCTTCTCTTGGGGCAAAGACGAACCCGAAATGGGAGAGGAAGAATTTTATATTCTATCTCCCGACAATGAAGAAGAAGAATTTTATATTCTATCTTCAACTGGAAAGGAAACTCGAGGTGGGATCTCCACCCCCAGAATCCGGAAAGGTGAAACTGAGAGTGAAATCTCCACTCCGAGATTCGAAAAGATTCAGATAACCCTAACTGTCGGAAGGTTTGATTACTGAACTAAAGATGAATTTCTCGTTTATCGAGAGTGAATTATGGTTTTGACCCTAACTGTAGGAAGGTTTGACCAAACAGGAGTTTGAGGTGACCCTAACTGTAGGAAGGTTTGATCACTCGATTTGGAAGTGGACCTCTCGTTCATTGGAGGAATCGAGAGGGGATTTTGACTGTGGTCCTAACTGTAAGAAGGTTTGACCAATTGGGAGATTTGAGACGATCCTAACTGTAGGAAGGTTTGATCGCTCGATTTAAGGACCTCTCGTTCAGTGGGGGAATCGAGAGGGGATTCTGACCGTGGTCCTAACTGTAAGAAGGTTTGACCAATTGGGAATTTTATGTCCAGACTCTAACAGTGAGAGTGTTGAGTACACAGACACGGTGAGGATTTGAATGGGAACTCTTATTCATTACATTGCTGAGGTTTTGGAAACTTCCCGTTACATAAATCGTCCACCCCCAGTTTCGTCTGCGGAACTGGTTCGGACATTATTATCAGTCACCTAACCGGGTTATCCTTAAGAATATTAGCTTAATATTCTCCAGGAACTTCCCGTCAAAAGTGGGAAACAGTTTAGACTCATATACCTATTGGAGTATCAGGGAGTAGTTTAACCTCTTATACCGGTCGGAGGATTGAGAAACAGTTTATACTCGTATACTCTTTGGAGTTTTGAGAAGCAGTTTATACTCGTATACTCTTCGGAGTGTTAGGAAGCAGTTTATACTCTTATACCGGTCGGAGTTATGCCATTCTCAATTGGCTTACCTCAGCGTTATGACGCCAGCTTCAACCAAGGTCTGAATGCTATTCTTGAGAGCAAAGCAATCCTTGGTGGGATGAACGACCCTCCTGTGGTATGCACAGTACTTTGGGTCCGTAGTGTTGTCAGCTTCCTCCTGATTTGTGATAGGTGGTAGCTTGATCTTGTTACCTTCAAGGAGGGATTCGAAGATGGCTGGAACGTCTTCGTCCTTGAAAGAGTACTCTTTTTGGAGTCTCGGACCCGAAGTCTTTTGCTGCCTTCGGGATTGCTGTTGTGACGCTTGATTAGCACCACCAGCAGCTGCAGGTGCCTTGCCCTTACCACGAGAGGCGAAGTTTGAGCCAGTAGCTGCAGGTGTTTTGCCCTTACCACGAGAGGCGAAGTTTGAGTCCAGAGGATTAGCCGTCGGTAGGTTCCTCTCGGCCTTCTTCCTTCGGAGGAAACGTTCAGCTTGCTCTCCTCGGACTTTCAGATCCTGCCACGTTTTGGACGGTGCTGTGCCCATTGCTTCCAACACGTCCAGCGAAAGGTTGTTGTGGCAGGTCTGGAGGATGAATTCATTGGTGATCGGGTCCCGACAATTCATCGCTTTGTTCCGGAACCTTTTAACGAAGGTGTCGACTAACTCCCCGTCCTTCTGCTTCTCATCGAGCAATGATCCGATAGATATCTCGGTGTCGTCGTCGAAGAAGTTGGCGAGGAACATGGTCTCCATATCGTCCCAGCTGTTCACGCTACTTGGCTTGAGGCGGCGATACCAATCGAAGGCGGCTCCGCGAAGAGTGCCGACGAATGACCGCACCATCAGAGGCTCATTGCCGGAAATAATACCCAGGTGCGATTTGAAATAAATCAAATGCTGAGTGGGGGAACCCTTCCCATCGAACGGCGTGAAGTTGATTAAACTGAACTTCGCCGGATAGGGGATCGATTCCCACTCTCTTGGGTATGGACAGGGAATGCCTGTTTTCTTCGTCTCTTGAGCGGAGATCAATGTGTTGATTTTGCTCTCGAGATCTTTGATCTTCAAGTCTTCACTTGTATCCTCGTTGGCATCCTCGTTACCACCCCCTGCATTGACGGGAGGGTTATTGGCATTGTGAGCTCCATCCCTATCCGTGTGCTCTTCTTCCTGAACAACATGATTACGGTGACTTGGTTCACCTTGTTGGTTCCTGAATGCCTGGATTTGTTGCTCATGCATCTCTCTCATAGTCTGCATGGCCATCTGCATCTCAAACTTGAAACTTTCTTTCTGTTTAGCCAAAGCGTCTTCAAGCATCTTGGCCATTTCTTCCGCGCTTATCATAAATGACTCGCGGGGTTGTCCTTCGCTGGACACTGTATTGTCCGATGCGACAGCAGAGCAGGAATCCGATTCTTCATCTTCCGAAGGCAATCTTGTCCGAACCCTACCATAAGTTCCTCGTGCGATGGCTCCGGACTGCAGACGGGTTACACGCCGAGATGCTTCCAGAAACGACTTGAGATCAATCTGTGTCGATGTCTCTTTGCTGGTCATGTTGGCGGTGACCCTCGGAAATTCTCCGTCTTTAACCACCGTTCTTCTTTGCCGGAAACGCCTATACCTTGGTTTTGGCGTTTCGGTGCCGAGCCTTTCGAACACTGAAATTCTCTCGGGGACTACCTTGATGCAGTTGCATTGAGACAGTACCGCCCGAATGAGCTTTGAACAAGGGCACTGAGTTTCTAGCCTTCGAGGACTCCTCTTTCTGGCTTTGCTCGTACCCCCAGCACGATAGTACAGCTCGTCCGTTTGAAAGTCAGAGCAACCCATCGTGTGTTGGCACGATTTCTCAGGTATAACGTAATCATCATCAGATGATAACGTTTCCTTCTGAGGGAGAATTGCCTTCCTTGGACTTTCAAGAGTCACGCGCCTTGAGACATGCCTTTTTGGGCGTGAATTCTCAGCGGGCTCCTGAACTTCAATGCTGAACTTCAATGCGCAGCATAGTGCGCTTGGGTGCCATGATTTCTTTGTCATGTTGAGGGTTGCGGCGACCCCCAGCGTGTTGATTCGTTCGGGGCTTTCTTAGTGGGCCCAAACGTTCTTGGATCGGAGCTTTGCTTCGCTCCTCGGGAAGTGGACCGAGGCGCTCCAAGACTGGCTTTCTTCTTCGGGAGGATTCTGCATGATCTCCCGGAGTAGCTATGGGAATTCTCGGCGACTTAGCTGGGTTCGCCGGAGGTTGAATTTTGGTTGGAGGCTGCAAAGGTTGCTCCTTAGCCTGAATTGCCGCTTCAGACTTTGGCGGCTTCTTGACCACCTCTTTCTGCATCTTTCTACGGGCTTCTTCAGCTTGAGCCCGTGCCTGCGCTGATAGTGCGCGGCGTTTGCGGATGCGTTCTCCCAGCGTTGAACGATTTCGTTTGATACGGACCCATTCCATTATTGGCGGCTTGGAAGAGGCGCCGTTCATCTGTTGTTGAGGCTGTTTGCCTCTCTTGTTCTTCAGATCCACATTGTAGCGGATCCCGTCAACTGACTCCATGGCCTTTGCGAATCGTTTCGCAAGGCGTTGACGTTGCCTTTGGCGGGCTCTCTTCGAGAGAGTCACCACGCCCCCTGCGGCAGAAGGGTTGGCCAGAGCAGATCTGACCTGGTTGGAAACTGGAGGGATCTCACCCGATGCGACTGTGGCATCAAACGGGGCGAGATCTTCATTGGTGGCTTCGACTTCTTCATACCAACGAACCTTTCTCCTGGAGGAGAACTTGGACTTCTTGGACTTGCGGGGAGAGGTAGATCTGGACGAGGATGAAAGGTACTCCTCGAACTTGGTCTGATCTAACTCGTATTCGACCTCCTCCACGACCGGGATTGAGATCCGCGGCTGCGACGCTCCGATCTCGTCGGCGAGATCGGTGGCTCCCACTGTGGTCGCCAGATTGTTCGCGGGGAAAATCGTTTTATAAGATGCCTGGTTACAACGGAAATCAAATTATGAAAATTAATACAAAGGATTACAACTTTTCTCCTATTTGTGGTTCGATACGAAATTCGGCTGAGCTCCTGTTTTTGCGTTTTTTGGTCGCTCGCTTGGTGGTTCTTGCCCGCTGCCGTTGGTGGTTGGTTGCCTTGTTTGGTACCACCACCTGAGATCTTAGATTCCGGTGTCGGATCTACGCAGTTACGACGGGTATTATTTCACCAAAAATAATACGGGGAGGATTGTTTTCTACCAATGGAAACAATCGTCCAAGTCTCTGGATCTAAGACCAAGCTGTAGATCCGGAGTTGATGCCTGCGTTAGAGCTGAGTCTGATCTCTGAACACCTGTCTTAGTTTGACTTGTTATGATCGTATTCCCGTTTAGCACCAGGATGCTGAAGGAGTGAGTCCTCCGATTTAGTCCAAAGTTTTCAATCTTTTTAAGGTTTCTCGAGTCTCTCAATCCTGAGCAGGGCTTCGCCTCTCTCCAAAATTCCTCAATCCCTCTGAAATGGAACCAAGTCCTAGCCTATTGTTATAGGCACCCAGATCTTTGTGGCCTATGGCCTACAGATCTGGCTCGCCCACCAGGTGGCTCTGGCTCTTGGCCTATGCCACCCTGATGGTTGGCTCGTGCTGCGTAGCCACCTCAAGTGGCTCAGCATCATGCTGAGCCACCTTGAGGTGGCTCGCCTTCCGAGCCCACCTTGAGGTTGCTCGGCCACGAGTTCCACCCTCAAGGTGGCTCGGCTTGCGAAGTCACCTTGATGTGGCTCGGCCCTTGGCGAGTCACTCTTGAGGTGGCTCGGCCTTGGCCGAGCCACCTTGAGGTGGCTCGGCTTGGGCCGAGCCACCTGAAGTTGGCTCGGCTTCGGCCGAGCCCCTCTAGGTGGTGGGTTTGGTGTTTTCCCGCCTTGGTTCTATCTGTGATTTGGTTCTGTGGTTGATTTATCCAGACTTGATTCGTTGACCTGATTTGGCAGTAAATCCGGATCCTGATTAGGCAGTAAATCCACTTCTGAATCTGAGTCCGAAACCGATCTTGATTCGATCGTGATTCGTCCGAGTATGCCCTTGGTTGGATGACTCGTTGACTCTTCGAACACTTGACTTGATCCCGCACGCGAATGGACGTATTCTGTTGCTTGCGTGCGATTAGTCAATCTCGTTGCCTCGTTGGTTTGTCGGTTTGTGCCGAGCTGAGCTAAGGGACCTATAAGCAATTTTATATGCCTACACCTACAGTAAGGACCAAAACCACAATTCACTCTCGATAAATAAGAAATTCACCTTTAGTTCGGTAATCAAACCTTCCGACAGTTAGGATTATCCGAATCTTTCGATTCTCGGAGTGGAGATCCCACTCCTAGTTTCACCTTTCCGGATTCTTAGGGTGGAAATCCCACTTCGAGTTTCCTTAGAAACTGGAGATAGAATATAAAATTCTTCCTCTTTGGTGTTGGGAGATAGAATATAAAATTCTTCCTCTTCTATTTTGGGTTCGTCTTTGCCCCAAGAGAAGACACCATCCTTCAACTTCATAATCCGTGCCTTATACGCACGGGGAATTTTATCTCAAATCCTAAGTAGGGATAAGTCAACGCCTAACACGCGTTGCCGGTTTAGTCTTTCACCAATTAAAAAAGACACCAGAATTCCAGTCTGAGAAATTTTATCCCGAAGCCTAAGTAGGGATAAGTCAGTGCCTAACACGCGTTACCGGTTAGTCTTTGGTCGTAAAAAAGACAAAAGCCCATATATTCGATATTGTGGCAGGTTGTTATTCATAACACTAAAATCCGTGCTTCACACGCACGGAGAATTTTATCCCGAATCCTAAGTAGGGATAAGTCAACGCTTAACACGCGTTGCCGGTTTAGTCTTTTACTGATTAAAAAAGACACCAGAATTCTAGTCTGGGGAATTTTATCCCGAAGCCTAAGTAGGGATAAGTCAGCGTCTAACACGCGTTGCCGGTTAGTCTTTGACCGTAAAAAAGATAAAAGCCAACATATTTAACATTGTGACAGGTTGTTATTCATAACACCAAAATCCGTGCTTCACACGCACGGGGAATTTTATCCTGAATCCTAAGTAGGGATAAGTCAACGCCTAATACGCGTTGCCGGTTAGTTCTTGACCATAAAAAAAGAACCAAAGCCTACATATTCGACATTGTGGCAGGATGTTATTAATAACACCAAAACCCGTGCCTTACACGCACGGAGAATTTTATCCCGAATCCTAAGTAGGGATAAACCAACGCCTAACACGCATTGCCGGTTTAGTCTTTCACCAATTGAAGAAGACATCAGAATTCAAGTCTGGAGAATTTTATCCTGAAGCCTAAGAAGGGATGAGTCAGCACTTAACCCGCGTTGTTGGGTGGTTCGTTCCCGTGAAAACGACCGAGTCTACGTATTCAGCATCGTAGCAACAAAAATCCATGCCTTTTATGTATGGGGAATTTTATCTCGAATCCTAAGTAGGGATAAGTCAACGCCTAACACGCGTTGTCAGTTTAGTCTTTCACTGATTGAAGAAGACACCAGAATTTAAGTCTGGGGATTTTTATCCCGAAGCCTAAGAAGGGGTAAGTCAGCGCCTAACACACGTTGTCAGGTAGTCTATCCCCGTAAGAAAGACGAAGTCTACGTATTCAACATCGTAGCACTAAGAGAGTTAACTCTTTTAGCATAACGTTACATGCGGAACAAACTTAAACAATCTGCATGCAAGACCGATTCAAACGATAATCGGTAAAGGCACGTCAAATCCGTTGAAGACTGAGGATTTCCTAAAAACCCTAAGTCTATGTCTGATGCACGTCGCTGTTTAGTCTTTTCACAGGAGAAAGACGAAGTCTACGTATTCAATATCGTAGCACTAAGAGAGTTAACTCTCTTAGCGTAACGTCATATGCGGAACAGACTTAAACAATCTGCATGCTAGCCCGACTTAAACGGTAGCCGGTAAAGGCTCATCAAACTCGTTGATGACTGAGGATTTGCCAAAAATCTTATAAATGCGAGAGTCATTGATGCATCAGCTCCATTAGTTGGTCTCGTGACTTAAGCATCCCATATCATCAGGATAAGATCCATATCTGTGGATGAATCAGCTTTAGCAGTTGGTTCTGCAGTCCCAACATTTGAGACCACCACGCTCCAACGCCTTAAGAGCTTAAACTGTGTAGACTCCAACGAACGTACAAGTATAAACTGTGTTAACGCCGGACAACGCGTTACAGTAAAGGTTGATGCCGGTCAACGCATCGACAATTTTGCCAAAATAAGGCTAAGGAAAAATTCCGGATTAAAGGATGATTCCGGGGAGTTCAATCACATTCGGATACAAACTTCTGACAAGGATGATCAGTTCAAAGTCAACTCAACGACAAGAGCTAAATTTAAAAACTTACGCATCAACTTCAATCCAATATTTCAACAACGGTCAGACGATAAACACAGCACCGGAAGAACTTCATCTATTCGACAAAACACTGAATAGACTAAAGGCTGAAGAAGTCAAGAATTAAAGCAGTTCACAGGTCTCTCTACGAGATTGAGAAAAGGGCCTATCTTATCCAAAGCATCCCAGACTCCTCTATAAAAAATGAGTCTGAAATACTTTGGAGGGGGTATCTGTAGGCGTATAAAAATACCTATAGGTTCCTACACACAGCTCGAGACGAAATGCAGACGATAAGCATCATCATTCAAGTCAGGAAATACCTATAGGTTCCTACACACAGCTCGAGACGAAATGCAGACGATAAGCATCATCATTCAAGTCAGGAAATGATTATACGGTTCCGTGGAAGTTAATGAATATACAAAGTGATTCATTGGAGTGTATAAGTCAACGGAATGACAAAATGCGTAATACACGTCCGGAGAAGTCAGAAAGTGTCAAACACCTCAAAGTGGCCTACATAAAGAATTGACATTTCTACCATGATACAATTTAAATCTGAAAAAAATTCAAAAGACAAAAGTTGAAGGTCTCTTCGTCAGCTTTCTAACGTATCTTGAATCACCTCATTCCGAGGTCGGATGAGTGAGTTAACATTATTACAATACCGTGTTATAGTAACCACGGGACGGATCTGTGCTACAGTACCGCGGAACGGATTTGTGCTACAGTACCGCGGGATGGATTTGTGCTACAGCACCGCGGGATGGATCTGTACTATAGCATCGCGGGACAAATCTGTGCTACAGCACCGCGTGACGGATCTGTGCTACAGTGCTGCTGGTCGGATCTGCGCTATAGTATCGCGGGACAGATCTGCGCTACAGTGCCGCGGGACGGATCTGTGCAAAGCAGAAGACCGATAAACCCCGGCATAGGCGAAGATCCCATGCAAAGCAGAAAACCGATAAACGATTTTCCAGCGTTTGTTTTGACGAGAGTTGTAATTTTTGTTTTCATTGTGTAAAAGTCTTATAAAAAGACTATCTTTTTTTGTTTTCAATATAACGATTGAAGTTGTAATGAATACCGTAATGAATACATCAACTTTTAATGAAAACAATCTCGAGCTACGTGCGGACACCTATAGGTATTTTTAGACATCTACAGATACTCCCTCCAAAGTATTTCAGACTTATTCTTTTATAGAGGAGTCTGGAATGCTTTGGATAAGATAGGCCTTGTTCTAATCTCTTCAGTATTTTGTTAAGGAGATCGCGTAGAAGGACCTGTGAATGGCTTCAATTCTTGACTCCTTCAGCCTTTAGTCTATTTAGTATTTTGTCGAATAGATGAAGTTCTTCCGGCGCTGCGTTTATCGTTTGACTGTTGTCAAAATCTTAAGCCAAAGTTGATGTATAAGCATTTAAATTTAGCTCGTGTTGTTGAGTTGATGTTGAACTGATCGTCTTCGTCGGGAATTCATATTTGAATTGTAATTGAACTCCCTGGAATCATCCTTTAACTCAGAATTTTTCATTAGCCTTATTTTGACGAAATTATCAATGCGTTGACCGGCATCGACCTTTACTGTAATGCGTTGTCCGGCATTGACATAGTTTATACTCGTACGTTTGTTGGAGTCTACACAGTTTAAGCTCTTAAGGTGTTGAAACGTGGCGGTCCCAAATATTGGGGCTACAGGACCAACTGTTAAAGATGATTCATCTACAGTTATGGATCTCATCCTGAGGTTATTGGATGCTCAAGTCACGAGACTAACTAATGAAGCTGATGCGTCAATGACCATCACATTTATAGAATTTTTGGCAAATTCTCAGTCCTCAACGGGTTTGATTAGCCTTTACCGACTACCGTTTGAGTCGGACTAGCATGCAGATTGTTTAAATCCATTCTGTACGTAACGTTGTGCTAAAAGAGTTAACTCTTTTAGTGCTATAATATTGAATATGTAGACTTTGTCTTTCTCCTGTGAAAAGACTAAACAGCAACGTGTATCAAACGTAGACTTAGGATTTTTAACAAATCCTCAGCCTTCAACGGATTTGACGTGCCTTTACCGATTACCGTTTGAATCGGGCTTGCATGCGGATTGTTTAAGTCCGTTCTGTATGTGACGTTGTGCTAAGAGAGTTAACTCTCTTAGTGCTACGATATTGAATATGTAGACTTCATCTTTCTTACGGGAATAGACTACTCGGCAACGCGTGTTAGGCACTGACTTATCCCTTTTTAGGATTCAGGATAAAAGTCCTCAGACTTGGATTCTGATGTCTTCTTTAATCAGTGAAAGACTAAACCGGTAACGCGTGTTAGGCGCTGACTTATCCCTACTTAGGATTCGGGATAAAATTCTCCACACGTGTAAGGCACAGATTATGGCGTTATTAATAACAACCTGCCACAATATTGAATATATGGGCTTTTATCCTTTTTACGGTCAAAGACTAACCGACAACGCGTGTTAGGCGCTGACTTATCCCTACTTAGGCTTCGGAATAAAATTCCCCAGACTTGGATTCTGGTGTCTTTTTTACTCGGCGAAAGACTAAACCGGCAACGTATATTAGACGTTGACTTATCCCTCCTTAGGATTCGGGATAAAATTTTCCATGCTTGTGAAGCACGAATTATGGCGTTATTAATAACAACCTGCCACAATGTTGAATATATGAGCTTTTATCCTTTTTACATCAAAGACTAACCGACAACGCGTGTTAGGCGCTGACTTATCTCTACTTAGGCTGCGGGATAAAATTCCCCAGACTTGAATTCTGGTATCTTCTTCAATCGGTGAAAGTCTAAACCGGCAACGCGTGTTAGGCGCTGACTTATCCTTACTTAGGCTTCGGGATAAAATTCCCCATGCGTGTGAAGCATGAATTTTATAGTTGAAGGATCCTCCTGTGGTACACACAGTACTTTGGATCCGCAGTATTGTCAGCTTCCTCATGATTTGTGATAGGTGGTAGCTTGATCTTGTTGTTCTCAAGGAGGGATTCAAAAATGGCTGGAACATCTTCGTCCTTGAAGGAGTACTCTTTTTAGAGTTTCGGATCCAAAGTATTTCGTTGTCTCCGGGGTTATTATTATGACGTCTAATTAACGTCAACAACTGCTGCAGGTACATTCCCCTTACTACGGAAGACGAAGCTTGAGTTCGGAGGGTTAGCCGTCGGTTGGCTTCTCTCGGATTTCTTCCTTTTGAGGAAGTGTTCGGCCTGCTCTCCGTGTACTTTTAACTCTTTCCAGGTGTTAGAAGATGCTACTCCCATAACTTTCAACACGTCCAAAGAGAGGTTGTTATAACAGGTTTGGAGGATGAAGTCCTCTGTGATCGGATCTCGACAGTTCATTGCTTTATTCCGGAAGCACTTGACGTAGTCATCGATCGTCTCGTCGTCTTTTTGTTTCTCATCGAAGAGTGTCCTGATTAACACTTCAGCGTCATCATCAAAGAAATTACCAAGGAATGAGCTTTCCAGGTCGTCCCAGCCGTTGATGCTTCCAGGCTTGAGACGACAGTACCAATCGAATGCGGGCTCACGAAGGGTGTCAACGAATGACCAGACCATCAATGCCTCATTGTCGGAGATCATGCCCAAGTGAGACTTGAAGTAGATCAGATGCTGAGTGGGTGAACCCTTCCCGTCGAACGACGTGAAGTTGATCAGGTTAAACTTTGTCGGGTATGCTATTGAATCTCACTCTCTTGGATAGGGACACGGAATACCAGTCTTCTTCACCTCTCGAGTAGACATCAGAGCGTTGACTTTATTCTCGAGATCTTTCATCTTTTCATCCTCGCTTGTATCCTTTCTTGGTCGATTTTGAGGAGGGACAAGGGGGTCACCCCTAGTATTGTCATCAATTGTGGGACCACCCCTGGCATCGTTATTCTCAGTGGGACCACCCCCAGTGTTTTGATCAATGAGAGGGTTATCAGCATTAAGGTGTTCATCCTCATCTGAATCGCTAGCTGCTTGGCTAACATTATTGCGACAACTGGATTCACCTATCTGATTCGACAAGGCTCGGATCTGTTGGTCGTGCATTCATCTCATCTCCTACACATCCATTTTCATTTCGATTTTGAATGCTTCTTTCTGCTTGGCTAGAGCATCCTCAACTATTTTGGCTACTTCCTTGGTGTTAATCATAAACACTTCGCGGGATTGTCCCGGACTGGATACCGTTTTGTCGGAAGCGACTGCAGAGTTTGCATCTAATGCTTTATCATCCGAGGATAATCCCCTCTACATTCTTTGATAATCCCTTTGTCTTATTGTTCCTGATCGTAACTGGGTTAGATGATGCAATATGAGCGGGTCAGAACTAGAAGGTCGAGCCGACTTTCCCTTATCAGCCATGTTAATTATGACTTTTGAAAGTTCGTCACCTTGAACGGCCGATCGTTTCTTACGGAGACGCTTTGGTTTGGACTTTAATGCTTCAGAGGAAAGTTTTCGGAATACCGAGACCCTCTGTGGAGCGGTCTTGGGGCAGGTACACGCTGATAATACTGCCTTGATAATTTCAGCACACGGACAATGAGAGTCCGCTTCTCGGTTACTCCTTTTCCAAGACTTGTTCTTATCCCCATCCCGATAGTATAACTCATCGGTTTGATTAGCGGAGCAACCCATCGTGTATTACCATGACCCCCCAGGTATAACATTGTCATCAGACAAGTACGCTTTCCTCTGGGAATTTAATGCTTTGTTAGAGTCTTCAGGAGTCACATATTTGAGGCTACGTTTTCGTGAGCGTAGGATCTCAACAGGCTCCTGGACTTCGACACGCAATCCAGCGCGATCAGTTACAGGGATTTTCTCACCATGCGGTCTCTTCCACTCCTTAGGAGGACGATTACAACCCCCATCCTGATAAACTACTTCGGATTCATTCAACAGGCCTAAGCATTTTTTAACCGAGGCTTTGCCTCGACCCGCGTGCGAAGGACCAAGATGATCCATGATCTTTATATTAAAATAGGATAAATCCACACTGTCGCGTGGCTCCACCGGAGGTGCGGAACTCAACAGAATTGGAGAAATAGGTACATAATGTCTTCTGTCTTGGTCCTGGCGCAGGTCAGACTTGAGTGACCCGTGGCTTGGAGAGTCAAATTGAAGTGACCAGCGGCTAGAAAGGTCAGATTGAAGTGAACCGAGGCCGGGAGGGTTAGATTGAAGTGACCCACGGCTGGGAGGGTCAGATTGAAGTGAACCGTGCTTTTTGATCTTTTCGGCCGTCGTCTCGTACTTTGGCCTCCAAGTTTGATACAGTCTTGGTTGTTTTTTGGCTATGTCCTTCTTCTGTACTTTTGTGCCTTTCGCACAAGAATGCGCGCGTGCACAAGCAGTGCGCGGTGATTTTGGATTCGTTCCTCAAGAGTTGAACGGATCCTTTTGACTTGCATCCATTCACTTGTTGATGATTTGGAGGAGGGGGCGTTTGCTCGCTGTTGGGGCGCTTGGTGTTCCCTAAATTTTAGATCCGTCCTGTAACAGATCTTGTCCACTGGCTCCAAAGCCTTAGTGAGTTAGCACGCGAGGCGCTGACGTTACCTTTGACGTGCCCTCTTCGATAGAATTAGTGCGGATCCAGCGGCTATCTCCTTGATTGAGGAGGAGTCCAGATCTACAGATCCGGCCTCGTTGGAGGCCGGAGGGGCGTTGCAAGGTGTGATTGCAGCAGCAACGGGGGCGTTAATCTTCCTGCACTTGCGAGTGGAGGAGGATCTGGAGGAGGAGGACGACAGATACTCCTCAAACTTCTATTGGTCGAACTCGTACTTGACCTCTTCTTCAACCGAGATCCGAATCCGAGGTTACGATACATCAGCCTTCGCAAAAAGGCTGTTAGCTCCCACTATGGTCGCCAGCGTATTTGGGTCAAAAGTTGATGTTTTCATTACCTCGAATCTATTACAACTTCAGTCATTACAATAAACTCAAATAAAGAGAAAAATCGATCTTTTTATAAGATCTCCTTACACAATGAAAATAAAAATTATAACTCTTGTCAAACTACACACAGATCCTATTTATTAGTCTGTGTTTTGCGTGGGATCTTTGCCTGTGCCGGGGACGTCGATATCCGTGGACCGCCTACGGATCAGATCCGATTGTCAGAAAATTAACAGAGCTCTTACTTTACTAAGAAAATATTCACTTGAAGCACTGAAATCGACCAAGCGAAATCAGTAGCTCTTCTTGAGATTAAGACTAAGCCTAATCTTAAGGAGTGGACGGGGGGAATATTGGTTCAGATCCTTCGAAAGCCTTCCTCTTTATGCTGAAGTTCGCCGGGATCTGACTTGCCTCCGCTATAAATTCGTGCTCCTTTGACTCCTCAATCCAACAACACCTCCCCTCTTGATAAAATTCTGTCACCATGAAATGAGCCCCTAAGCTTGTATTTATAGGCTTCGGTTATGGGGTATTTGGATAAGAATGAGTAATTTGGCCTTATCTTCAGTTAATAACAGTCTAACCACATTTGTAGATGATATCTAGGTAGTTAGGAACCTCTGAAACAGAAGAAACCAATCAAAACAGGCTAAAAATGCGTTTTGGAGGTTACAGGTAGTTTTGGGTGCGAGACGGACCGTGTTGACCCGCAGGGGTGCGGGTCAGCCAAGTCTGACCCGCGCTGGCATGGGTCGGCCAGCTCCGACCCGCGCTGGCACAGGTCGGCACGCCGTCTCGCTTGCGGCGTATGGTTTCTTGATGTATTGTGATGGGTCCAGATTTGCCTCAGCTGTAACTCCTAGGTGCTTTTTGTTGATTTATTTTGTAGGCGACATCCTGTATTTTCTGCAGTCGAATTTGGAGATTTTTTTAAGCCGTTTTGCGTATTTTTTTGGTCGTCATGTTGCTTTGCTACGTTTTAACTTAGTTAACTTGCCTTCATACGCTCGTTTAGCTTCTTTATGACACTTGGAGCTGACCGACAAGGCGGAAGGCACTTGGAGCTGACTGTCAAGCTGGTATAATCGGGGCTGACTAACGTGCGGTTTCGTCACTTTTGAGTGTGTGACCATTACGTACGCGTGCCTTGACTGAAAACGTTCGCTAGTGTGGGCCAGACGTGTGTTATCTCTCTTGGGCCTCGTAATGTTGGTTGACGTTCATCGTATTCTCGTCGTCTCGGCTACTGGCGGACACCTATAGAATATTTAGACGCTACCAGGCTTATAGAAAATTTTTAACGCTCCTAGCACAAAGATTGTCTCTACTGGGCACAAAATGTATCCGGATCTAGTAAGGTTATTTTTCTTTCAATTGGGAGTAAAACAATGTTTATTGAGGATAGATTGATATTAAAGGGCGGCAAATCCTCAGTGCATTTCTAGTAACTGGAGTAGAGGGATTTACATAAGATCTTGACTTCTCACAGTCCTTCAGATGATAAGAGAGCAACCGAAAGAGGAGTCAGAATGGTCAAGTTACACTTTCTCAACCCACAATTGCACTATCTGGTGCTGTCATGTTTCATATGAGCTCTTATTATACAAGTCAATAATAAGGCAAACTAGAGGTGTTCACACCAATCCAATAGAGAAATCTCGCTGGCAAAAAACGTAGATAGTTCAATACGGGTCCACCCTCTATCTAGCTCCACGTGGGTCAATGGTTGTCTGTACATAGCGGTTCAGAGTTTGTTGCCATTGGTGTGCCCATCTTCTAGCTCAAAGTACAAAGTGTCACCATACAAACTGTTAATTGCACCTCGCGCTAATCGATTAGCCTCTGTTCCATAATTAACTTTAAGTGGCTTTCAAGCCCAAGGCCTAAGTTTAACCATATTATGGCAATAATTAATGTGATTTAGGAGAACATTCAATTTGATCATAGAGTAAATGAATTCTGTTTCACTTCTGACATTCTATTGTTTCTTCCTTTAAAGCTTTAGTCAAACGCTGATTGGTTTTTTGTGAGATTTTACTGTTATAAATAAAGTATTACTTTCCTAATTAAAAAAATAAAAATTTTAAGAAAAAGTATGTGCTGATCTGTAAATTTTGTATTTTTTTTATAGATTATTAGATTTAAGGTGCTTGCCTACGTGCCTTGTTCGAAGATTAAGCTTTTTTATTTTTTTTATTTAGAGGTCGAGTTGAGTACTATTTTTATAGATTATTTAGACTTGTTGGAAGGTTGAGCCCTGTCGCAAGATAAGCCTTTTGATATTTTTTATAGGTGCTGCAGCCTTGTCGATAGATAAGCCTTCGATATCTTTTATAGAATTATTAGATTTAAGTGCTGAAGCCTTGTCGAAGACAAGCCTTGAACTCTTAACCTATGACTTGTTAGAAAGAATTTTTATCGCTGGGTTACTTAGTAGTTATTTATCTATAATTTTACTTATAATATATAGCATAGCTCGACACTTAGGTACTGGTTTGGCAATAAAAGATTGTGCTTCTTATCTAGAGGATGTGTCTTATATGACTTGGTCAATAGCTAGATTAAAGCTGTTTGGTGACCAGATTAAATTAGGAGGGAGTGATTATTTGAAGATCGTGTCTTTGCAAGCTAGCTTTTTGAATAAGCTAACCTTCAAGTAGCGTTCTGTCTTTGGAAAAGAGCTGTTCCCAATTTCTTCTTCCGCTTTTGCACCCTAATTAATTCTATAATGTATTTACTCATAATTTCTAAGTTCATGTCTTATTAGTCATTTAACAAATTAAGCTGTTGTACAGCTACTTTGCAAACAGCTCTAGTCAGATTTCAGACTCAGCTCACAAGCTATCAGCTTTTAGCTATATATTCACAGCTCAGACTCGACAAGCTTTCAGCTATTAATCTCGTACCTGCTTTTCAGCTAGTTTTTGCCAAAACTAGAGACTTTAGTCGCTAGCTATGAAGAATCTTCTACAAAAACTGTAACATAAACAGTAGAATAATTTTGGCATCCTTTCTAAAAGCACTCATAATAGATTAACTTATCAAATTATATTTAAGCCATCTACTAATCTAATTCTTTTGAAATGTCTATTTAACTAAGAGTAAATCTGATGAATTTAATAATATTGAATAATAATTTGTACTATTGTAATACATTAACAACTGATAGACGGAATTGTTTTAGTGTAAAACCTTGGTTGTTGCATTCTATGTGATACTATTCTCTCCAAATTAGATGATAATCGAAGAGTATTCAATTACTCCAATTCTTAACCCTCTATCCCAATCTCAAGGGATGAGATGTACCACAGTAGAATTATCACAATCGCCTTGAAAACCACTATTCGTCTTAAAAACTTATTATTACGAAATTATAGAAAATCCTACATGACGATTTAAATCTTGACCCTAATTGACATTGAATGAATGTTAGCAGATTGAGATGTTATAGATTAAGTAATATTATAAGAAAAATATTCTAGCGAATAATTGCATACTTTTTTTAATTAACCATGATGTAGGTCGTTGGTTGACCTAAATCCCGTAATTTCGCATTATAACTTAATATGACGATTAAGATTTGGAATTGCATTATGCTAATAATTATAATTCCATACGATGTAGTTGCAAATCGAAGTATACATCTAATGTATGATTATGTCTATCAATTATGTTGTTAAAAGATCAAGTTCCTTTAGTTCAAAGCGTCTCTAGCTTAGTGGCTGCAAAGTCAATTCCGAGGCCCTACTTTAGATTGCCAAAATTATGTGTAGTAAAGTTCAGCAAGCACCGTACGCAATCAATCAAATTAACAGTTTTTAAGGCAAATCACTCATCGTCCTAATTGCCAGCTCTGTGCTTGATCACAATATTGGGCCTCTATGCTTGATCACAATCGTATGTCTTTTTAGGCAAATCTCTGAGTTAACGTTAGTGAAGGGTTGGCGGTCAGAACCCCGACTCTCCCCTTATAAGTAAGAATTTGTTAGTGAGCCATTATGTTTCGTTAGCTCATGAGAGCCTTAGAAGTTTTGGAACTCGAGAGGGAGCCAAGGCCAAACCTCTGAAGCCTTCTCACTTCCAAGAGTTCTGTAACTTATGATCATATATCTTGGTGAAAACCAACCACTTCAAGAATTCCGCTTAGCCTAGATCTATATCGTGTCATTCCCTAGAGGAAACTTCCATATTTCTTATTAGGGCGTGTTATGGCTGCGGCTAATATAAGCGTTCGAAAACTTTAGAAAAAAACATCTCCCCTAGCTCTATTTACCCTGCCACGTCGGATGATCATGTGAGATTAGTCTTCTCCAGAACTTTTGTCATTTCTTCCGCTTGTTAATTCGCTAGGACTTAATAGCGGTAACGACTAGCAGAAAAAATTCGGCCGCCACCTTGACTCTTTATTCCTCTCCTCCAGTTTCCCTCCCCCATTCTTGGGATAGTGAAATCGGTTCGAAAACCAGCGCAAGTTGAGTATGTTAAATCAACTAAATATTATTTGATTTCAAACTTAGGATGTAAATATTAATAATCGGTGAAAGAATTGCTGATCGAAAATACCCTCTTGGTGCTTTGTCACGTTGCAGAGGATCCAAATCCTCTTTGGACTCCAAAGACCGGGTGTCTAGCTTCACAGCTAAGATATCGTCTCAGTAGCTAGACACCTACCCGTGCTGAAGGGCAAGCATCGAACTGCAAGATGTGTGGCGGTGACTGGAGCCCAACACATGCTTATTTTTATTAGTGCGGGATCCACTCGATTGCATCTAAGTGCCCATAGAGTGGTATCTATGTGCATTGGTCTCGATGCGCCACTGGTACAAATAAGACTGGCCTGTTACGAATACGAAAACGGGTTTTTGTCAGGATCCGAACGCGATATTGAGAGCTGCTGATGAAGTATCTATATGAGGGTCTTTTGTCGGATAAAAAACAGCAGAATAAAGAGGCATGTACTGTGTAGGCTTATGGCAGTTATGATATTTCTAGGGGTCAAGTTAACGTAAACTTAGTGCCTGCCAGTTTTATGGGATATGTGCAAGTTTAATCAAAATAAATATAGTATTGTCGGTTATAATATAAATTATAGTGGTTAAAAGAGATCGATTACTCTTTTTGTTATTGTACAAGCTTGGTGAGGATAAGGTGATGCCAATGATTGGGAGAACGTATCTGTCGTCTTAGTGAGTAGCCATAGTGGAGAACTTTTTCTGAAATGTTACATATGTAAGAAAAAAAAAATTGCGTTTATCATATCTTCCTCATATGTATTTTATTTATTTATTTTATATTTTGATAAGTGAAATTCAAAATATAGTACAGTGTATACCGAATCCAGACGTGCAAGAATGTACAAAATCAACCAATTCATGTAAGTACCGAAATTAATTTATATCATGGTACTCCCATCTTGGTCTTTTTTCTATGAATATCCTAGACCTCTCAAATTAGAACATCATGATAATTGACCTTACGCTTTAAGAAAGCAGAGTGTTGCTTATCTGTTGCTTGGATAAACATAAAATATCCTCTTTACCAAATTGCTAACAATTCACTGATCCAGCTTGTAAGATATACACGCGTTTTTTCGTCTTCTGATAAAAATGTCTTTTGACCATATTACTTTTTTTCGCATATATAAGTTCGAATGCACATTATTAACCAAGGTTGTGGAATCCACAACGACAATCATTTCACTATTCAAGAAAAGGCGTGTAACCACTCATAACCGCTCTTCAAATTGGAACCTAAAACACATAATAAATGATTAATGACATCATAGCACTATACATTAATGAAACACGATATGCCGTATCTCCTTGGGTACAACTTATTACCGATAATACCTTCCAAAAGCCCATCCAAGAAAAAGTAGAAAGTGCGAGCAAATCAACTTGGAAGCAAGATAGAAAGAAGGAAAGATAACGAGTAGGCAAAACGACAAAAGGAGAAAAACACAAATAGAGAAGTCAAGAATATTTATCCGTGCTTTTGGACGACTTCACCTCCATAAAAAGAAAGAAAGAAAGAAGACCCCTATTATTCCATTCTCAACCAAGCCAAACTCCTACCTCCCTTTTAACTACTCTCGCCTTCCTCTCTCTCATGACTCCAAACCTATGAGGAAGAGCTCACTCCATCATCGGCATCGCCATTCGCCATCGCCGCCACCGTTATCTCTTGAGGATGTATCGTGCGGACTTCGTCACGTCGGCAAACCAAGATGAGAAAGCTAAGGAGGAGGAGGCAGCAGAAGATTACTGCAGGAGCATGTACGCGACACCAACATCTAACGAGAGTAAGCTGTCCTCGGTTCCCGTTAATTGTCCTCCGGCGCCGAGAAGGCGACGAGTTATAAACTCGGTGTAGGAGGGGTTGTCGGAGTTCGATTTTTTGGAAATTTGAACATATGGATTGTTCTAGTAACGAGTTAATGTCTATTATTATATGTTATTGCGGGCTAGATATATGAGTTTAAGGCAAGTGTGAGCCTCCGAGAGTTGGATGAAGCTGTATTTTCGCCGGAGGTTTCGGGCTTCAAGAAACGGAGTGGGATTCCTTTGATCACCTAATAGCGTTTTCATATGTGTAAGTGTGTAATTAATTAAGAAGTTGATCGATGCCAAGCATATTAATATTTTTTAGATATAATATATAGTGATTAGTATGGATTTTATATTGATACATGGATGTCCTATTGTTTGTTGTGGGCATTTTATCATTTTGATTTTGTTTGTGTTGTGTGCTGTGCAATTGTGCTGGCTCCAGCGACTTTGGTCAATTGGATTGTGCTGTTTTTCCTCTACGTTTTGCTGTTTTGTTCTTTTCCTTTTTGAGATGCATTTAAAATTACATTTTGTATGATCAAGTAAATGGTTTGTGTATTAAGATTTGAGTTTTTTTATCTTTTTCACTTCATATTGATCTGCTATACGGATAAGATAAGTACTATTTGTTTTGTCTTTCAACTTGCTTTGAAAGACATCAATGATCGATGCATAGGATCGTTTCTTACGGAGACGCTTTGGTTTGGACTTTAATGCTTCAGAGGAAAGTTTTCGGAATACCGAGACCCTCTGTGGAGCGGTCTTGGGGCAGGTACACGCTGATAATACTGCCTTGATAATTTCAGCACACGGACAATGAGAGTCCGCTTCTCGGTTACTCCTTTTCCAAGACTTGTTCTTATCCCCATCCCGATAGTATAACTCATCGGTTTGATTAGCGGAGCAACCCATCGTGTATTACCATGACCCCCCAGGTATAACATTGTCATCAGACAAGTACGCTTTCCTCTGGGAATTTAATGCTTTGTTAGAGTCTTCAGGAGTCACATATTTGAGGCTACGTTTTCGTGAGCGTAGGATCTCAACAGGCTCCTGGACTTCGACACGCAATCCAGCGCGATCAGTTACAGGGATTTTCTCACCATGCGGTCTCTTCCACTCCTTAGGAGGACGATTACAACCCCCATCCTGATAAACTACTTCGGATTCATTCAACAGGCCTAAGCATTTTTTAACCGAGGCTTTGCCTCGACCCGCGTGCGAAGGACCAAGATGATCCATGATCTTTATATTAAAATAGGATAAATCCACACTGTCGCGTGGCTCCACCGGAGGTGCGGAACTCAACAGAATTGGAGAAATAGGTACATAATGTCTTCTGTCTTGGTCCTGGCGCAGGTCAGACTTGAGTGACCCGTGGCTGGGGGACAGATTGAAGTGACCTGTGACCGGAAAGGTCAGATTGAAGTGAACCGAGGCCGGTCAGATTGAAGTGACCTGTGACCGGAAAGGTCAGATTGAAGTGAACCGAGGCCGGGAGGGTTAGATTGAAGTGACCCACGGCTGGGAGGGTCAGATTGAAGTGAACCGTGCTTTTTGATCTTTTCGGCCGTCGTCTCGTACTTTGGCCTCCAAGTTTGATACAGTCTTGGTTGTTTTTTGGCTATGTCCTTCTTCTGTACTTTTGTGCCTTTCGCACAAGAATGCGCGCGTGCACAAGCAGTGCGCGGTGATTTTGGATTCGTTCCTCAAGAGTTGAACGGATCCTTTTGACTTGCATCCATTCACTTGTTGATGATTTGGAGGAGGGGGCGTTTGCTCGCTGTTGGGGCGCTTGGTGTTCCCTAAATTTTAGATCCGTCCTGTAACAGATCTTGTCCACTGGCTCCAAAGCCTTAGTGAGTTAGCACGCGAGGCGCTGACGTTACCTTTGACGTGCCCTCTTCGATAGAATTAGTGCGGATCCAGCGGCTATCTCCTTGATTGAGGAGGAGTCCAGATCTACAGATCCGGCCTCGTTGGAGGCCGGAGGGGCGTTGCAAGGTGTGATTGCAGCAGCAACGGGGGCGTTAATCTTCCTGCACTTGCGAGTGGAGGAGGATCTGGAGGAGGAGGACGACAGATACTCCTCAAACTTCTATTGGTCGAACTCGTACTTGACCTCTTCTTCAACCGAGATCCGAATCCGAGGTTACGATACATCAGCCTTCGCAAAAAGGCTGTTAGCTCCCACTATGGTCGCCAGCGTATTTGGGTCAAAAGTTGATGTTTTCATTACCTCGAATCTATTACAACTTCAGTCATTACAATAAACTCAAATAAAGAGAAAAATCGATCTTTTTATAAGATCTCCTTACACAATGAAAATAAAAATTATAACTCTTGTCAAACTACACACAGATCCTATTTATTAGTCTGTGTTTTGCGTGGGATCTTTGCCTGTGCCGGGGACGTCGATATCCGTGGACCGCCTACGGATCAGATCCGATTGTCAGAAAATTAACAGAGCTCTTACTTTACTAAGAAAATATTCACTTGAAGCACTGAAATCGACCAAGCGAAATCAGTAGCTCTTCTTGAGATTAAGACTAAGCCTAATCTTAAGGAGTGGACGGGGGGAATATTGGTTCAGATCCTTCGAAAGCCTTCCTCTTTATGCTGAAGTTCGCCGGGATCTGACTTGCCTCCGCTATAAATTCGTGCTCCTTTGACTCCTCAATCCAACAACACCTCCCCTCTTGATAAAATTCTGTCACCATGAAATGAGCCCCTAAGCTTGTATTTATAGGCTTCGGTTATGGGGTATTTGGATAAGAATGAGTAATTTGGCCTTATCTTCAGTTAATAACAGTCTAACCACATTTGTAGATGATATCTAGGTAGTTAGGAACCTCTGAAACAGAAGAAACCAATCAAAACAGGCTAAAAATGCGTTTTGGAGGTTACAGGTAGTTTTGGGTGCGAGACGGACCGTGTTGACCCGCAGGGGTGCGGGTCAGCCAAGTCTGACCCGCGCTGGCATGGGTCGGCCAGCTCCGACCCGCGCTGGCACAGGTCG
>NC_033800.1:71681919-71686205 GCF_001876935.1 Asparagus officinalis | reverse complement strand
GGGTCCGATGCCTCAGCTGAACTCCTTGGTGCTTTTTTGGATTTTCTGGGACTTGTATTTTCTGCCGTTTTGCGTATTTGGTCGTCATGTTGACTTGTACGTTTCGTTAACTTGCTTCATACGCTCGTTTAGCTTCTTTATGACACTTGGAGCTGACCGACAAGGGCGGAAGGCACTTGGAGCTGACTGTCGCGCGCGGGCTGACTAACATGCGCGTTCGGTCACTTTGAGTTGACCAACGTGCGCGTGCTGACTGACGTTCGCAGTGGCCAACTGGATAATCCTTCTTGACTCGTATGGTGACGTTCATCGTATTCTCGTCGTCTCGAGCTACGTGCGGACACCTATAGATATTTTTAGACGCCTACAGGCCTATAGAAAATTTTTAACGCCTAGCACAAGATTGGTCTCTACTGGGCACAAAATGTATACCGGTCTAGCTAAGGATTAGAGTCCAATGGGTAAAACAATGTTTAGAGGATAGGTGAGGGAGCTTGTGCATTTCTAGTCTGGAGTAGAGGGATTTACATAGATCTCTGACTCCGCTCATGAAAGAGAGCAACCAAAAGGTCAGGTCAGTTACACTTTCTCAACCCACAATTGCACTATCTGGTCTGTTTAATGAGCTCATTAAACAAGTCAATTTAGAAAACTAGATGTCACACCAAGCCAATTAATCTCGCAAAACTAGAAGCTCAACGGTCACCCTCTATCTAGCTCCAAGTGGGTTGTCTACATAGCGGTCAAAGTTGTTGCCAATGGTGTGCCATCTTTACTAGCTCAAAGTACAAAGTGCACCTACAAAGCGTTAATTGCACCTCGGCTCGATTAGCCTCGATCCATAACTAAGGGCCAAGCCCAAGCCTAAGTTTAACCATATTGGCAATATTAATGTTGTATAGGACGAACATAATTTGATCATAGATAAATGAATCTGTTTACTCTGACTTCTATTGGTTTTTCCTTTAGTTTAGTCAAACGCGATGGTTTTTTTGTGAGATTTACTGTTATAATAGATATACTTTCCTAATAAAAATAAAAAAATTTAAGAAAAAGTGTGGTCTTTAAATTTTGATATTTTTTTTATAGATTATTAGATTTAAGGTGCTGTACGTGCCTTGTTCGAAGATAAGGCTTTTATTTTTTTATAGGTCCTGAGAATATTTTTTATAGATTATTAGATTTAAGGTTTGAGCCCTGTCGAAGATAAGCCTTTGATATTTTTATAGGTGCTGAGCCTTGTCGAAGATAAGCCTTCGATATTTTTATAGATTATTAGATTTAAGGTGCTGAGCCTTGTCGAAGACAAGCCTTGAACTCTTAACCTATGACTTGTAGAAAAAGAATTTTTATCGCTGGGTTACTAGGTAGTTTTATTTATCTATAATTTTACTATAATATATAGATAGCTCGACACTTAGGTACTGTTTGGCAATAAAAGATTGTGTCTTATCTAAGAGATTGTGTCTTATTGACTTGGTCAATAAGCTAGTAAAGCTGTTTGGTGACCAAAAATAGGAGGAGATTATTTTGAAGATCGTGTCTTTTGCAAGTAGCTTTTGAAAAGCTACCTCAAGTAGCGTTTGTCTTTGGAAAAGAGCTGCCAATTTTTCTTCTTCCGCTTTTGCCCCTAATAATTCTAATTTTATATCAATAATATTGCATGTCCTTTTTAGTCATTTAACAAATTTAAGCTAGTTGTACAGCTACTTTTGCCAAACAGCTCTAGTCAATCAGCTAGCTACACAGCTATCAGCTTTTAGCTATAATTTCACAGCTTTCAGCTAGCTTGACAGCTTTCAGCTATAATCTCGTAGCTTTCAGCTAGTTTTGCCAAACAGAGACTTAGTCCTGACTATGGAGAACTTCTACAAAAACTGTAACATTAAACAGAGATAATATTGCACTCTCTAAAAGCTCATAATAGAAACATTCAAATATGCCAACACATATCACTATATATGAAAGTCTAGAATTTAATTACATAATAAAAATATTCATGTAATACCTTAACAATTGATAGACGGAATTGTTTTAGTGTAACTTGATTTGTTGCTTCTATGTGAATACATATTCTCTCCAATTAGATGATAATCAGAGAGTATTCAATTACTCCAATTCTTACCCTCTATCCCAATCTCAAGGGATGAGATGATACCACATAGAATTATCACAATCGCCTTGAAAACCACTATCGTCTTAAAAACTTTTATTACGAAAATTATAGAAAATCCTACATGACATAATCTTGACCCTTGAAATTAGAATGAATGGTAGAGATTCGAATAATTGCATACTTTTTTTAATTACCAATGTAGTCGGTTGTGACCTAAATCCCTTTCGCATATATCTTAATATACGAAAGTATGGAAATTGCATTGTATAATTAAATTCCATACAGAAGTGGCAAATCAAGATACACAAATGATTATGTCTATCAATTGTTGTTAAGTCATGTTCCTTTAGTCAAGCGTCCTAGCTAGTGGCTGCAGTCAATTCCGAGGCCCTACTTTAGATGCCAAATTAGTGTAGTCAAATCAGCGCCCGTACGACATTACAATCAAAAAAAACAAGATTTCTTAAGCAAATCACTCATCGTCCTAATTGAGGCTCTGTGCTTGATCACAATGGGCTCTATGCTTGATCACAATCGTATGTCATTTTCTTAAGCAAATCTCTGAGTTGAACGTTAGTGAAGGTTGGGTCAGAACCCGACTCTGTCCCCTAAAGTGTTTGCTAGTGAGCATTAGTTCGTTAGCTCATGAGAGCCTTAGAAGTTTGGAACTCGAGAGGGAGCCAAGCAAACCCTCTGAAGCTTCTCATTCCAAAGCTTAACTTGATCACATCTTTTGTGAAAACCAACCATTCAGATTCCGTTAGCTAGATCTTTTCGTGTCATTCCCTAGAGAAACTTCCATATTTCTTATTAGGGCGTGTTTGGCTCGCTAATATAAGCGTGGAAAACTAAAAAAAACCCTCCACGTCCTCTATTTAACCCTCCACGTCGGGTGAGTAGTTTCCCAACTTTTCATTTCTCCGCTTTGTTTCGCTAGGACTAAATAGCGGAACGACAGCAGAAATCGCCGCCACCTTGACTTTTTTCCTCTCCCCCATTTCCCTCCCCATCGGAGTGAAATCGTCGAAAACCAGCGCAAGTGAGTGTAAATCAAGTAAAATATTTTGATTCAAAACAGTGTAAATACTAACGGAGAATTGTGATCGAAAATACCCCTCTTTGCTTTCGTCCACGTTGCAGAGGATCCAAATCCCTCTTTGGACTCCAACAGACCGGGTGTCTGCTCACAGGCCGCGACAGCACCTACACGTGCGAGGGCGCATCGAACTTGTGTGGGCGGTGACTGGAGCCCACACATGCTTATTTTATTAGTGCGGGTCCACTCGAGTGCATCTAAGGCCCTAGATGGTATCCTATGCAGGCTTCGTGCGCCACGGTAACAAATAAGACGGCCTGTTACGGAATACGAAAACGGGTTTTTGTCAGGATCCGAACCCGATATTAAAAGCTCGTGAAGGTATCCTATGACGTCTTGTCGGATAAAAACAGCAGAATAAAGAGGCATGTAACTTGTGTAGGCTATGGAGTTATGATATTCTAGGGGGTCAAGTTAACTAACTTAGTCCTGCCAGTTTTATTATGCAAGTTTAATCAAATAATATAGTATTTCGGTTAATATAAATTATAGGTTAAAAAGAGATCGATTACACTTTTGTATGTAACAAGCTGGTAGGAAAATGATGCCATGATTGGAGAACGATAATGCGCATTGAGTAGCCATAGTGAGACTTGTCTGAAATAACATGAAGAAAAAAAAAAGCGTTTTCATATCTTCCTCATATTATTTATTTATTTATTATTTATTTTTGATAAGTGAAATTGCAAATATAGTACATATACCGAATCCAGACGTGCCTAGATGTACAAAATCCAACCACATGTAGGTACCGAAATTAATTTATCATACTCCCATCTTTGGTCTTTTTTTCTAAATATCCCTAGCTACAAGATTAGAACACATATTTGACCTTACGGTTTAAGAAAGCAAGTAGTGCTTATCTGTTCTTGATAAACATAAAATATCCTTTTACCATTCTAACAATTCACTGTCCACTTTGTAAATATACACCGGTTTTTTCGTCTTCTGATAAAAATGTCTTTCTACCTTTACATTTTTTTCCATATAATAAGTTCGAATGCACATTATTAACCAAGGTCTAGTGGAAATCCACAACGACAATCATCTTCACTATTAAAAAAAAAGGTGTAA
>NC_033800.1:71673311-71681909 GCF_001876935.1 Asparagus officinalis | reverse complement strand
AGAACATAAACAACATAATAAATGATTAATGACATCATATGCACTATAACAATTAATGAAACACGATATGCCGATATCTCCTTGGGTACAACTTATTACCGAGAATACCTTCCAAAAGGGCCCATCCCAAGAAAAAGTAGAAAGTGCGAGCAAATCAACTTGGAAGCAAGAATAGAAGAAGAAAGATAACCGAGTTGGCCAACACACAAAAGGAGAAAACACAAATAGAGAAGTCAAGAATATTTATCCGGCTGACGACTCCACCTCCATAAAAAAGAAAGAAAGAAAGAAGACCCCTATTATTCCTTCTCAACCAAGCCAAACTCCTACCTCCCTTTTAACTACTCTCGCTTCCTCTCTCTCATGACCTCCAAACCTATGGAAGAGCTCACTCCATCATCGGCATCGCCATCGCCATCGCCGCCACCGTTATCTCTTGAGGATGATCGTGCGAGACTTCAGTCACCGTCGGCAAACCAAGATGAGAAAGCTAAGGAGGAGGAGGAAGCAGAAGATACTGAGGAAGCATGTAGGACACCAACATCTAACGAGAGTAAGCTGTCCTCGGTTCCGTTAACTTGTCCTCCGGCGCCGAAGAAGGCGAGGAGTTATAACTCCGGGTGTAGGAGGAGGTTGTCGGAGTTCGATTTTTTGGAAGTGAGCTCCGAAGAGTTGGAGAAGCTGTTTTCCCGGAGGTCGGGTTCCAAGAAACGGAAGTGGAGTTCCTTTTGATCACCTACATAGGTTTCATATGTGTAAGTGTGTAAATTAATTAAGAAGTTGATCGATGCAAGCAGATATATATTTTTTAGATATATATATATATATATATATATTTATATTTATACATGGGATGCCTATTGTTTTTGTTGGGCATTATCATTTGATTTTGTTTGTGTTTGTGCTTGTGCAATTGTGTGGTCCAGCGCTTGTCAAATTGATTGTGTGTTTTTCCTACTACGTTGGTTTTGTATCTTTTCCTTTTTTGAGATGCATTTAAAATTACATTTATGATCAAGTAATGGTTGTGATTAAAGATGGGTTTTTTATCTTCACTTACATATTGATCTGCTATACGGATAAGATAAGTACTATTTGTTTTGTCTTCCTTGTAGTTCCTAAAGACATCAATGATCGATGCATAGGCACATGTTGAATATGTGATCCTTTTATGGAGTCTTTGGGTTTTTTTTTCCCTACCATTTTTCTTGGAGTTCATATTCTCTCTTTTTGTAAAAATTTAAAGTGAAGATAATTCATGTCGTTCCAATCAAAAACATGTTTTGTATATTAGTAATGCTCTTGTTAATTAGATGCGAACAGCTTCAATGTATGCATTTTTGTTTCACATGTAATTGAGTTTAATTAATAGATCATCTCTCTCGCTAGTCTATTAAACACCAAAATAATTGAGATTTATATATCTGTAGCAAATTAATTAATTAGTATTTGAAATCATTGTGTACTACAGCAATTTATCAGGAAGGATAACACGTGTAGATCTCACGCGTGTGGCTGACACATCTGAATAAATAGATCAGAGTTGTCGCTGGTTGAGACTCGGAATTGATACGTAACCATCATTCTCATTTCCTGAAATTTTAGCCTTTGGCATTTCTATTTGGAGCATTGCAAAGTGGAGCAAATCTAGTTTATAATTCAATGGTTATATTTTTCGCCAAGAATTACCATATATGTATCGCTTAATAAAAATGAGAGTCAGTAAGTAACATCTGAACTAAAGCTCATTTGCTACCTTAGCCTCTCTAGTAGCTGGGAAGAAGTATACCTGTGACACCTCAATGTGGTTTAGTTCCACATTGGGAAGTTGGGAAAAGCTTGGGTGGTTTAAATAGTTTAGCCATAGATTCCGTTGGCTAGTTAATTTTGACAGTGTTTTGGGACAAACAATGCGTGAGGACTTCGGGAAATGAAACCTAAGAGAGAACGTAGAAGACATTGAAATGAGAAAAGATTATTGAAAATTTGTACATCTCAAAACCTCACTAATTTGACACACTACGGAAGAATACTCAACTCTCAAGTTTTAGATGCCAGCAGGGGACGTATGAACCAAGAGAAGTTTGTTCAAGCCAACATGGTAACATTCTTGATAGTATATATTATTATTATTATTATTATTATTATTATTCCGTCTTTTAATTACTTAGGACTTGATTTTCATTTATTTTTTGATTTTTGATCACTTTTTAACTCTAAAATACTTACTAGCCAATAGAGCAGTTGGAACAACTATAGTGATTCCGTTCTATGGTTACGTCATGGGTGAGAACAATAATACGGCCTATTTCAAAAACTATGTGAATACTGTCCAAGAAGATCATATCTTTCCTTATTGTTTGCGGTTTTAGAATATATATCTTCTACATAGAAGATATAAAAATAATTTCTAGGTAGCAGAAGTAGGTAGAGTTAGCTTTCGATTAGATGTTGATCGAGGTTCCCTCTCCCCTAGGCACAAGTATATGAGTTCGTGGAAGCTCAACCTCAAGATTACTATTATTATTATTATTAATTCCTCATTCACTCAAGAATAACATGGGACATATAAATATATATAATGAATAAATCAAAGGACATCGCGTGTGCACAATTATTGTGTTAGATTATACTCTATCATGCATGTGCAAATGTCAACACCTCAAACTGCACTGTTAATAATGTTTATAATTAAAGTACTGCAGAAAAAAAGATTGAGTGGAGAGAGATATAGGTGGGGGGAAGAAATTTAAGTCATATATTATATATTGAAATGGTGTAGTCGAATTATATTGTGTAATCTTCAAAGGGAAAATCAAGATAAAAATATAGTCAAACATATAAGGAAAGGAATCATTAACCAAGAGATTTAGATGGTTTAAGAGGAATGCGAAAACTTCTGACTACTTTCTTGGAGGTGAAAACTTCAATAGAGTTGATTGGAAAAGGAAGATCAAAATGAACAGCTTATTCCTTAAGCACTGGCACTGCCAACATAATTGTGGAATAAAGGTATGGATGAATAAAGAGACGAAAGCTTTTCTATCAAGATATAACTCCACAATTGAAACTGAGGTTGAAACAACAGAAGAAAGGCATCATTTCTTCCATACTTCAGCTTATTAGATTGCCTAGAGATTTCCAAAACTCAAAAGCAAACATAAAGAGGTAATTGACGATGCAATAATGTGTCCACTTTTGATTACAAGACATGACAAAGTTAGTCACTGGGGGGGATTTAAAAGAAAGAGAATAGAAGGTTAGAAGGAGCAACTAATTACCAACTGACTACAAGTAACAACTACTAAATACTCTATTCATTGATAATAAGTCCCCAGGTCCAGATGGTTTTAGAGCCTTATTCTTCAAATTTACATGGTCAATAATAGGTGAGGATGTCACTCTTGCCATTGAGGATTTTTTTTCAAAACAGGCAAATTACTGGGTGTGGTAAATTCAACCTCCTTAACTCTTATACCCAAAGTGAAGTGCCCCAAAACTCCCTCAGATTTCAGGCCCATATCTTGTTGCAATTGCCTATACAAGATCATTTCTAAAATTTTAGCCAACATGATTAAGACTGTCATTGGGTTTCTGATGAATGAAGCACAAAATGCATTTATTAAAGGAAGGCATATATAACAAGTAACATCTTGTTAGCACATGAGCTAGTTAAAGGCTATAATAGGAAGCATATGTCCCCCAGAATCATGCTAAACATAGATATTAAAAAGGCATTTGATACTATCAGTTGGAAATTCATTCACGAAATGCTTAAGGGGCTGGGTTTTCCTGAACTGATGATTACTTGGGTCATGGCCTGCATATCTAATCCAAAATTCTTCATATCCCTCAATGGATCCCTTCATGGATACTTCAAGGGTGAGAGAGGCTTGAGACAAGGAGACCCTCTTTCTCCTTATCTCTTTATATTGGGTATAGAATACCTATCCAGAAATTTTGATATGCTGAGAAATGACAGGGACTTCAAATATCATCCCAAATGTAGCAAACTCAAAATCACTCACCTGATCTTCACCGATGACTTGCTTTTATTCAGCTATGGGGATTTATATTCAGTGCAGTATTTCAAATCATTCAAAAGTTCAGTAAGATACTCTGGGCTTGAAGCTAATCAGCATAAATGCTCTATCTATTTTGGTGGTGTTGATGACACAATCAAGGACAATATAAAGCATCTCTTAAATTTCTCAGAAGGGTACACTGCCTATTAGATACCTAGGAGTTCCACTAATTTGCAAAAGACTTACTTATGAGGATTGCACCTCTCTCATCAACAAAGTAATTGATCAATTCCAGACATGGAACAAAATTAAAAATCTCACTTATACGGGCAGACTTCAAGTCATAAAGAGTGTCATTTTGGGCATACAAATATATTGGACCTCAAATTACATTTTGCCAGTCAAGGTATCCCGTAAAATTGAAGAATTATGCAGACTATTCTTGTGGGGTAAATCTGATCACACTTCCAGAACTCCTTTAGTCTCCTGGGCAAGAGTATGTCAAGGGAAGAAGCAAGGTGGATTAGGAGTGTTCTCAGTCTCTATTTGGAACCTGGCAGCTGCTTTAAAGATACTATGGCATATCCATATCAATAAAGAGTCTCTCTGGATCGGATGGGTTCATGGAACCTATTTGAGACGTAGAGATATCTAGAATGTGAGTGTAAAATCAGGAGATTCCTGGATGTGGAAATAACTATTGAAAGCCAGAGATAAAGCAGTTCAATACTGTGGAGGAGTGGAGAATCTAATACAACTTCTAAACTCCTGTACAATCAATTCCAAAATACAAGTTTCTACAGTATATCAAGCCATGTCCCCTGCTACATTTATAGTTCCATGGCATGTCACTGTGTAGGATAAGAGATGCTACCCAAAACATGCATTTATATGCTGGTTAACTGTCCAAAACAAACTGCTCACCCATGACAGATTGTTAAGAAGAGGCATTATAAGTGACAATGTTTGTTGCTTATGCTCTGGTGGAAGTTTAGAGAGCCGTGATCATCTTTTTTTTTTTATTATAGCTTCTCTAGGGAGGTATGGAACAATATAATGGATTGACTTCAATTCTCCTGGAAATCTTGTGATTGGGATCTCCTTATGAACTGGTACTGCACCAAGCTGAGGGGAGTTGGATTTAAACAGGGTATAAAAAGAATGGCTTTATCTGCGGCTATCTACAGAATTTGGTGTGAAAGGAATGCAAGAATATTACAGTCTAAGACCAAAGGTGTTGAGCAATTGGTGAATAATATCAAGATGGACATATTGATCAACAACCTAAACATTCCCATTTTGGAGGAAAATAGAGCATGGCTCCTCTCTTTGTAAAAATCTATACAGTTTACTGGTTTTGAAGGACAGCAGCTTCAGACCCAATCCAGCCGAAGCTCTGGTTTCATCTCTTATCAGTAGTCAGTGGAAAATGTATAACACTTTGTTTGTTGTTAGATTGATTTTATACTTGTTTAGCTCAGCTTCTTTTGAGCTTTAGTTACCGGTTTTGATATCTCAAACATATGATGAGATTCATGATGTACTAACATTTTTCCAATTTTGGTGATGAATAAAAATTTCTCATTTACCAAAAAAAAAAATACTCTATTCATTTGTATAATATAATTAGGCTGAGCTTGCACTACTCTCCTTATACGTTTACTAGAGTTCATTTTAAAATTGATGATTTTATTGATAGTTTGATACATCATCGAAAATGTATTAGTGTGCTTGTTTAGTTGAAAATTGTATTGGCATGCCGATCATTTGTTTCCGAATTAGATATCTAATATGATATTGTTGGATTAGATCAAATATGTTTATGTTTATCTATTTTAACTATGATCACTTTTAAATGTGAGCCTCAATAACTATTAGTTTTCAAGTTTAACTGAATCAGTAACTTCAACAGTTGATTAAGATTAATTGGTAGTTACATGCAATGGTAATAGACATACCGAGAGGTGAACCAAAGAATGATTTTAGAAGAAAGAAAAAAAATTATATAATACTCCCTATAAATGTGTGGGCTTGGAAAAAACTTTTCATGATCAATATTACTCTTAACTTTTTTAAATATTATATTGTTTTCCTACTATAATTATACTAATCCTTTGCACGTGAGAAATTGAAAATAATTTCAATATGACATTGTCTTCCTACTATAACTAATGGCTAATTACTAAAATTACATGGTCAATTTTAATAATTGGTAAATAGATGAGAAGCTGTTGCCCTATCCTATACCATTAGTAATTATATGAGAAGTTAGAGTGAAAATATCTGAGTACCAACTCATTGCACGTGAGAAACTGAAAATAATTATCCTTAACTTCGTTAGGATAATATAGAAGATATAAAGTGTATATGTTCACCTATGAACCTACGTGATAATTTATTTCTAAACTATGTCCTGGCGAGTAGTCTGCAATTATAAAATATTTCAATTCGTATAAATACAATCTTTTGAAATATTTTGACATAAACCTGTATATTTTTGAAATATGTTCTCATTTTTTTTATTTGTTGTCCAAAGAGAATATTGCAATCCTGTGGTTAATATTATCCTTAAGTCTTTTGAATATTATATTGTTTTTTATCAATGAAAAAGAATTTTATTCATTTCCCAATATGTAAACTTTAAAGAACATCAAAACACCAGAAAATTTGTCTAGTGATCACAATGTAAACTAATTACATTCTCTCAAGAATACTAATTACAATCTCTCAAGGATATCCTTCATATGGATAGGTATGTTATCATTCAAAACCTTGGATTATATTAAGATTTTTACTATCCTGAATAATTAATAGCTCTACCTCCCGGATCTTACCTTAAAAACTTCTCATGTTTCTCTCTTGCCAAATCAAGTAAACTATAACTGAGAGAGTCATTCTGAACTATAACTGAGAGAGTCATTCTCTTTAGTTGTTGCTTAAAACCACTTCCTTTGAGATTGAAGGAGTACCAATTAATTAGTTGGTTCCAGTTGCATGATCTCCACGAGTATCCCATCCAATTCATCACTTTGTTCCATATATCAGCTAAAAATTGGCATTCTAAGAAGAGGTGCTTGCTAGTTTTCAATTGTTGATTTGGATACAAAACACATTTGTTTGAGTCAAAAATTCCCATACGGCAAAGTCTGTCCTGGGTTAATAACCTAGAAAGACTAGCTAACCAAAGAACAAACGAGTGTTTTGGATAATGTAGTCCCTTCCGAACTGTGACAGACCAATGAGCTGGAGGAGTTGTTTGAGTAAGAGCATTATAAACAGAGGATAGTTGAATTTTTCCATCTTTGGAGCATGAACCAATGATGTTTTGCAAGTTTGCAATATTTCCAAATCTGGCTAGCACCAAATCCCTCACTCTGAGGAGTTGTTTCCACATCCATGAATCATTCTCCTTAAGTGGAATTTGCCAGATATCTGAAAGCTTGTAAATAGTTTTCATGAATTCATTTGAACCAAAGCAAGTCTTTTTTAAGATGAATTAACCATAAAAGCTTAATTGCAGCCGCGTAGTTCCATTCTTTTGCTGAAAAGATTCCCAGACCTCCCTTCTCCTTGCTCTAACAAACAATACTCCATGAGACAAGAAGAATTTTCCCCCCATAGGAAAGCTAAGCATAATCGATCAATTTTCTCTAACACTATAATTGGAAGAATGTAATTACTCGTCTAAAAAGTTTGAATACACAGTATAACCAATTTTATCAACTGAAGTCTCCCTTGATAGGACAGATACCTCCCTTGTTGCCAGGTTTGGAATTGGCCAGATATTTTACTGGTTAGAGAAGAAAAATCCAGGTAGGTAAGTCTCTTTGCAATCAATGACATACCCAGATAGCGCATTGACAAGACCCCTCAGAGAAGTTAAGATAATTGCAAATCTGAGTTTTTAAGCTATCATCAATCCCACTCAAAAATATCAAACATTTATTAGGATTTGCTTTAGACATGAGACCCGGTTGAACTCTTGAAAGCACATATTCAACCTGGAGATTGAACTCATATCAGCTTTGCTAAACAGCAATAGGTCGTCAGCAAAGATCAGGTGAGTTATGTTCATCTTGGATCATTTAGAATGTTATTTATACAATCTATCACCCTTCAGTTAGCTTAGTTTCCTCAATAGGTACTACATACCAATCACAAATTGTAGGCTTTAAAAATTACCTATAGGTTCCCGTATGCAGCTCGAGACGAAATGCAAACGATAAGCGTCATCATTCAAGTCAGGAAAGCATTATCTGGTCTCGTGGAAGCTAACAAATATACAAAGTGAGTCATTGGAGTGTACAAGTTAACGAAATGACGAAATGCACAATACAAGTACGAAGAAGTTAGAAAGTGTCAAACACCTTAAAGTGGTTAGCACAAATGATTGACATTTTGACCATGATACAATTTGAATCTAGAAAATTCAAAGACAAAAGTTGAAGGTCTCTTCGTAAGCTTTCTAACGCATCTTGAATCACCTCATTCTGAGGTCGGATGAGTGAGTTAAGGCCGTTATAATACCGTATTACAGTAATCGCGTACCCGCGCTACAGTAGCGGGTCCCTTT
>NC_033800.1:71662378-71672594 GCF_001876935.1 Asparagus officinalis | reverse complement strand
TTGTTGCTATAGTAACCATATATCACTTGGTGCTATAGTACCACGGGACACTTTGTTGCTACAATAGCCGCGGGTCACTTTGTTGCTACAATAACCGCGGGGTCACTCTTGATGCTTCAGTAATCGCGGGTCACTTTGCTTCTATAGTAACCACGGGTCACTTGCTACTGCGGTAACCGTGGGTCACTCGTGGTGCTACAGTAATCGCGGGTCACTTTGCTGCTACAGTAATCGCGGGTCAGATCCGTCTGACCCGCGCCGACGCGAGACGGATCCTTCCGTCATGCTGTTTTGATCCCCGAACGCGTTTTCGATGGTTTTGAGCGATTTTCTCGGGATTTATTTGTTCCAAATGTTCCCAACTAACTTGATATCATCCATAAACATGGTTAGGCTGTTATTAACTAAAGATATAGCCAAATCCATCATTCTTATCCAAAAACCCCCCAACCGAAGCCTATAAATACAGACCTAAGGGTTTATTTCACGGGGGGAGGGGGACATCAAGGGGGAGAAACACTGCCAAATTGGAGAGTGGAGCCACGAATTTATAGCGAGGGTTAGCAGATCTTAGCGAGTTCCTGTGCATAAAGAGTGGAGTTCGAGAGATCTAAGACTCGTCCCCTCTTCCTCCGGATTTAAGCTTAGTCTTAATCTCGAGAAGAACCGTAATCTCGCTTGGTCGGGATTATCACTATAGCGATTACTTCCTTCGTGAAGTAAGAGCTTTGATTCCATAATCTGTCAATCTAATCTGATCCGCGGTGGTCCACGAATATCAACGTCCCCGACACAGGCAAAGATCCCACGCATCCAGCGGGTGATAAACGTTCGTTACGCTGTTTGACAAGAGTTGTAATCTTTATTTTTATTGTATAAAGGAGATCTTATAAAAAGATCAACTTTTCTTTTCATTTGAGTTTATTGTAATGACCAAAGTTGTAATAGATTCGATGACAATGAAAATATCAACTTTTGACCCAAACAAGCTGGCGACCACAGTGGGAGTCGGCAGCCTTCCTGTGAAAGCTAACGTGTCGCAACCTCGGATCCTCATCCCGGTTGAAACGGAGGCCGAATATGAGTTCGACCAGCAGAAGTACGAGGAATATTTATCCTCCTCCTCCAAATCGGCCTCTCCTCGCAGGTGCAGGAAGGCCTACTCCAAGAAGACCCGTTGGACTTCAGCTTCAGAAGTACAAGAAGAAGATCTTCCCGTCACCGCTGCACTTATGGCTCATAACGCCCCGTCGGCATCCGACAAGGCTAAAACCACAGATCTGAACCCCTTGAGCAATGGGTCGACTGTTGATGATGTTCCCACTCTATCAAAGAGAGCACGTCAGAGGCGATGCCAACGCCTCGCACGCCAACTGACCAAAGCCTCCAGTTGATGGAATCCGTTATGAGACGGATCTGAAGTCCAGGAGGCACCAACCACCACAACAACGTGTGGACAACCCCTCCTCCTTCAAACCAGCGAAGAACGAATGGGTCCTCGTCAAAAGGATCCGATCGACTCTTCAAGAGCGGATTTAGAAACGTCGTGCATTGCTTGCACATGCAAGAATTCTTGTGCAAGATGCTAAGAAATTACAGAATGAATAAGTGGAAAAGAAGCCAAAAAGACTGCACAAAGTATGGAGGCTAAAGTCTAAGGCGGCGGCCAAAAGCATCAAAAAATATGGGTCACTCAAATCCGACCCTCCGGCTTACGAGACAATCACATCCGACCCGTCGAGCCGTGGGTCACCCAGATCTGACCCTCCAACCCGCGGGTCACCCAAATCCGACCCTCCAATCCACGGGTCACCCAAATCCGACCCGCGCCAGGGTCAAGACAGAAGACGTTCTGCACCTATTTCGTCAATCCCTTCGAGTTCCGCACCTCCATTGGAGCCCCACGACAGCGTGAAGTTGCCCCGATTCAAGATAAGGATGATGGATCACCTGGGTCCTTTACACGAGGATCGAGGTAAAGTTTCAATCAAAGAACACTTAGGTACGGTGATTGAACCCAGAGCAACTACTCGAGCTGGGGGTCGTACATGCCCTCACAATAAGTCTGAGCCTTCTCATAAAGAGAAAGCTCCTGTAACTGACCGCCTCGGATTGCAAGTCAGTATCCAAGAGCCCGTCAAGGTCCCACACTCACGAAAGCGTGGTTCCAAACGTGTGACTCTTGAGAATGCCAACAAGGTAGCAAGCCCTCAGAAGAAAACGTGTTCGTTAGATGATGACGTTATACCTAAGGAGTCGTGCCAACATGTGATAAGTTGCTCTAGTCTTTGGACTGATGAGTTGTACTATCAGGCTGGGGGTACGAGCAGATCTCGAAAGAGAAGTACCCGAGAAATGGACTCTCACTGTCTGTGCACCAACATTATTAGGACAGTATTATCAGTATGTAGTTGCCCCAAGACCACTCTGTAGAGTGTCTCGGTATTCGAGAAAATCTCCAACAGAACGACTAAGTCCAAACCAAAGCGTTTCCGTAAGAAACGATCGAGCGTTCAAGGTGACGAATTTCCGAAAGTTACGGTAAATATGGTTAATAAGGGAAAGTCGGCTCAACCTTCTAGCTCCGATGGCCTTGTATCACATCATCTGACTTGGCTACGCACAGGGACCACTAGACGTAGGGATTATCAGAGAATGCAGAGGGGATTATCCTCAGATAATGAAGCATCAGATGCTAACTCTGCAGTCGATTCTGACAAAATAGTATCCAACCCAGGACAATCCCACAAAGTGTTTATGATTAACGCTGAGGAAGTAACTAAAACGGTTGAGGATGCTCTAGCCAAGTAAAAGCAAGCATTCAAGTTTGAAATGGAAATGGCTATGCTACGGATGAGGGAAGAGCAGGACCAACAAATCCGAGCTTTGTCGAATCAGATATGTGAATCCAGTCATCGCAACAATGTTAGCCAAGCGGTTGGCGATTCAGATGGGGATGAACACCTTAATACTAATAGCCCTATCGTTGATAAAAACACCGGGGGTGGCCCCACTGAGAATAATAACACTGGGAGTGGTCCCACCAATGATGACAACACTAGGGGTGACCCCATTATTCCTCTTAAGAATCATCCAAAGCCCGATACGAGCGAGAATAAGAAAATGAAAGATCTCGAGAGCAAAATCAACGCTCTAATGTCTGCTCGAGAGGTGAAAAGGACCGGCATTCCATGTCCCTATCCGAGAGAGAGAGAGAGAGAGGGATTCAATAGCATACCCGGCGAAGTTCAACTTGATTAACTTCACGCCGTTTAACTGGAAGGGTTCGCCCACTCAACATCTGATCTACTTCAAGTCCCACTTGGATATGATCTCTGACAATGAATCCTTAATGGTTCGGTCATTCGTTAGCATCCTTCACGGGCCCGCCTTCGATTGGTACCGCCATCTCAAGTCTGCAAACATCAACAGCTGGGACAACCTGGAGAACCTGTTCCTCGCTCACTTCTTTGATGATGATGATGAGGTGTCAATCAGGACACTCTTCGATGAGAAGCAAAAAGACGACGAGACGGTCAACGACTTCATCAAGCGCTTCCGGAATAAGGCGATGAACTACCGAGATCCGATCACAGAGGACTTTATCCTTCAAACCTGTCATAATAACCTTTCTTTGGACGTGTTGGAAGTTATGGGAGTAGCACCCTCCAACACCTGGAAAGAGTTGAAGGTGCACGGAGAACGGGCTGAACACTTTATCAGAAGGAAGCAAGCCGAGAGAAGCTAACCGACGGCTAATCCTCCAAACTCGAACTTCGCCTCCCATGGTAAGGGTAAGGCACCTACAGCAGTTGTTAACGTTAATCAGATATCACAACAACAACCCTAAAGACAGCAAAAGATGTCGGATCTGAGACTCCAAAAAGAGTACTCCTTCAAGGACGAAGATGTTCCAGTCATTTTCGAGTACCTCCTTAAAAATAACAAGATCAAGCTACCACCTATCGCAGATCAGGAGGAAGTTGATAATACTACGGATCCGAAGTACTGTGCGTACCACAAGAGGATCATTTATCCTACTAAGGCTTGCTTCGCTCTCAAGAATAGTACCCAAACCTTGGTTGAAGCCGACGTCATAACGCTCAATTAAGTCGAATGAAGACTCCGACAAGTATAAGAGTATAAACTGCTCCTTCCGACATTCCGAAGAGCATACGAGTATAAACTGCTTTTCAAAACTCCAATAAGTATATGAGTCTAAACTGTTTCCCACTCTTGATGGGAAGTTTCTGGAGAATTTTTATACATAATATTCTTAAGGATAACCTGGTCATGTAACCCAGTACAATGTTAGACCCAGTTTCGCGAGGGAAGCTGGGGGTGGATGATTCATGTAACGGGAAGTTCCCGGAAGAATGCTACATGTAATTTTCTTAGGGATAATCTGATCATTACGAACAAAGTGATAAACACTAAACTCCCACTATGATTTTTGAATACTCTTTTGCTGAGACGAGATTCGATCACTTCGTTGGATCAATTTTTCCTCACAAAACTCTCATTAGTGTTTGACGACTCACAGTCTTCCACCACAAAATCCCCCACCGATCCGACTAATTGACGGTAGGACTACTAAATTTTTTTTCGGTTGAATCCACTCAAACTCCCGCTACGTCTGTGCACTCAACACTCCCATTGTTAGAGTCTGGACATAGTAGTCGGAATTTTAATCTCTTGATTGTTGACAATTGTCAAACCCTTCCGTGTTAAGTATTTGTCACTTAACACTAGGAATCCCCTTTGAGTAATTTGTACGAATCAATACTCCCATTGTAATTTGTACTCCCACTCTCACTCTCATTTGATCAAACCTTCCTACAGTTAGGGCCAAAGCCAAAATCTCCTCTCGATTCCTTCCACGAACAAGAGGTCCACTTTCAAATCGAGTGATCAAACCTTCCTACAGTTAGGGTCATCTCAAACCTCCCACTTGGTCAAACCTTCCTACAGTTAGGACCACAACCAAAATCCTCTCTCGATTCCTTCCATGAATGAGAGGTCCACTTTTAAATCGAGTGATCAAACCTTCCTACAGTTAGGATCACCTCAAACTCCTGCTTGGTCAAACCTTCTCGAGTGATCAAACCTTCCTACAGTTAGGATCACCTCAAACTCCTGCTTGGTCAAACCTTCCTACAGTAAGGACCAAAATCACAACACCTCAAACTCCTGCTTGGTCAAACCTTCCTACAGTAAGGACCAAAATCACAATTCACTCTCGATAAATGAGAAATTCATCTTTAGTTCAATAATCAAACCTTCCGATAGTTAGGGTTACCCGAATCTTTTTGATTTTCGGAGTGAAAATTCCACTCTTAGTTTCACCTTCCCGGATTCTTAAAGTGGAGATCCCACTTTGAGTTTCCTTTTGTAACTGGAGATAGAATGTAAAATTCTTCCTCTTCAGTTTTGGGAGATAGAATATAAAATTCTTCTTCTCCCATATCGGATTCGTCTTTACCCCAAGAGAAGACACTAATTTTTCAAATCCCAAAATTCGTACCTTACATGCGCGGGGAATTTTATCCCGAAGCCTAAGTAGGGATAAGTCAGCGCCTAACATATGTTGCCGGGTGATTCGTTCCCGTGAAAACGACCGAGTCTACATATTTAGTATCGTAGCAACAAAAATCCATGCCTTTTATGCATGGAGAATTTTATCCTAAAGCCTAAATAGGGATAAGTCAGCGTTTAACACGCGTTGTCGGGTGGTTCGTTCCTGTGAAAACGACCGAATCTACGTATTCAATATCATAGCAACAAAAATCCATGCCTTTTATGTATGGAGAATTTTATCCCGAAGCCTAAGTAGGGATAAGTCAGTGCCTAACACGTGTTGCCAGGTGGTTTGTTCCCGTGAAAACGACCGAGTCTACGTATTTAGTATCGTAGCAACAAAAATCCATGCCTTTTATGCATAGGGAATTTTATCCCGAATCCTGAGTAGGGATAAGTCAACGCCTAATACGCGTTGCCGATTTAGTCTTTCACCGATTGAAGAAGATACCAAAATCCAAGTCTGAAGACTTTTATCCTTAATCCTAAGAAGGGATAAGTTCGCACCTAACACGTATTGCCGGGTAGTCTATTCACATAAGAAAGACGGAGTCTATGTATTCAATATCATAGCACTAAGAGAGTTAACTCTTCTAGCACAACGTCACATGCGGAACGGATTTAAATAATCCGCATGCAAGCCCGATTCAAACGGTAATCGGTAAAGGCACGTCAAATCCGTTGAAGGCTGAGGATTTGCTAAAAATCCTAAGTCTACGTCTGATACACATAACTGTTTAGTCTTTTCACAGGAGAAAGGTGAAGTCTACATATTCAATAGCGTAGCACTAAAAGAGTTAACTCTTTTAGCACAACGTTACGTGCGGAACGGACTTAAACAATTCGCACGCTAGCCCGACTCAAACGGTAGTCGGTAAAGTCTCATCAAACCCGTTAATGGCTGAGGATTTGCCAAAAATCCTATAAATATGAGAGTCATTGATGCACCAGCCCTATTAGTTGGTCTCGTGACTTGAGCATCTAACAACTTCAGGATAAGATCCACACATACAGATGAATCAGCTTTAATAGTTGGTCCTGCAGCCTAACATTTAGGACCGTCACGCTCTAACGACTTAAGAGCTTAAACTGTGTAGACTCCAGCAAACGTACGAGTATAAACTATGTTAACACCGATCGATACAAAACCCTAAGATCAATGCCGGTCAATGCGTAGCCCAAGGTCAACGCCGGTCAACGCGTTACGATGCAGCTAATTAGTTCAAAGTCAACTCAATGACACAAGCCAAAATCAACTTACCAATTTTGATTCGAGACTTCGACAATGGTCAGACGATAAACGCAGCACCGAAAATTTTTAGCTATTCAACAAAATACTAAATAGACTGAAAAGTGGAGAAGTCAAGAATTGAAGCCAACTATAGGTCCTTCGACACCGATTTAAGATGGGGGTCTATCACATCCAAAGCATTTCAGACTCATCTATAAAAGAACGAGGCTAAAATACTTTGGACGGGGTATCTGCAGGCGTTAAAAATTGCCTATAGGTTCCTATACGCAGCTCGAGGCGAAATGCAAACAATAAACATCATCATTCAAGTCAAGAAAGGATTATCTGGTCCTGTGGAAGCTAACAAATATACAAAGTGAGTCATTAGAGTGTACAAGTTAACGGAATGACGAAATACGCAATACAAGTCCGGAGAAGTCAGAAAGTGTTAAACACGTCAAAGTGGCCAGCACAAAGGATTAACATTTTGACCATGATACAATTTGAATCTGGAAAAATTAAAAAGACAAAAGTTAAAGGTCTCTTTGTCAGCTTTCTAACGCATCTTGAATCACCTCATTCCGATGTCGGATGAAAGCTTTAAGACCGCTATAATACCACATTACAGTAACCGCGTACCCGCGCTACAGTAGTCGCGGGTCACTTTGTTGCTACAGTTGCGTGGGGGGGTCGCTCTTGGTGCTACAGTAACCGTGATCCCTTTTGTGCTATAGTAATCGCGGGTCGCTTTGGTGCTACAGTAACCATGGGTTGGATCCGTCCGACCAGCGCTGACGCGGGACGGATCCGTCCGACCCGCTATATTGATCCCTGAAAACACGTTTTTGACGGTTTTGAGTGGTTTTCTCAGGATTTATCTGTTCCAGGGATTCCCAACTAACTTGATATCATCCACAAACATGGTTAGATCGTTATTGACGCTTGCTACTACAGTAACCATGGGTAGGATCCGTCTGACCCGCGCCGACGTGGGACGGATCCGTCCATCGTGCTGTTTTGATCCCCAGACGTGTTTTCGACGGTTTTGAGCGGTTTTCTCAGGATTTATCTGTTTCAGGGGTTCCCAACTGACTTGATATCATTCACAAACATGGTTAGGCCGTTATTAACTAAAGATATGATCAAATCCATCATTCTTATCTGAAAACCCCCCAACCGAAGCATATAAATACAGGCCTAGGGGTTCATTTCACGGGGGTGGGGGGGGGGGAGGGGACATCAAGAGGGTGAAACGCTGCCGAATTGGAGAGTGGAGCCATGAATTTATAGCGAGGGTTAACAGATCTTAGCGAGTTCCTGTGCATAAAGAGTGGAGTTCGAGAGATCTAAGACCGTTCCCTATTCCCCCGGATTTAAGCTTAGTCTTAATTTCGAGAAGAGCCGTAATCTCGCTTGGTTGGGATTATCACTGCAGCGATTACTTCCTTCTTAAAGTAAGAGTTTTGATTCCATAATCTGTCAATCTGATCTGATCCGTGACGGTCTGATCTGCGGTGGTCCACGGATATCAACAGCCCTGGCACAGGCAAAGATCCCATGCAAGTAGCGGATGATAAACGTTCGTTGCGCTGTTTGATAAGAGTTGTAATCTTTATTTTTATTGTATAAAGGAGATCTTATAAAAAGATCAACTTTTATTTTCTTTTGAGTTTATTGTAATGACCAAATTTGTAATAGATTCGATGACAATGAAAACATTGACTTTTGACCCAAACACAAATAAGTAGGGGGATAGGGGGTCACCTTGTCTCAATCCTCTAGCACCATGAAAGTATCCGTGCACAGCTCCATTGAGAGATAGAGAGAATTTAGGGGTGGTAATACACTCCATAATCCAACATACCATACCATTTGGAAATCCCAATCCAGTTAACATAGCTCTAATAAAATCCTAGCTAATAGTGTCAAAAACCTTTCTCAAATCAATGTTAAGAATGACTCTTGATAAATTATTTTTCCTTCTATAATGCTTGATGAGCTCATGAGCTATTAAAATGTTACTAGAAATGAGCCACCCCTTAACAAAAGCACTTTGTACATTATTGATCAAGTGACCCATGACCTTCTGGATTCTGCTTGCTAAAATTTTTATGATGATTTTATAGACAACATTATAGCATGAAATGGGTCTAAAATCTAATGGTGTACTTGGATTAAGAATTTTAGGCACCAGAGTAATTGATGTGGTGTTGAAAGTACCAAGGAGTTTACTTGAGTAGAAGAACTCCTCAATTGATAGGAAAAGTTCTTCACTGATGATATTCCAAGCCTTCTTAAAGAAAGAAACATTGAATCCATCAGGCCCAGGAGCTTTGCCATCTGACATGGAGAAAACTGTTAGCTTAATCTCCTCCCTAGTAACAGGGCAGCTCATGTCATTGCACTGATTAAGTGAGAGAATTGGTCCATTCGAGATCACAGTTGGGTCATGTGACACCCCTGTTTTTACATATGGCTGCAGTCCAAGATGAACTCAGAGATATCAAACATGTCATGTACCCACACTGTGTAATAGCACGTTTCACCAATCATAATAATATCCTCTAGTGGAATCAAAAATAAAGTACAGGTACAATATAGGCAAACAGAAGGAAATAAATACAATAGACATGATGTTGAAAGATAAATCTCATAAATAAAATCATGTCTCAAATGGATAAAACTATGAATACATCTAATCTCTGAAATGATATAAAATGTCTCGACATGGAATAACTAACAATGTAATTAAGGCTCATAGCCTTTCCAAAATGTGATACTGAAACTCGAATGTCTGAATAGAAATAAACTTTACTTTGGAGTCCCTACTACTAACACATGTGACGACGACTATGCAATAACTCCGTTATCCTGCGACTCTCCGATGCTCTGAATCGCCTAAAAGGAAAAAATTAAAATAAAAAGAACAACAACAAAAGCGTCAGAGCGCTAAAGTAAAACCACCTCCATCCGCCCTCAGGGGAAGGGCTGCTACATATAGTGGAGGCTCTATCTATTAAGCATAGTCTACCTAGATCATTTTCTCCATATCTAATGGTATTAATACTTAAAAATCTATAACACGACACGTAGTACGTCGAGCGAAATAATCCAAACAAGAAAATCCTCATGTATATACCATATGTTTAAAACTATAGATATCTAAATATTAATCCGAACTATGGAAAGAAACATCACTGGAAAAAAAACATCATAATGAAAAATAAGCATATAAGTCTCATGTACTCATAAGAGTACAGATATCTCGGTCATGTATTATTATATAAATACTTATATATTTTATATTATAAGTATATATATAATATATATTATATATATATATATATATATATATATATATATAACTGGAAAAAAAACATCATAACTGAACATCAGCATATAAGCTCG
>NC_033800.1:71643663-71661836 GCF_001876935.1 Asparagus officinalis | reverse complement strand
TCTCATATATATATATATATATATATATATATATATATGTGTGTGTGTGTGTATATATATATATGTATATATATACAACAATGTGACATAAACACTTTTGGCATCCATCAAAACTTAGGCTATTAGAAATTTTTCTCATTTGTGACTCTTTGCAAGATCCTAATCTCATCACATTATCATGCACAATGAACTACCCTGAATGTACCCTAAAATAATGTACATGGCTCATCATGGCTCATTAGTCTCATCGCGATCTCAATGCGTAATATGAGTGCGGGATGGACTACCTTATAGGTATCCTAAAAGATGGCTCACAAGTCTCATTGCACCCTCATGCGGACAGACTGCTAGACAAAGCATCCAAACTCGACTCAATGACCTGTACAAATAGAATATTGATGCACTACCCCATGTAGTACTGAACTGAGTTCATCAATGATATCCATCACATGTATGAACTGTATAAATCTGGCATATCGATGCACTATCTCATATAGTACTGAGTTGGGCTCATTAACAATATCCGACATATGTAGAAACTACTCCAACTCAAGTGTAATCACTCAACACTTGTCAAATACCCTTTGGGATACTCATGTGTGTACTACGACACTATTCATGTATGTTCATGCCTATACATGTACTATCATGCTACTCAAACCCCGCGATCGCATCTCGAATCAAAACAACACAATATTCAGCAAAACAGCCTTAGTAGTCGACTACACTGAGTTTACTCAGACTTTGTAAAATATGAATGAGTATTAGTAGTCGACTACACTGTACATTAGTCGACTACTCTGTAATCAGACAGCTTCTGTAGAACAAACTGGATCTTAGTAGTCGACTACTACTCTTAGTAGTCGACTACTACTCTTAGTAGTCGACTACTACTCTTAGTAGTCGACTACTACTCTTAGTAGTCGACTACTAAGCAGAAACATCGACTACTACTCTTAGTAGTCGACTACTAAGCAGAAACATGCACACATCTGTGTACATATAACACTTGGCAATCGCCACGTGTTTATCATGTTTTAATATAGTATAAAGCAAGTAACTACAAATCAAAAGAATTATCTCCATGATTATTTAAACCCTTGATTCAATTAATTAGGATTAATCTTCTTATTAGTCAAGAAAAAGACATAAACCCTTAGTTATCGATTAAATTAACATGAACATGCTTGCATATTAAGCTTAAAACTTATATAATTTCATTTATTCACATTTACAGAACCCAAAATACCCCAAACCTAGGGTTTAATCAGATTTAATTAACATGTAAGCTCTTTATACCACAAGATTAGGGTTTTGAGCATGATTACAAATAGAAAACAAGATACAAATGAAGATCTACACTCCCTAATGATCATGATCGTGTTTCTATTATAAACAACAAGTAAAATATGTAGATCTAACATTAGGTTAAGGTTTTATATCAAAAAACCTCTTTTTATCATGTTAGACAGTTAGATATAAGCATTGAAAATCCATATTACTCATTAAACCTAAGATCTACACTATGGGTAAGGTTTGGATGCTAGAGATCTTGCCTCAAACACGGTGTTAACCTCCTGAATGTGTGTACAAACTCCTTTCCTCAGCTACAACCCTTGATCTCTCCCTGTGCTCGATGCCATATCTCAAACACCTTGAGGAACTCAAAAATTGGCTTTAATAGTCTCTGGGACTCTGTGTAAACGAACTATCTCCCTGATGAAAATAATCGCATAAGTCTCTACCGTGTAAGTCGTCTTTACAAGTAAGAAATGTGTTGACTTCGTCAACCGATCTACTAAGACCCAAATGGAATCATTCCCTTGCTCGACTTTGGCAAACCCACGGTGAAATCCATAGAAATATCCGCCCACTTCCACTCGGGAATGGGTAAGGGCTGTAGGATTCTTATAGATCTCTGATGTTCTACCTTCACTTGTTAGCAGGTGAAACACTTAGCTACATACTCTATAATATCCCTATGCATGCCACTCCACCAAAAATTCTTCTTTAGATCCTTGTACATTTTCATTGTGCATGGATACACTGTATACCTGGTACGATGTGCCTTATCAAATAAATCCTTCTTCAGCTGAGGATTGTTCGGTATGACTCATCGACCCTTCATCCGAAGACCTCCATCTGCTCTAATAGTCCAATTAGCTTTGGGCTCTTTAAAAATCTCCTCCCTTCGGGTTTAAATCCAAGAGTTCTCTATCTGAGCTCTGACCACTCTGTCACTCCAAGATAGTTGTACTAACATCACTCCCAGAAAGGTGCTGCTCCTGATCTTCGATCTGAAGTCAAACTGACTAAAGGTGTAAATGTCTCGATGTAATGAACACCTCAAGGCTGCAAGCCTGCAACCACGTTTCCTACTTAATGCGTCTGCTACTACGTTCGCCTTTTCTGGATGATATTGAATCGCAAACTCATAATCCTTAATAAACTCAACCCATCGCCATTGCGTCTGATTGAGTTCCTTCTGAGAAAATAGGTACTTCAGACTCTGGTGGTCTATGAATAGCTTGAACTGCACTCTATACAGATAATGTCTTCATATCTTCAATATGAAGACCACTGCTATCAACTCTAAGTCGTGTGTAGGGTAGTTCTGCTCATGTGTTCTTAACTGTCATGAGATATATGCCACTACCATCTGAGTCAACATCGAAACGCCCCTAGACCCGCTAACGACGCATTCGTGTATACAACGAATATCCTATCACTGCTCGGAATAGTCAACATCGGCGCTGTAGTCAACTTGGTCTTTAATGTCTCAAAGGCCTCCTGGCACTCTGTACCCCAAACAAACTGTACACCCATTTTTATAAGGCGTGTATATGGTGTCATAATCTTCGAGAAGTCTTGAATGAACTTCCTATAATAACCGACCAAGCCTAAGAAACTATGAATCTCTGCAACTGTAGTCGGCTGCTCCTAATCAAGAACGGCCTTCACCTTAGTTGGATCTACTGCAATGCCCTCTCGGATGATAACATAGCCTAAAAATCTAACCTCTGATAGCCAAAACTCACATTTGCTGAACTTGGCGTACAACTGATGTTCCCGCAAAGTCTGTAATGCTAAACGAAGATGATGCTCATGCTCTAACTCTGGTCTCGAATATATAAGGATGTCATCGATAAAAACAATCACAAACTGGTCCAAGTATGGACGAAAGACTCGATTCATTAAATCCATGAATACTACGGGTGCATTGGTCAGCCCAAATGGCATGATAAGGAACTCGAAAGACCCATATCGAGTTAGAAAAATGGTCTTGGGAATATCCATCTCCTGAACCCGTAACTAATGATAGCCAAAATGAAGATCAATCTTCAAAAAATACTACGCTCCCTATAGCTGGTCAAACAAGTCATCAATCCTCAATAGTAGATACCTATTACGGATAGTGACCTTGTTCAACTCGCGATAATGTATGCATAGATGCATGCTACTGTCCTTCTTCTTCACAAAGAGAACTGGTGCTTCCCATGAAGAGCGACTCCGTTAAATAAAGCCCTAAGATAACAACTCATCTAACTGGGTCTGTAGCTCTCTCATCTCAGTAGGTGCCATACAAAAGGATGCTCGGGATATCAATGTTGTACCCGACTACAACTCGATGCAGAACTTAACCTCTCTCACCGGAGGTAACCCAGGTATATCCTGAAAGACATCCTAAAAATCTAAAACAACTCTAGTCTCACACAAATCAGCACCCTGATCCCTCAACATCACCTCCTCGATGTACGTCAAAAATGATCCACAATTTGGTTGCCTTATGAGGCCGCTACGATCAACTCAGACCTATCAGACGCTCTCAAGCTGACTGTTTTAGCAAAGTAGTCAATACTGATATGGTAGGATGATAGCCAATCCATATCGGGAATAACGTCAAACTCCAACATCCGCAAAACAATCAGGTCGATGATGAACTCGGACTCATCTTGACTGATGATACATCTTCTACATATACTCTCTAATAGGAATACCTCACTTAAAGGAGTAGAGATGGATAACGGTACAACTAAAGGATGTGAAATCAACTGGAGCCTATCCATAAAGGTATGAGAGATAAAAGAATACGAAGCTCCTGAATCAAACAAGATCCGAGCTGGGAAGGAATTTACTAAAAATGTACCTTCCACTATGGTTCCACTCGCATCATGATCACGTGATACGACTGCATAAACTCTGTCGGTGGTCGGCGCCTACTGCACTGTTGGCGGTGGAACATATGGGTCTATCTGACCCTAAGGAACCTCCTGAATTGCTCGAATCTAGCCTGTTGGCCCCTCAATTCTCAGAACGGCTGGTGGTGTCTCTATCCTCTTTTGCTGCTGGTCGTAACCGCGACCCTGCTACTGTTGTTGACTATGTCCATGGTTCTGCTGTTGTCCATGTCCTCTACCCTGGTACTAAAAATCCTTACTCCGTAGCCGGGGTCCTCTAGGTCCGACGAAAGGCCTCTTACCCTTGCCCTTGTCACTCTGCTATCCTGACTTAGCGTTACCTTTCTTGTTCTTCTAGAACATCATGGTCTTTGTCTCCTGCGCAATGGCTGCATCAGCTACCTCTCTAACTGAGTTGATCCTCCTAGACACGAGGTAGCGTCTAAGGCTTGGATGAAGCCCCATAAAAAATATTAAGCCTCGCGCTCTCCTGACTACCACATGCCTGTAAATCGAAGTAGACTCATGAACAGCTCTCGTAATCTACCACAGACATATCTCCCTACTCTAATCTGGTTAACTCAAGCTCCTTCCCGGTCCGTACCACGAAAGAGATGTATTGCTCATCTAAGAAATAGATAAAATCCTCCCATGACAGTGTTACCTGCTGCTCTGGGGTGAACTGAAGCTTATACCATCCCTCGGCGTTACCCTTTAGGCTAAAGGCTGCTAACCTTTGCTTCTGGACTAGATCCACATCAAGTAAGTTAAGGATGTTCCCCACATCTTCCTTCCACTTGTGGGCTACAAGCAAATCTAATGATCCCTAACATACCGGTGCCCTCATCTTCTGGTACCTATCAACTTGACGGAGTCAAGCCTCCTGCTTGATGGCTCTACCTACACTTGGTGGTGGCATTATCCCTAGTGTACTGACTGTGGACTCCTTTGAAATAGGAATTGTTAGAATCACTGATAGCGGAACTACAGGCGGTGGTGCAATTGGCGGAGTCTAGCTCATCACTCACTCCTCGAGTGCTGTTAGTTTAGCTGCTATAGGTGCCATGAGGTCTATAAGGTACTACGGAGCCTGCTACGGCTAAGGTAGAGCCAACTGTGACTCTGGTGGAGTATGCTGTTACTCGGGTGGAGTCTATTGCAGCTCGGGCTCTGACTCATCCTGTCTCTCTCTGAGCACAAGATACTCTCTGTCCACATCCTCGTGTGGCCATCTATAAATTTCCAGGAATAGAGTTTATAAGACCTCAAGCAAAAGCATATATATAACTCATAGCAATAAGAAAATTGTATCGTATTTCATTCATGCAAATACTTTATAGCCAAAGTAAATTATTGTCATAGAAAAAATTTGAAAATTTTGAGATAAACGTATATAACGACCTCAATCATTCTAGGAATTCCTATCGAACTCTATACATAAATCCTAAGAAACTCTATTCTAGCTCCACGACTTAACACAAGATGATCATAAGGATACTAGAACTAGAGTTTTGATACCAACTGTGACACCCCAGTTTTTACACATGGATGTAATCCAAGGAACCTAAAGATGTCAAACCTGCAATACACACATACTGTACAATAGCACGTTTCATCAATCACAATAATATTCTCTAGTGGAATTAAAAATAAATTACATTTACAATACAAGCAAACAGAAGGAAATAAATACAACAGACATGATGTCAAAAGATAAATCTCATAAATAAAATCAGGTCTCAAATGGATAAAACTATGAATACATCTAATATCTAAAATGATATAAAATGTCTCGACATGGAATAGCTAAAATTGTAATTAAGGCTCATAGCCTTTACAAAATGTGATACTGAAACTCTAATGTCTGAATAGAAATAAACTCTACTGTGGAGTCTCTACTAGTAACGCATATGATGGCGACTATGCAATAACTCTGTCATCTTACGACTCTCCGATGCTCTAAACCGTCTGAAAGGAAAAAAAAATAAAATAAATAGAACAATAAAAAAGCATTAGAGCGCTAAAGCAAGATCACCTCCATCCGCCCCCAAGGGAAGGGCTACTGCATGTAGTGGATACTCTATCTACTAAGCATAGTCTACCTAGATTATTTTCCACGTATCTAATGGTATTAATACTTAGAAATCTACAACACGAGACATAGTACGTCGAGCGAAATAATCCAAACAAGAAAATCTTCATGTATATACTATATGTTTAAAACTGTAGATATCTAAATATTAATCCAAACTATGGAAAGAAACATCACTGAAAAAATAAAACACCATAATAAAACATCAGCATATAAGTCTCATGTACTCACAAGAGTAAGATATCTCGGTCATATATATATATATATATTCAACAATGTGACATAAACACTTTTGGCATCCATCAAAACTTAGGCTATCAAGTAATTTTTCTCATTTGAAACTCTTTGCAAGATCCTAATCTTATCACATTATCATGCACATGGGACTACCCTGAAGGTACCCTAAAACAATGTAAATGGCTCATTAGTCTCATCGCGATCTCAATGCGTAACATAAGTGCAGGACGACCTACCTTATAGGTATCCTAAAAGACGACACACAAGCCTCATCGCAAGCTCATGCTGACGGACTGCTAGACAAAGCATCCAAACCCGACTCAATGGCCTATATAAATGGAATATCGACGCACTACCCATGTAGTACTGAACTAAGCTCATCAACGATATCCATCCCATGTATGAACTGTATAAATCTGGCATATTATAGGTTGTCTAAAAATCACAATAGATAGCTGATCCCCATCAAGCTTCAACAACGAAAGTTACAATCAGATGACTTTCATGTCAACAAACGAAAGCTACAAACGGAGGACTTTTCACATAGATCGAGAAGAGTTATAATTCAATGATACTTCCGACAACTGATGAAAACTCTATTCAGTAGCCATCACAACCAACTGTGAGAGTTATAATCTGATGACTTTCACACCCCATAACAGCTAAAGCAAAGATCAATGAGCATTAGTCTTCGCGATGCTGTAATAGACGAGGTTACAAGTCAACAACCTCTCCCAAACACAGAGTCCACCTTTGCGCTTCTCAACTCAAAACGCACACAGCATGTACATTCTTCAGCAGACACTCAACTCTGCGGCGCAGAGTTAAAACCCAGAACGGAAGAGACCTGTGCGTTTTAATCATCCGTAGATACCTAACTCTGCGTCCCAAGTCTGAGGCGCAGAGTTAAGACCCAAAAAATGCAAATAGCCTTTGCGTTTTCAATTCCCAGCAAGCACCCAACTCTGCGTCTCAAGTCTAAGACGCAGAGTTAAGGTCTAGAACGCCAATTTAGGTGTTTGACTTGTTCAAACTCAAGCTGAACGGCCTCAAAACTATTTATCCCACGTTTTGAGGGATTTTTGCCCACTTAGGAGCGGATTTAGGGGTTGGTTATACCCCTTATCCCGCTATAAATAACCGCATTACTCAACTGAGTAAGAGGTGGAAGATTTGGAAATCAAAAAAATTGCATAAGGTTGGACTCTTGGGCGGAGAGGGCGAGCTTTCTGAAGATCAAGGAGCTAGTCGGCAGTTAGTAAATCAAATCTTAGAGAATTCTTCACCAATAACAAATCTACCTGGCTATTAACCGAGTTTTCAGTTCTAACAACTCTGTTACAGAGTTTCAACTCGCTCTGAGTTTTTAAACTCGTTAAGAGTTCTTAATTAAACTTGCAACGCGAGTTAATTACACTAATCGATTATTCGGTTTTCAACAACTCTTTTTAGAGTTTCCAACTCATTCTGAGTTCTTAAACTCATTAAGAGTTTTAAATCAAACTTTACATACAAGTTAATTGTTCCTGCGAGGTAAGACGATCGGATCTTCAACGGAGAGAAAATTCGACGTAAGCATTCGAATGAGGCACTCCATCGCTACCTTGAAGAACCCAGTTTTAAACAAAGGGGAGAATCAAATTTATTCTTCTCTCTTTTGTAATCAGAAAATCCAATTGTAACTGAGATTAAAGGAATATAAATCAATTTTCCTTCATTTCTTTTACTGCAAATTTTTCCACAAACACATATCGACGCACTATCTCATGCAGTATTGAACTGAGCTTATTAATGATATCTGACATGTGTATAAACTACTCCAACTCAAGTGTAATCACTTAACACTTGTCAAATCCCCTTTGGAATACTCATGTGTGTACTACGACACTATTCATGTATGTTCATGTCTATACGTGTACTATCATGCGACTCAAACCCCGCGATCGCATCTCGAATAAAAACAACACAATATTTAACAAAACAACCTTAGTAGTCGACTACTAATCTTAGTAGTCGACTACACTGATTTTACTCAGAATCTGCAAAATATGAATTAGTATTATTAGTCAACTACTCTGTAATCAGATAGTTTCTATAGAACAAACAGGACCTTAGTAGTCGACTACTACTTTTAGTAGTCAACAACTAAGTAGAAACATGCACACATCCGTGTACATATAACACTTAGCAATCATCACGTGTTTATCATGTTTTAATACAATACAAAGCAAGTAAATACAAATCAAAAGAATCATCTCCATGATTATTTAAACCCTTGATTTAATTAATTAGGTTTAATCTTCTCATTAGTAAATAAAAAGGCATAAACCCTAGTTATCGATTAAATTAACATGAACATGCTTGCATATTAAGCTTGAAACTTATATAATTTCATTTATTCACATTTACAGAACCTAAAATACCCCAAACTCAGGGTTTAATCAGACTTAATTAACATGTAAGCTCTTTATACCACAAGATTAGGGTTTTGTGCATGATTACACATAGAAAACAAGATACAAATGAAGATTTACACTCCCTAATGATCATGATCGTATTTCTATTATAAATAGCAAGTAAAACATGTAGATCTAACATCAGGTTAAGGTTTTATATCAAAAATCCTCTTTTTTATCATGTTAGATAGTTAGATTGAAGCATCGAAAATCCTTAGTACTCATTAAACCCAAGATCTATACTATGATTAAGGTTTGGATGCAGGAGATCTTGTCTCAAAAATGGTATTGACCTCCTGAATATGAGTACAAACTCCTTTTCTCAGCTATAGCCCTCGATCTCTCCCTCTGCTCGATGCCACATCTCAAACACCTTGAGGAACTTAAAAATTGGCTTTAAGGTTTAGGGGGAAGGAGGTGGTTGTAAACTCTGGTGAATTCCCTCAGGAATTTGGGTTTTTACAGGTATATATACTTAGGTTATCAATTGGGCTCAAAATAAAGCAAATTTGACCCGGTGTAACCTGACACGCCCAGGAAACTCCCACTAGTCGACTAATAAGCTTAGTAGTTGTAGACATCTAAAAATGCTTATAGGTATCTGAACATAGCTCGAGATGACGAGCCGTCGAAATAACAAAGCCACAAATCACTAGTAACATTGCAAAAAGCCTGCATGCTCAACGGCCAGCTCAAAGTGGCCCGCACACTCGTCATCCGCCTCCAATTTAATAAAACGCATGAAGCGAATCAGTAAAATGGACAAATCAACGGAACGACCAAATACACATAACGACAAAACAAGTCAAACCCGAACGAACCAAAAAATCCCCTGGTGGCCGAGTCATGTCAAAATGACTCAGCCAGAGCCAGGCATTCGTGGTTAAGCGGTTGTTAACTACAGATAACATCAAATTATCAGTTCTCATCCTAAAATGCTACAACTGAAGCCTATAAATATAAGCCTAGGGCCTTCATTTGTAGGGATCTAAAATCAGAGGGCGAGGTGCTGTCAAACTGAAGAGTGGAGCATGAATTTCAGAGGAGGACTAGCAGATCTTGGCGAACTTCAGCATAAAGAGGAAGCTTTTCAAAGGATCTGAGGCATGTCCCCCCTTTCCACTGGATCAAACTTGGTTTTGATCTCGAGAAGAGTTGTAGTCTCTCTTGGTCGAGATTATCACTTCTGTGATTGTTTCCTTTATGAAACAAGAGCATTAATTAACTTTTTTTTATCAACCAGATCTGATCTGTGGTGGTCCACAGACTAACGCGTCCCTAGTACATGCAAAGATTTCATGTGAAGCAGTGGGTGACAAACGTTCGTTGTGTGTATTTTAAGGAGATTGTACTTATTTATTTTTTATTGTGTAAGAAGGTCTTATAAATATATTGACTTTTCTCTTTTTTAAATTTATAATTATAATTGATAAACGATTGTAACAGATTAAATGATAACGAATAAACCAATTTCTGATGCAAACACGCTGGCGACCACAACGAGAGCCAACAGCCTCACTTCGGAGGCTATCGTGTTGCAACCACGGATCAAGATCCCGATTGAAGAAGAGGTTGAGTACGAGTTTGACCAGGCCAAGTTTCAAGAATGCCTCTCCTCATCCTCATCAATATCTTCCTCATCCCGCAAGTACAGGAAGATATTGGTAGCAAAGAAGGCTCGGGGTGACTCTCGCCTAAGTGTTGCTGAGGCATCCCCTCGCAACACTCCTCCGGCATCCAATAAAGCTGAGATTTCATATCATAATGACTCCTATTCAGTCTTGGATTTGTTTAACGAAGGCGCGCCAATTCTGACAAAGAGGTCTCATCAGAGTCAACGCTAATGTCTCGTACGTCAACTTGCTAAGGCCTTGGAGCCAGTTGACAGGATCCGTTATCACGCAGATCTAAATTTTAGGGAGTGCTAAGCACCTCAACAGCAAGCAAATAGCCCCTCCTCTAAGCCATCGGCCAGCGAATGGGTTTGTATTAAAAGGACTCGTTCAACTCTTAAGGAGCGCATCCAAAAGCACCATGCATGTGCCTTATCATGAAAGGCATAAGACACGAAGGAGGACAAGGTGGCCAAGAAACCACTAAAACCACTCCAAGAATGGAGGCCAAAATCTAAAACAGCGATTCGGACAAGTATCAGGACACTCAAAAATCGCGAGCCAGCCATTGGTGGCTTGATCAAGGCTGAGTCACCTTAAGATTATGATGGTGGGTCGCCTTGGTCCTTCATATGAGGATCGAGGCAAAGCTCAGGTTAAACAACGCTAGGGTTTAGCGAATAAACCTCGAACGACTCTTCAAGCTGGGGGTCGTACGTGTCCTTCCAACAAGTTAAAACTGTCTCATAATGGAAAAACTTCTGTAATTGACCGCCTCGGGTTGTGAGTCATTGTCCAAGAGCCCATTGAGTCCCCGCGCTCTTGAAGGTGTGGCTCTAAATGTCTGGCTCTTGAGAATGCCAACAAAGCATTAAAACCTCAAAAGAAAATGTGTTCGTCTGATGACGACAACGTTATATCTGGGAAGTTGTGCCAACACATGATAGGTTACTCTGGTAATCATGCCGATGAGTTGTACTGTCAGGGTGGGGGTACGAACAGATCTTAAAAGAGAGATACTCGGGAGACGGAATTTCATTGTCCGTGTGCTAAACTTATTAGGACAATATTATTAGCATGTAGCTATCCTAAGACCACTTCAAAGAGGGTCTCGGTATTCTAAAAGCTTTCCTTTGAAGTGTCGAAAACCAAGCCAAGGCATCTCCGTAAGAAATAATCAGCCGTTCAAGATGATGAACTTCCAGAAGTCACTATTAACATGACTCATATGGGAAAGTCGACTCGACCTTCTAGTTCTTGTTGGTCCTATGGTTTTGATGATGATTTGTCGAACAATTTATAGCTAATATGTTTTCTAGTTTTTATAGTTTGTTTTTCTCTTTATAGGAATTCAACACACAGCAATCAAGAGTTAAAGATTCAAGTTCATGTGTGTGCATTCATCTAGGTATAAGAGTAGTTTGCTTACATATATCGTATGATTATATTTAAGCTCAATATGTAAACACAACATAAGTTTGATTTTTTCTATCATACAAATGATTTTCTATCAAACTTTGTTAGTATAGCATTTATTTTATGTTTACATCTCTTTCATACTTCATAATATATATATAATATATGTATGATATATATACCCAAGTTTGCAAGCCATAGTTCAATTTTTGTGTTCACGAAAAATAGGTTTTATGAACTCTTTTCAAAAACAGTGAGTTTTCACAAACGAAAATTGCATTTTCAAAAAATCCTTTTCAAACATGTTTGTTTTATCATTTAGAAACTTTTTGCAAAGTTTTACTATTTTTAGAATTGATTTGATATTTTTAACGTATTTTTAAAATCAGCCAAAAACCTATATTTCAGCATGTATCAATTTGCGATTGACCGCCACGGTCGACCGCCAGTAGTTCAAAGTCCATCTTTGCCTTTTATTGGATCACGGTCGACTGTGACGGTCCGGTCGCCCGCCAGTAGTTCAAAGTCCATCTTTGCCTTTTATTGGATCACGGTCGACTGTGACGGTCGATCGTGGCTCATCCAGAGACTTTCACGGTTGACCACCACAGTCGACCGCCTATGTTTCAAAGCTGTTTGAACTGTTCTTTGTGCTTCACGGTCGACCGCCAGTTTCTCACGGTCGACCGCCGTATAAATGATTGTGTTGCAATGGCTATATTCTGATTTGATTCTCTGGGAGTATTTTGATCTTTTCAATGTTGGTTTGGCTGATGTCTTGAGTGGGTATAAATACCCCATTGCTTTCTTCTTTCTATATACCAAGAGTTTGTTTTACAGTTGATGTCTTGAGTGGGTATAAATACCCCATTGCTTTCTTCTTTCTATATACCAAGAGTTTGTTTTACAGTGAGTTTTTAACAAAAGATTAAGAGCTGTAGAGTTTGTTTTACAGTGAGTTTTTAACAAAAGATTAAGAGCTGTTTAAGAGCTGTTTAAGCTGATTTTAGTTGTCATTTTCAAAAGAAGTTTTCTACAACAAGAAGAGGCTTTCAATTCTAACTGAGGGATCCTATCCTCATCATCATCTACTGTTCTTCTTGTTTATTAAAAAAAGTTTTCTAAACTCTTTCTTATATAGCTTATTGATTCATTTTCATAACTTAGCTATATTTAAATTGAGTTGCATATTTTCTATTCACTGTTATCACACACACTGTATTGAGCTTATAATATTTCCATACTATATATTGTTGGGTAGTGGTGTGTGATTTAGTAAGAGTGAGCTTCATTGTGTTCTCATTTGTTATCGAGAACAAATCATTATATTTAACCATTATCGTGAGTATCACTTGTAATACACTTGTACACCGAGAGAAGTGTGAGGCGTGAGACTGGGTCGAATCCAATAAAAGTAGCATCGGTTAACGAACCTAGGGAGAGATTGTATCCGAGCACTTGAGGAGGAGAACACGGGCTAGGTTCCTACACTTAGTGTGTAAAGTGTGATTGCATAGTGTTTGTTCTGTGAGAGTTTTCGGTAAACTTGTAAACCGAGTGTGCAGAAGTTCCGGCTTTCAAACCGGATTGTGATAGTGGATATCTCCTCTAGGTGAGGAGCAAGGACGTAGGTCATGGTGACCGAACCTCGTAAACATATCGTGTGTTTGTGTTTTTCTTAGTGTATATTTTTATTTGTGCTTATTCTTATCTTTCTTGTTCATATCCATCTCATATATTTCTTGCAATAACAAATTAATCAATATAATTTTAATTGGAAGTTAATCGGGATTAAATTAGCATAAGACCCTAATCACCCCCCCCTCTAGGGTCTAACAGTTCTTACCCCTTAATATCACATCGTCTAACTCGGCTACGAGTAGGGACTACTAGACATAGGGACTATCAGAGGATTATCCTTGGATGATGAAGCATTAGATGCCAACTCTACAGTCACTTCTGACAATACGGTATCCAGCCCAGGATAATTCCGTGAGGTATTTATGATCAATGCTGAACAAATAGCCAAGATTCTCGAAGATGCTCTGGCCAAGCAGAAAAATAATTTTAAATTTAAAATGGAAATGACTGTGCAACGGATAAGGGAATTGCATGATCAATAGATTTAAGCCTTATCGAATCAGCATGGTGAATCCAATCGTCATCACACTACCAATCAGGTAGATAGCGACTCAGAGGTAGAGGAGATTGTCAATACTGATACCCCTTCTAATGACAAAAATGTTGTGGATGACTCTAACAATAATACCAACCCTGGGGATGGCCCCATCACTAATGACAGTGTTGGGGGTGGTCCTATCATTCCTCCTCAAATCACCCTAAGAAAGATATAGGTAATGACGAGATGATGAAATAGCTGGAGAATAAGGTCAATGCCTTAATGTCCGCTCAAAAAGTAAGGAAAACGGGTATTTCATGTCCCTATATAAGAGAGTGGGGTTCGATTCCGTATCCGGTGAAGTTAAATCTAATTAACTTCACGTCATTCAACGGAAAGGGCTCACCCACTCAACACCTAATTTACTTCAAGTCTCATCTGGGTATGATCTCCGGCAATGAATCATTGATGGTCCGATCATTCGTTGGCACCCTTCACAGAACTTCCTTCGATTGGTACCATTGTCTCAAGCCAGGAAGTATCAACAGCTTGGATGACATGGAGAGCTCGTTCCTCAACAACTTCTTCGATGATGACACCAAAATATCGATTGGAGCCCTTTTGGATGAAAAGAAAAAGGATGGGGAGTCAGTTAACAGCTTTATTAAACGTTTCCGCAACAAGGCAATGAATTGTCGAGATCCGATCACGGAGGAATTCATCCTCCAAACCTGCCATAACAACCTTTTCATTAACGTCCTGGAAGCCCTAGGGGTCATGCCATCCACAACATGAAATGAATTAAAACTGTACGGTGAACATACTGAACGCTTTTGAAAAAGCTTGAAAGAGGCCAACCGACGATTAAACCCCCAAACTTGAATTTTGCTTCTCGTGGTAAGTGAAAGGCACCTGTAGTAGCTATTGATACTAATTAGACGTCACAACACCAATCTCAGAAGCATGAAAAGACCCCAGATTCGAAACTCTAAAAAGAGTACTCCTTCAAAGATGAAGGGGTTCCGACTATCTTCAAATACCTCCTTAAAAACAACAAAATCAAGCTGTCACCTATTACGAATCAGGAGGAAGCTGATAACACTTCGGATTCAAAGTATTGTGCATACCACAGGAGGATCCTTCATCGCACCAAGGCTTGTTTCACTCTCAAGAACAGCATTCAAGCCTTGGTTGACGCCGGCATCATAACGCCGAAATAAGCCGAATGAGAACCCAATCCTCCGATGAGTATAAGAGGTTAAACTACTTCTCCCATGCCTCCAGCTGGTATATGAGGCTAAACTATTCCCTACCTTTAATGGGAAGTTCTTGGAGAATATTACTCTTAATATTCTTAAGGATAACCAGATAGTGTGGCCGAATACAATTGGATTCAGGTTCACCAAAGAGCTGGGGGTGGGATACCTCAATGCATTCTCATAGGAAGTTCCTGGAGAATTTTATGCATGGTATTCTTAAGGATAACCCAAAACCAATAAATTCTTAATCATGATAAAGAATGATTAAGAATCTCCCACTCTAGCTATTTAATCATTTCCAAGATGATTAAAACCCTCCCACCGTGACTTCTCAAGCACTCTTTCGTTGAGATGAGATTCAATAACTTTATCCGGTCAATCTTCCCTCACAAAACCCCCCATGGTCTAATTGTGGAGTGCTTAGTCCCCACTTATCAAATCAATTAACGGTGGATCCACTAAAAATTATTTATGGTTTGATCCACTCTAACTCCCACTATGTCTATACACTCAACACATCCATTGTTAGAGTCTGTACACAGTATTGAAAGTTTCAAACCCCCTTGTGTTGAAGTCCTTACAACTTGACACCAGAAACTCCCACTGTATTGACACAGTGATTTGTGTTAAAGTCCTTGCAACTTGACACCAGAAACTCCCACTGTATTGACACAGTGATTTGTGCAAATTGATACTCCGCTGTTATTTGTACCACCTCACTCTAATCTTGGTCAAACCTTCCTACGGTTAGGATCAAAGCCAAAATCCCCTCTTAATTCCTTTCATGAACGAGAAATTCACTTTTAAATTGAGCGATCAAACCTTCCTACAGTTAGGGTCGTCTAAAACCTCCCACTTGGCCAAACCTTCTTATAGTTAGGACTAAAACTAGAGTCCCTCTTGATAAATGAGAAATCCACCTTCAGATTGGGTAATCAAACATTCCCACAGTTAGGGTCATCCAAATCTTTTTTTATTCTCAAAGTGAAGATCCCACTTTGAGTTTCTTTTGCATCTTGAGATAGAATATAAAATTTTTCCTTTCCAGCATCGGCTTCGTCTGTGCCCCAAGAGAAGACACTACCTTCCAACACTAAAATCTATACCTTACGCGTATGGGGAACTTTATATCGATACCTAAATAGAGATAAGTCTGTATCTAGCACATACTGGAGGGTGGTCCGTTCTCGTGAAAACGACCAAGTCTACGTATTCAATACTGTAGCACAAAAAATCCATGCCTTTAATGCATAGGGAATTTTATTCCGAAGTCTAAGTAGAGATAAGTCAATACCTAACATGCGTTTCCGGTTAGTATTTAATCGTAAAAAAGACAAAAGCCCACATATACAATAAGCCCACATATTCGACATTATGGTAGGTTGTTATTAATAACACTAAAATCGTTGTCTTACACACGCGGGTAATTTTATCCCGAATTCTAAGAAGGGATAAGTTAATGCCTAACACGTGTTGTCGGTTTAGTCTTTCACCGGGTGAAGAAGACACCAGAATCTAAGTCTGGGGACTTTTATCCCGAATTCTAAGAAGGGATAAGTCAGTGCCTAACGTGCATTATCGGGTAGTCTATTCCTGTAAGAAAGACCAAATCTACGTATTCAATCTCGTAGCACTAAAAGAGTTAACTCTTTTAGCACAACGTTACATGCAGAATGGACTTAAACAATCTGCATGCTAGCCCGACTCAAATGGTAGTCGGTAAAGGCTCATCAAACCCGTTGATGGCTAAGGATTTGTCAAAAATCCTATAAAAACAAGAGTTATTGACGTACCAGCTTCATTAGTTGGTCTCGTGACTAGAGCATCCAACAACTTCAGTATAAGATCCATACCTATAGACGAAATAATTTTAATAGTTGGTCTTGTTGTCCGACATTTAGGACTGCCATGCTCCAATGCCTTAAGAGCTTAAACTGTATAGACTCCAGCAAACGTATAAGTATAAACTATGCTAGCGCCGGTCAATACGTTATAGTAAAGGTCAACGCCGGTCAACACATTACAGCAAAGGTCAACACCAGACAATGCGTTACAGTAAAGATTAATGCCGGTCAACGCATCGATAGTTTTGCCAAAATAAGGCTAAGGAAAAGTTCTAGGTTAAAGGATGATTCCAGGAAGTTCAATCACATTCAGATACCAACTCCCGACAAAGACGATCAGTTCAACGTTAACTCAATGATAAGAGCCACGTTTAGAAATTTACACACCAGCTCAAGTCCAAGATTTCGACTACGGTCAAACGATAAATGTAGCACCAGAAGAACTTTATCTATTTGACAAAATACTAAGTAGATTGAAGACTGAAGAAATCAAGAATTGAAGCCATTCATAGGTCCTTCTACGTGATCTCCTCGACAAAATACTGAAGAGATTGAAGACATGGCCTATCTTATTCAAAGCATTCCAGACTCCTCTATAAAATAATGAGTCTAAAATACTTTGGAGAGGGTATCTCTAGGCGTCTAAAAATACCTATAGGTGTCCGAACATAGCTCGAGACGACAAACCGTCGAAACAACAAAACGGCGAACCACTAACGACATTACAACAAGCTCGCACACTCATCAGCCAGCTCCAAGTAGCCCGCACATTTGTCATCCGCATCCAAGTTAACAAATCGTATGAAGCAAATCGGTAAAGTGGACAAGTCAACTGAATGATAAAATACGAGTAACTGTGAAATAGGTCCAACCCGAACGAATCGGAAAAGCCCTTGGCGGCTAAGTCACGTCAAAATGACTCAGCCAAAGCCAGTGGCTCAGCCCACGATCGAGCCACC
>NC_033800.1:71562156-71643648 GCF_001876935.1 Asparagus officinalis | reverse complement strand
GCCACAAAATGGTGGCTCGACCAAGGCCGAGCCACCATTTTGTAGCTAGCACAATTTTGAGCCGAAAACGTGTTTTTGATGGGATTTCTCAAGATTTGGTCGTTTTAGGGCCGCCCAACTGCTTTTATACTATCTCTGAACGTGGTTAAGCGGTTGTTAACTACGGATAACATCAAATCATCAGTTTTCATCCTAAAACGCTACAACCGAAGCCTACAAATACAAACCTAAGGCCTTCATTTGTAGAGATCTGAAATTAGAGGGTGAGGTGCTGTCAAACAAAAGAGTGGAGCACGAATTTTAAAGGAGGGCTAGCAGATCTTGGCGAACTTTAGCATAAAGAAGAAGTTTTTTGAAGGATCTGAGGCATGTCCCCCCTTTCCTCCAGATCAAACTTAGTTTTTATCTCGAGAAGAGTCGTAATCTCGCTTGGTCAAGATTATCACTTCTGCGATTGTTTCCTTTGTGAAGGAAGAGTATTAGTTAACTTTTCTGTCAACCAGATCTGATCCGTGATGATCCACGGACTAACGCATCCTCAATACAGGCAAAGATCCCACGCGAAGCAGCGGGTGATAAACGTCTGTTGCGTGTGTTTTAAGGAGATTTTATTTGTTTATTTTTTTTATTGTGTAAGATGGTCTTATAAAAAGATTGGCTTTTCTCTTTTTTGAATTTGTAATCAATAAACAATTGTAACAGATTCAATGACAATGAATAAACTAATTTCCGACGCAAACAGTAGTCAATTATTAAGCTAAACTCAAGATTCTGAAAATAGTTTACGGGCTCAGTGTAGTCAACTACTAAGAGCACTAGTCGACTACACTAAGTCTGTTTGCCTGTGCAAACTGATTCATTCTCATACTCAAAAATATGTACGTTGAATTGATCTCAAATTAGTTCCTATCGTACTCAAACATCAAAATATGTAATTTATGATAATATAACATATTAAATATCATTTATCACATAATATTCAAATTTGTGGGGTTTTATAGGTCAGGAGGTGAAGTGGAAATTGTTGCACCAAGAAGTTTTTTGTAGTATTTACTAAACTTAGATATGATTTTAAGCATATCAGATATCCTGGAACCATCCTCAGAATAAATGGATAGTTCCCTGTTTTGATGTTTCTTAGCCTTCATGATAGAGTGGAAGAATTGAGTACCCTTGTCTCCATGCAACCCCCAATTTATAATGGCTTTTTGCCTGTAGAAGGATATTTCACAATCCAACAGCTTTCTATATTTTTTTAACACGTTCTTTCTCCTTTAAAATTAGAACAGAATCAAAGAGGTTGTTGCTCAACTGATTTTGAATGTCACATAGGTCTGCTTTAGCTCTTGAAACTTGCTCATTGATATTCATAAAATGCTTTTTATTCAATTCTTTAAAAACAGGTTTAAGCCTTTTGAGCTAAGAGTGAAACCTGTACATGTTATAACCGATGATTTTTTGATCCCATACTAATTTAACCACTGATATAAATTCAGGATGTTTTGTCCACATACTAAAGAACTTGAATGGTCTCTTGCCCTCAAATTTTTCATCGCCAACTGTTAGCAAAGTGGGAGAATGATCAGAACATGATGACATCAGAAATTCTACTTGACTGGAAGTGTAGTGTTGAATCCAATCCTCATTTACCAGTACCTTATCTAGCCTACACCAAACTCTTGTTGCTACATCTTGCTTGTTACTCCAAGTGTGAAATACCATCCTATAGACTTTATATGCATTAACTGACTTGAATTCATAAAGTACTGAAAGTCCTCAGTATCAGTATCTGTAACTGGTGCACCTACAATTTTTTCCTCATTATTAATGATAGCATTGAAGTCCCCTCCTACCAACCAGGGTCTATTTACATTCCTTTTAAATGCCAAAAGTTCTTCCCAGAGCGATTTTCTATCCTCTAGATGATTAAGAGCATAAACAATTATGATTAGGCATGTCAGTGTACCATCCTTTGATTGCACTGCACTAGTAATGTATTGTTTTGATGATTTTAAGCACTGAACAATGAGAATATCATTATCCCATAGTATCCATATTCTCCCATTGATTGCTTCATGTACATTTGAAATCCACTACCAAGTTTTTGTAATTTTCTTAGCAATGGTCTGCATTTTTTCCTCAGTGACCTTTGTTTCTAATAATCTAATAAAGCTAAAAATGAAAGTTTGTACTCCTGTATAATTTGTTTAACCACCATGTGTTTAGAGGATTTATTAAATTCTCTAATGTTCCAGATGGCCACGGGCATTATTTTGAGATTCCACCCCTATCAATACTAGAGGAGTCCAATTCAACTACCTGATGATCCAAAATAGAGAAATGTGAAGCTTGAATTGAAGGACCATGATCATTTGCAATAGGTCTCCTAGCTACTACGCTGATCCTGTAGCACTTATAAAACCAGAAGTATTAACATTTGGAGAAAACCTGAAAGTGCTTGAAAAATTCTTTTGTCTGCGCACACTCTGCGCATGTTTACTAGAAACATGCATATTTGATTCAGTTACTCCAGAGTTTTGTGCCTTCGATTCAGATAGCCTAGAACTAACTTCCATTACATTTCCTCCCTTTTGAACATAATTTTCAACAACTGGCGCATCCATATTCAATAATCCAGCAGGATCTCTAATCTCATTAGGTTCATTCTGTCCAGAATTCTCAGGTTTATCTCTCTTTTCAATAGGTCCTTGCTTACTTTCAAGATCGTGTTGCACATTAGCATAACTAACTTGTGCATCTTTCATTGGTTGCTTATTAACTGGTACCCATTTCTTTTTAGTAGTTTGCCTTCTACATTTCTTAGTTTCATGCCCTATTATATTGCATAGAGAGCACCATCTTGGTTTAAGTTCATACAATACTGTTTGATTATAACTTCTTCCATCAAGACCCTGAATAGATATTTGCTCAGGTAAAGCCTCTTTTAAAGAAAGTTTGACTTCTAACAAAACTCTAGCATAATTCAATCGCTCTCTTGTGGCTGTAAGTTTACCAGTTGCAATTGGATAACCAACAAGACTTGCAATTTTACTTATGCCAACAGAACTCTACAGATTTAACCTCAATTAGGAAATTGAACCCACATAGGATAGCTATAGTCCTGAATTTTTTCCATGTTCGTGTCAACAATCCATGGCTTAAGAACCAACTGTCTAGAACCAAAGAACCAGGGACAAGCCTCAAGCACTTCCCCCTCATTTGTTTTTCAGATTGAAAATCAAAGAGAAATACTCCTTGCTTGATTAAGAAGACTTTCGGAATTAAGATTGCACCCCAAAGTTTGGTAACATAGGATTCCATAGAGTTGAATTTAACATTCAGTCTAATTACATGGCCTATCATAGATATTTTTCCAGTAAACGTCTCCATCTTTCCACTCCTCCGCAAAGAATGTAATTGTATTAGCTTAGGAAGAATGCACAAAATTTAAAGTCATTCCATTACCAGATCTCCTATTATCAGTAAAGAGACTAGCAAAAGATTTGTTAGGTTCTTGCACATTATTTCCCGAATTCAAACCATTTCCATGTGTAGAATTATCTGATTTTTGATTGACGGTTTCTATTGTAGGAGGCTCTAATAGAAAACTACCAGAATTTGGATTAACAGTATTCAAAATATCATGAGACAAAAGATCATCAGATTTGGTCGCATCATCCGTTTTTCCAACAGAATCCAATTGAACAACAACATCATCCAGAATTAATGCAATCGATGAAATAGAATCAAAATTACTTTTAGGATTAGCTGAGAGATGTTGAATCAAAGAAGAATCAGTTGATACATTCTCCAATTCAAGCTCATCAACCCAGAAAACCCTTGTAGAGTTGCCAACTTCATTACCAAAGATTGCAGACTTACTGAGATGGCGCGATTGAACTCCAATCAACTCCAGCGTACCCTGAGAGTGAAGAGAATCCATCAGGAAATCATTAGAGCTAAGAATATTCTTCATCAATTTCTTCTTCTTCTCTCCTCTAGGACCCGTTGACCCCATTAAACCGAGATCCAAATCTTCATCATCTTCAGCAAAATTTACATCAGATTGATCCTCATAAGATTGTAAACTAGTATTTGAAGCTCTTAATCCTATATTAAAGATTTTTTTTCCCACCTTTTTCTTCTTTTTTGCCATCTCGATCTTGGCGAGGGTGCACGTTAGTAGGAAAAAAATCACCCACTAAAATGCACCATTAGACCCACCCCTTATAAGAGTTGTCTATTTCCATTTTACATTTTGAATATTATATTATTGTGCTACTGTAATTAATAGATATCATTACTAATATTACATGGTCAATATAAATAATTGATAAATAGATGAGAAGTTGTTATTCTATTCTAACATTAATAAATAGTAATTAAATGAGATGTTAGGTTGGAAATATCTAAGATACTAACTCATTACACGTGAGAAACTAAAAATAACTATCCAAATCAGAAGGAGGATTAGGGATGATCAATCTAGCGGTCTTCAATGAGGCTCTACTATCCAAATGGATGTGAAAATTAAGCAAGACTCATTAGCTGGTCAAATCCTTCAGGCAACCAATTATCTTCATTCTCCTATTTCTAATTGCACACCACCTAAGGCCAATGCATCTAAATTCTGGCACAACACAATACATTCTAGTCAAACTTTCCTATCCTTAGTCCATTGGAATCTGGGGAATGGTAGTAAGCTATGAGCGCGAGACACCCTGAGGTGTTTCAGCACCAGCCGAGGGTGTCCGAGGAACTCGAGACACCTCAGTGTGCCTCGGTCGGGTGCGTCCGAACAACAGACAAGTTCGGGCAGTTTTTTGACCTGTTTTTAGCATAAATAGGAACTTTGTTCCTAGGTTTTTTTAGTAGAATAGGGGGGGCTATCATTAATGAAAGAGAGAGAGTTTTTTAGATTTGAAAAATGTGATATCTTGAGGAGAGAAAAGAGAGAGTGCTTGGAGAGATCGTACAAGAAAGAGGTCATATTCTCTTGGGTAAAATCAAAACCTCATCTTTGAGACGAGCTTGTGGGTTGTGCAAGTCATCAGTGTTCTACATATAGTGGAATCTCCATTCTCCACCTGCCCTATGGACGTAGGCAAAGTTTCCGAAACATTATAAATCTCATGTCTTCTTTATTGTTCTCTATGTATTGGCTATTGCTTGTCATTCCCTTAATCTTCAGATCTAGATTTGATATTGGACAAGAGTGTATGTCTCACATCGTTGAGATATTCACTTCTATTCTTGTTTCATATCGAAGCAAGAACATCGAGGTTGGCTTAAGTTTTGTGAAAAACAAAAGCCAAGGCTTTCTCTTGAGGTGATTTGCTTCTGTTGTGAGTGGGCATTGTAGGTGTCTAAAAATGCCTATAGGTGTCCGTACACAGCTCGAGACGGAAAGAAGACAACGAACGTCGTTATCCGAGTCTAAGAGGATTATCTGTCGTCGACAAATGCATGAAGCGAAATGACGAACTAAGTGGCCAGCGCGTGTCAATCAGCTTGCGCGCGTCAATCAGTTCGCGCACGTTGGTCAACACGCGCTTGTTAATCAGCTTGCGTGCGTCGGTCAACACGCGTGCGTCAATCAGTTTGCGCACGTCGATAAATACACGTGCGTCAATCAGTTTGTGCGAGTCGGTCAACACGCGCTCGTTAATCAGTTCGTGCGCATCAGTTAACACTTGCGCATCAATAAGTTCGTGCACGTCGGTCAACGCGTGCTCGTCAATCAGCTCGCGCGCGTCGGTCAACACGAGCGCGTCAATCAGTTCGTGTGCGTCGGTCAGCGTGCACTCGTCAATCAGCTCACGCGTGTCGGTCAACACGTGTGCGTCAATCAGTTCGCGCACGTCGGTCAACACGCGTGCGTTAATCAGTTCGTACCCGTCAGTAAACTTGCGCTTATCGGTCAGTTCCAAGTGCCGTAAAGAAGCTAACGAGCACATGAAGCAAGTTAACAAATCGTACAAGTAAACAAGATGGTCAAACATGTAAAAAGGTGGAAAATACAAGTCCCAGAAAAGTCGAAAAACACCAAACAGTTTAGCAAAAGAGCCGAACTACCCGCACCTGCGCGAGTCGAACCGCACGATCGCGGACCGCGCGGGTCGGGCCCCGCGTTCGCGACCCTGCCGCGGGTCAACCGGCGCGACAGCTCCCGCGCCCCCCGTGGGTCAGCAGCGCCCGTCGCGCTGTTTTGATCCGAAAATACGTTTTTCGACAGTTTTTTGCGGTTTTCTCAGGATTTATCTGTTTCAGGGGTTCCCAATTGACTTGATATCATCTACAAATGTGGTTAGGCCATTATTAACTGAAGATAAGGCTAAATTACTCATTCTCATCCACATACCCGCATCCGGAGCCCTATAAATACAAGCATAGGGCCTCCTTTTAGCGAGGGAGGAATATTATCAAGACGAGGAGGTGTTGTCGAATTGAGGAGTCAAAGGAGCACGAATTTCAGCAATGGTTGACAGATCTTGGCGAGTTCTTTAGCATAAAGAAGGAGAGTTTGAAAGATCCGAAGCCCGCTTCCCTCATTTCCTTAAGATCAGGCTTGGTCTTGATCTCGAGAAGAGTGCTGATTTCGCTTGGTCGATCTCAGCGTTTCAAATCAAATACTTCCTCGGCGAAGGTGAAGCCATGCCGAATTTTCCATCAACCGGATCCAGATCAAAGGTGGTCCACGGATATTGATGTCCTCAGCACAGGCAAAGATCCCGCATAAGCAGAAGACCGATAAACGATCTCTCTATGTTTGTTTGATAGAGTTATAATTTTTATTTCTTTCATTGTGTAAAGAGTCTTATAAAAAGACCGATCTTTTTGAACTTATTGTAACGATCAAAGTTATAATGAGTTATATACAATAAAGAAAATAACTTTCGATGCAAACAAACTGGCGACCACAGTGGGAGCCAACAGCTTCGTTGCCGAAGCTGTCGTATCGTAACCTCGGATCTGCATCCCAGTTGAAGAAGTGGTCGAATATGAGTTTGACCAACTAAAGTTCGAGGAGTATCTGTCGTCCTCCTCCTCTAGATCCTCCGCCCCTCATAAGCGCAAGAAGTTCAAGGCCCCCGTTGCTGCTACCCTCTCGCTTTGCAACGCCCCCTGGCTTCCAACGAGGTCGGATCTACAGATTTGAATTTCTCCTCAATCAAGGAGTTGAGTACTGAAGGTGTGCCAATCCTATCGAAGAGGGCACGTCAAAGGCAACGTCAACACCTTGCGCGTCAGCTTGCTAAGGCTTTGGAGCCGATAGACGAGATCCGTTACGAGGCGGATCTGAAATTCAAGGAGCATCAAGCAATTGCAAAGAAAAGATTAAAGAAAATTGATTTGTATTCCTTTAATTCCGATTACAACTTGATTACAAAAGAGAAGAGAACGAATTTGATTCTCTCCTTTGTTTAAAACTGGGTTCTTCACGGTGGCGATGGAGTGCCTCCCTCGAGTGCTTGCGTCGAGTTTGCTCTCCGTTTACGATCCGATGTTTTGCTTCACTGGAACGATGTCTTCTCCTCACGATTCGACGCTATGGAGAACTTGTGTGGCAAGTTTGAAACTCTTGATGAGTTGATAACTCTGAACGATTTTTAACTCTTGAAAAAGAGTTGATTTGAACCGAGAGTCGGTTATAAGCCAAGGACAGAGGCTCCCTGTTGCTGAAGTTGAAGATGATCTTCGCTGGAAGATGATGCCGATCTCCTCAAAAGCCTGTCTCTAGTGGTCGATCCAAGCCAAGAAAATCCAACCTTGCTGTCAATTCCCAGATCCGAAAATGCCAGCCTTCAATGGTCGATTCAAGCTAAGAAAAATCGAACTCCTTAACTCAGTTGAGTTTACTCACTTTTATAGGGGATTAAGAGGGTGTAACTGCCCTCTAAATCCGCTCCTAAGTGGGCGACAATCCCTCAGAATGTGGGATAACGGTTTTGAGGCCGTTCGGCTTGTGTTTGAACAAGTCAAAACGCCTAATCTGGCGTTCAGAACCCAACTTAGCCTCCTAGAATTGAGATGCGAGGTTGGGTGTTGGCTGAACATCATGGAACGCGAGGGTCGCTCGTGTTTTGGTTTGTTGTAGCTTGGAAACGCGGGGGTCGGTATTGGCTGGACCCCTACGAACGCAAGGGTCGCTCACGTTTAGCTTGTTGTAACGCGGGTCCGACTCCAGCGTTTTGATGTTGTAACGCGGGTTTGACCCTGGCGTTTTGATGTTGTAACGTGGGTTCGACCCTCGCGTTTTGATGTTGTAACGCGGGTCCGACTCCAGCGTTTTGATGTTGTAACGCGGGTTTTACCCTGGCGTTTTGATGTTGTAACGTGGGTTCGACCCTCGCGTTTTGATGTTGTAACGTGGGTTCGACCCTCGCGTTTTGATGTTGTAACGCGGGTTCGACCCCAGCGTTTTGATGTTGACACACGGGGAGGACCCCCGCGTCTTGTCTTGAAGAGATTATCACAAAGTAATCTCTTTTGTCATAGCGTTGCAAAGATCATTGTCTTGTAATCTTCGTCTTGGCTCCTTGAGAATATGAGAGTCGTCAGATTGTAACTCCCGATGTTGATTGTGAATGCTGTTGAACTAGAGCTCTCATCGGTTGTCGTGAAGGTCGTCAGATTGTAACCTTCAGCGATCTACGTGAAAGTCTTCAAATTGTAGCCTTCTGGAAGTCGTCAGATTGTAACTTCCATCATCGATGTTTGATGGGGGATAAGCTATCTATTATGATTTTTAGGCAGCCTACAGAACCCCCTCCAAAGTTTTCGAAAGTTCGCGGTTGACTGGGACAAATTTTCGAAATACTTTGGATCTCAACTCTGATCTTGGAGCTGTTGATTCCTTATCGTAAATGAGTCGTTCTCTGCACTCACTTCGAAGGTATCTTGGTTGAAGGGATTTTCCATGTATGACCTGTATGAAGGTGTAGGCATATAAAATTACTTATAGGTCCCTTAGCTCAGCTCGGCACAAACCGACAAACCAATGAGGCAACGAGATTGACTAATCGCACGCAAGCAACGGAATACGTCCATTCGCGTGCGGGATCAAGCTAAGTGTTCGAAGAGTCAACAAGTCATCCAACCAAGGGCATACTCGGACGAATCACGATCGAATCAAGATCGGTTTCAGACTCAAATTCAGAAGTGGATTTACTGCCTAATCGGGATCCGGATTTACTGCCAAATCAGGTCAACAAATCGAATCCGAACCTATTAACCGCAGAATCGGAAAATGGGCACAAAGAGGTAAAACGACAAACACCTGGGGGTCGGCTCACCGAGCCACCAAGGAGGCTCAGTGGCCGAGCCACCAAGTGGTGGCTCGGCCGAGCCACCTAGGTGGCTCGGCGAGCCACCTTGTGGTGGCGCTCGGCCGAAGCCGAGCCAACTTCAGGTGGCTCGGCCCAAGCCGAGCCACCTCAAGGTGGCTCGGCCAAGGCCGAGCCACCCCCTGGGGTGGCCGAGCCACCTCAGGGTGGCTCGGCATGAGCCGAGCCACCTTGAGGTGGCCGGCCACCTTGAGCTGGCCACACGTGCACACGGGCACGGGCACAGTAACGAGAGCCTATAAATAGGCCAAGGGGTTCTTCATTTCAAAAGGTTGGAAATTTTGGAGAGAGGCGAAGCCCTGCTGGATTGGAGACTCGGAACTTAAAAAAGATTGAAACTTTGGGACTTCGGGGACTCACTCCTTCAGATCTGGTGCTCGGCGATCATCAACGTCAAATAAGGCAGGTGTTCGAGAGGATCAGATCTCAGATCTACGCAGGCATACTCCGGATCTAAGCTTGGTCTTAGATCCCGAGACTTGAGCGATTGTTTCCTTGGTGAATCAATCCCTCCCGGCTATTATTTCCTTCGTGGAATAATACCCGTCGTACTGCGTAGATCCGACCGGATCTAGATCTCGCGGTGGTCCACGGCAAACAACCCCGGCGCAGGCAAAGAACCCACCAAGCGAGCGACCGCAAAACAGGAGCTCGCGATTCGTTCGACAAATAAGGAAACAAAGTTGTAATTTTTCATTTCTTTTTATTTGATTTTCGTTGTAACCGGATCTTATAAAAAGACCGGATCTTTTGTAACTCAAAAAGTTGTAACTCAAGATGACAATGGAATCAATAACAAAGAAAGACACGAATTTTCCAGCGAACAATCTGGCGACCACAGTGGGAGCCACCGATCTCGCTGCCGAGATCGGAGCGTCGCAGCCGCGGATCTTGATCCCAGTCGTGGAGGAGGTCGAATACGAGTTCGATCAGACCAAGTTCGAGGAGTACCTTTCATCCTCGTCTAGATCGACCTCCCCCCGCAAGTCCAAGAAGTCCAAGTTCTCTTCCAACAGAAAGGTGCGTTGGTACGAAGAAGTTGAAGCTACCAACGACGACCTCATCTCGATTGACGCCAAAGTTGCGTCAGGTGAGGCTCCACCAACCTCCAACCAGATCAAGCTGGTTCCAACCAATTCCTCCGTCACCAAAGGAGCGGTGACTCTCTCAAAGAGAGCTCGCCAAAGGCAACGCCAACGCTTGGCCAAACAATTCGCCAAAGCAATGGAGTCCACCGTCGGAATCCGCTACAATGCGGATCTGAAGAACGGAAGAGGCAAACAGCCTCAACGGCCGATGAATGGCGACTCCTCCAAGCCGCCAACGAACGAATGGGTCCGTGTCAAACGAAACCGATCGACGCTGGAGGAGCGCATTCGTAAGCGTCGCGCACTATCAGCGCAGGCACGGGCTCAAGCTGAAGAAGCCCGTAGAAAGCTGCAGAAAGAGGTAGCTAAGAAGCCGCCACCAACTCGCAAAGTTTGGAGGCCGAAGTCTGAAGCGGCGGTTCAGACCAAAAAGCAGCAACTGCAGCCTCCAACCAAAATTCAACCTCCGGCGAACCCAGCTAAGTCGCCGAGAATTCCCATAGCTACTCCGGGAGATCATGCAGAATCCTCCCGAAGAAGAAAGCCAGTCTTGGAACGCCTCGGTCCAATTCCCGATGAGCGAAGCAAAGCTCCGATCCAAGAACGTTTGGGCCCACTAAGAAAACCCCGAACGAATCAACACGCTGGGGGTCACCGCTACCTCCAACATGACAAGGAGCTCAAGGCAACTGCGCGCGCTAATTTGCGCATTGAGGTCCAAGAGCCCGCTGAGAATTCACGCCCAAAAAGGCATGTCTCAAGGCGCGTGACTCTTGAAAGTCCAAGGAAGGCAATTCGCCCTCAGATGGAAACATTATCATCTGATAGTGATAATGTTATACCTGAGAAGTCGTGCCCACACACGATAGGTTACTCCGACTGTCAAAATGACGAGTTGTACTATCGTGGAGTCCCCGAGAACAGAAAACTCAATGCCCCTGTTCCAAACTCATTCGGGCGGTATTGTCTGAATGCAACGGCATTAAGGCAGTCCTCAAAAGAGTTTCAGTTTTCGAGAGACATAGTGCGGAGACGCCAAAACCAAGGCCTAGGCGTTCCCAACGAAGAAGAAGGATGGTTGAAGACGGAGAATTTCCGAGGGTCACCACCAATATGACCAGCAAGGAGACATCGGCACGGGATGATTTCGAGTCGATTCTGAAAGCATCCCGGCGCCTAACCCGTCTGCAGTCTGGAGCAATCGCACGAGGAACTTATGGTAGGGTTCGGACAAGAGTACCTTCAGAAGGTGAAGAGTCGGATACCTGCTCCGCCGTCGCATCAGATAATACAGTGTCCAGTGAGGGGGAACCCCGCGAGTCACTGATGATAAGCGCGGAACAAGTGGCCAAGATGCTCGAAGATGCCATAGCCAAACAACAGGAAAGCTTTAGGTTCGAGATGCAGATGGCCATGCAGACTATGAGAGAGATGCATGAGCAACAAATTCAGGCACTGACGAACCAGCGAGGTGAACCAAGCCACCGTAACCAGGTTGTTCAGGAAGAGGAGCACACGGATAGGGATGAAGCTCACAATGCCAATAACCCTCCCGTCAATACAGGGGGTGATAACGAGGATGCCAACGAAGATACAAGTGAAGACTTGAAGATCAAAAATCTCGAGAGCAAAATCAACATATTGATCTCCGCTCAAGAGGTGAAAAAGACGGGCATTCCTTGTCCATACCCAAGGGAGTGGGAATCAATCCCCTATCCGGCGAAGTTTAGTCTGATTAACTTTACGCCGTTTGATGGGAAGGGTTCCCCCACTCAGCATTTGATTTATTTCAAATCGCACCTGGGTATTATTTCCGGCAATGAGCCTCTGATGGTGCGGTCATTCGTCGGCACTCTTCGCGGAGCCGCCTTCGATTGGTATCGCCGCTCCTCAAGCGGCAGCGTAAACAGCTGGGACGATATGGAGACCATGTTCCTCGCTAACTTCTTCGACGACGACACCGAGATATCTATCGGATCATTGCTCGATGAGAAGCAGAAGGACGGGGAGTTAGTCGACACCTTCGTCAAAAGGTTCCGGAACAAAGCGATGAATTGCCGGGACCCGATCACAGAGGAATTCATCCTCCAAACTTGCCACAACAACCTTGCGTTGGACGTGTTGGAAGCAATGGGAACAGCACCGTCTGACACTTGGAAGGATCTGAAGGTCCGAGGGGAGCAGGCTGAGCGATTCCTTAGAAGGAAGAAGGCCGAGAGGAACCAACCGACGGTTAATCCGCTAGACTCAAACTTCGCCTCTCGTGGTAAGGGCAAGGCACCTGCAGCTGCTGGTGGTGTTAATCAAGCGTCACAACAGCAATCTCGAAGGCAGCAAAAGACTTCGGGTCCGAGATTCCAAAAAGAGTACTCTTTCAAGGACGAAGACGTTCCAGCCATCTTCGAATCCCTCCTTGAAGGTAACAAGATCAAGCTACCACCTATCACAAATCAGGAGGAAGCTGACAACACTACGGACCCAAAGTACTGTGCATACCACAGGAGGGTCGTTCATCCCACCAAGGATTGCTTTGCTCTCAAGAATAGCATTCAGACCTTGGTTGAAGCCGGCGTCATAACGCTAAGGTAAGCCAATTGAGAACGGCAAAACTCCAAAGAGTATACGAGTATAAACTGTTTCTCAATCCTCCGACCGGTATAAGAGGTTAAACTACTCCCTGATACTCCAATAGGTATATGAGTCTAAACTGTTTCCCCACTTTTGACGGGAAGTTCCTGGAGAATATTAAGCTAATATTCTTAAGGATAACCCGGTTAGTTAACTGATAATAATGTCCGAACCAGTTCCGCAGAGGAAACTGGGGGTGGACGATTTATGTAACGGGAAGTTCCCAAAACCACAGCAATGTAATGAATAAGAACTCCCATTCAAATTCTCACCGTGTCTGTGCACTCAACACTCTCTCTGTTAGAGTCTGGACGTAAAGTACCCACTTGGTCAAACCTTCTTACAGTTAGGACCACAGTCAAAATCCCCTCTCGATTCCCCCAATGAACGAGAGGTCCACAAATTGAGCGATCAAACCTTCCTACAGTTAGGATTGTCTCAAAACACCCACTTGGTCAAACCTTCTTACAGTTAGGACCACAGTCAAAATCCCCTCTCGATTCCCCCAATGAACGAGAGGTCCACAAATTGAGCGATCAAACCTTCCTACAGTTAGGATTGTCTCAAAACACCCACTTGGTCAAACCTTCTTACAGTTAGGACCACAGTCAAAATCCCCTCTCGATTCCCCCAATGAACGAGAGGTCCACAAATTGAGCGATCAAACCTTCCTACAGTTAGGATTGTCTCAAAACACCCACTTGGTCAAACCTTCTTACAGTTAGGACCACAGTCAAAATCCCCTCTCGATTCCTCCAATGAACGAGAGGTCCACTTTCAAATCGAGTGATCAAACCTTCCTACAGTTAGGGTCATCTCAAACTCCTGCTTGGTCAAACCTTCCTACAGTTAGGACCAAAACCGCAATTCACTCTCGATAAACGAGAAATTCATCTTTAGTTCGGTAATCAAACCTTCCGACAGTTAGGGTTATCCGAATCTTTTCGATTCTCGGAGTGGAGATCCCACTCTCAGTTTCACCTTTCCGGATTCTGGAGGTGGAGATCCCACCTCGAGTCTCCTTTCCAGTTGAAGATGGAATATAAAATTCTTCTTCTTCATTGTCGGGAGATAGAATATAAAAATTCTTCCCCCATTTCGGGTTCGTCTTTGCCCCAAGAGAAGACACCACCTTTTTCAAATCCCAAAATTTGTGCCTCACAGGTACTAGGAAGTTTATCCCGAATCCTAAGCAGGGATAAGTCTGCGCCTAACACGCGCTGCCGGTTTAGTCTTTTTCCGCACAAAAAGACACCAGAGTTCGATTCTGGGGTATTCTATCCTGAAACCTAAGCAAGGATAAGTCTGCGCCTAACCCGCGCTGCCGGTTAGTTCTTAACCGTTGAAAAGAACATCCGTCCACATATTCAACATTGTGGCAGGTTGTTATTAATAACACCAAAATCCATGCCTTACACGCATGGGGAATTTCATCCTGAATCCTAAGAAAGGATATGCCGACGCCTAACACGCGTCGCCGGTTTAGTCTTTTACCGATTGAAAAAGACACCAGAATACCAGTCTGGGGTATTTTTATCCCGAAGCCTAAGTAGGGATAAGTCAACGTCTAATACACGTTGCTGGGTAGCCTATTCCCATAACAATGGTAAAGCCTATGTATTCAACATCATAGCACAAAGTCTAAGAGAATTCACTCTCTTAGCACAACGTTACATGCGGAACGGATTTAGACAATCCGCATGCTAGCCCGACTCAAACGGTAGTCGGTAAAGGCTAATCAAATCCGTTAAAGGCTTGGGGTTAGCCAAAAATCCTAAAGTCAACGCCTAACACGCGTCGCCGGGTAGTCTATTCCCGTGAGAAAGACGAAGTCTACGTATTCGAAGTCGTAGCATCAAGTCTAAGGGAGTTCATTCCTTTAGCACAACGTCACATGCGGAACGGACTTAAGACAATCCGCATGTAAGCCCGATTCAAACGGTAATCGGTAAAAGCATGACAAATCCGTTGAGGGCTGAGGATTTGCCAAAAATCCTAAGTCAACGTCTGATACACGTTGCTGTTTAGTCTTTTCACAGGAGAAAGACGAAGTCTACGTATTCAATATCGTAGCACTAAAAGAGTTAACTCTTTTAGCATAACGTCACATGCGGAACGGACTTAAAACAATCCGCATGCTAGCCCGACTCAAACGGTAGTCGGTAAAGGCGCATCAAACCCGTTGATGGCTGAGGATTTGCCAAAAATCCTATAAATACGAAAGTCACTGACGCATCAGCTTCTTTAGTTGGTCTCGTGACCTGAGCAACATACGACGTTCAAAACCCTAAGGTCTACGCCAGACAACGCGTAACCTTAGGTCAACGCCAGTCAACGCGTTGCGATCAAAAGGTCAACGTACGACGGTCAAAACCCCAGGGTCAACGCCGGACAACGCGTAACCTTAGGTCAACGCCAGTCAACGCGTTGCGAGCAAAAATTCAACGTACGACGTTCGAAACCCTAGGGTTAACGCCGGTCAACGCATAACCCTAGGTCAACGCCAGTCAACGCGTTGCAAGCAAAAAGGTCAACGTACGACGGTCAAAACCCCAGGGTCAACGCCGGACAACGCGTAACCCTAGGTCAACGCCTATCAATGCGTTGCAATGAAAGAATCAATACTCCGAAAAGTATACGAGTATAAACTGCTTCTTACTCCAATAAGGTATATGAGTATAAACTGTTCCCTAATTTTGGTTGAGAAGTTTCTGGAGAGTATTTTTCTAAAAAATATTCTTAAGGATAACTCAACAACACAACGCCGGACAACGCGTTGCACATAAAAACTCGACGCCAGCAATCGATGGTCAATTCTACGAGCTGAAGATCAAAAATCAGGAATCGACTTCAAGGTTCAAAATTTCCGACAAACGGTCAGACAATAAATGCAGCACCGGAACCCTTACAGACATTCGACAAAGCACCGAATAGCCTGAAGGATTGAAGGAATCAAGAACACAAGTCATTCCAAGGTCCCATTACACCGACTGAAGGTGGGGACAATCATATCCAAAGTATTCCAGACTCTTCTATAAAAGAACGAGACTGAAATACTTTGGAGGGGGTATCTGTAGGCATATAAAATTGCTTATAGGTCCCTTAGCTCAGCTCGGCACAAACCGACAAACCAACGAGACGACGAGATTGACTAATCGCACGCAAGCAACGGAATACGTCCATTCGCGTGCGGGATCAAGCCAAGTGTTCGAAGAGTCAACGAGTCATCCAACCAAAGGCATACTCGGACGAATGACGATCGAATCAAGATCGGTTTCGGACTCCAACTCAGAAGCGGATTTACTGCCTAATCGGGATCCGGATTTACTGCCAAATCAGATCAGCAAATCGAATCCGAACCTATCAACTACAAAACCGGAAAACGGGCACAAAGAGGCAAAACGACAAACACCTGGAGGTCGGCTCACCGAGCCACCAAGGAGGCTCGGTGGCCGAGCCACCAAGTGGTGGCTCGGCCGAGCCACCTAGGTGGCTCGGTGGCCGAGCCACCTTGGGGTGGCTCGGCCACCTCCGAGCCACCAAATGGTGGCTCGGAGGCCGAGCCACCTCCTTGGTGGCTCGGCGGCCACCAAGGTGGCTCGGCCACCACCGAGCCACCAAGAGGTGGCTCGGTGGCCGAGCCACCAAGGTGGCCGGCCGAGCCACCTCTTGGTGGCTCGGCATGAGCCGAGCCACCTTGAGGTGGCCGGCCATGTGCGCGGGCACAGTAAAGAGAGCCTATAAATAGGCCACTTGGTTCATTTGTTCAAGGGTTGGATTTTGGAGGAGGCGAAGCCCTGCAGGATTGGAGACTCAGATCTAAAAAAGATCTCAACTTTGGGACATCAAGGACTTGCTCATCCAGATCTGGTGCTCGGCAATCATCAACGTCAAATAAGGCAGGTGTTCGAGAGGATCGGATCTCAGATCTACGTTGCTACACTCCGGATCAAAGCTTGGTCTTTGATCCCGAGATTTGGACGATTGTTTCCTTGGTGAAACAATCCTCCCCGGCTATTATTTCCTTGGTGAAATAATACCCGTTGTACTGCGTAGATCCGACCGGATCTAGATCGCGCGGTGGTCCACGGCAAACAACCCCGGCGCAGGCAAAGAACCCACAAAGCGAGCGACCGCAAAACAGGAGCTCGTGATTCGTTCGACAAACAAGGAAACAAAGTTGTAATTTTCATTTCTTTTCAAATTTGATTTTCGTTGTAACCGGATCTTATAAAAAGACCGGATCTTTGTAATCGATAGACTATTACAAGAGTGTACAATGGAATCATTAATGAAGAAAGCAACGAATTTCCCCGCGAACAATCTGGCGACCACAGTGGGAGCCACCGATCTCGCTGCCGAGATCGGAGCGTCGCAGCCCTCGCTTCGAAGGTATCTTGGTTGAAGGGATTTGCCATGTAGGACATGTATGAAGGTATGCGTCATAATCCTGCTTCTGGAATGCGGGGGTGGACCCTGCATTTTGGACTTGAGACGCGGGGCTGACTTCGGCGTTTTGAATTTGGAACCCGGGTATGACCTCGGCGTCGTGATTTTTGTAACGCGGGTCTGACCTCGGCGTTTTGAATTTGGAACTCGGGTGTGACCTCAGCATCGTGATTTTTGTAACGCGGGTCTACCCTCGGCGTTTTGACTTGAGACATGGAAGTGGCTTCCGTGCATTTTTGACTAAGTCTTTAAAACTTGTCTTTAGCTTATCTGTTTCAAGTCTCGGCTCACGTCCATTAAGCTGATGGGTCTTACGAACATGCATAGGATTTTTGGCAAACCCTCAGCCATTAACGGATTTGATAAGCCTTTACCGACTACCGTTTGAGTCGGGATAGCATATGGATTGTCTAAGTCCGTTCCACATGTAACGTTGTGCTAAGAGAATGAACCCTCTTAGACTTGATGCTATGATTTTGAATACATAAACTTTGTCATTTTTTACGGAAAAAGACTAACCGGCGACGCGTGTTAGGCGTAGGCTTATCCCTACTTAGGATTTGGGATAAGGTTCCCCATGCGCGTAAGACATGAATTTTGGCATTATTAATAACAACCTGCTACGATATTGAATACGTAGACTTTTGTCCTTTTTACGGTGAAAGACTAACCGTCTTTTTCACGGCGAAAGATTAACCGGCAACGCGTGTTAGGCGTAGACTTATCTCTAATTAGGGATCGAGATAAAGTCCCCCATGCGTGAAGGCATGGATTTTTGGTGTCGTTTCTTCCTGTGTGGCTTGAAACACCGAAAGAAAGTTGGAAGTGCCAGAGGTATAGTATTAACTTGGCATGGATTTTCACCTAAAGTGAAATCCAAAAAATTTTCTTTATTATCACTAGGATAATTCTAGAAAATCTTTAATCCGTTGGGGATTTTATAATGAAAACTTGTTATTCTTGTTGACAAAGGATTAACAAGTTCATTGGGGGGGTTTGACTGTTAGAGGTGTGATGTTAACCTAACAGTATTTTATGGACCTATCGCTCTATTGAGGAGAGTCGATAAGTTAATTTGGTCGTGTGTGTTGCGATTGGAGCAACTTTGTGGACTTATCATCCTATTGGAGAGGATTGATAAGTGAATTTGTCAGAGGTTTAGTGTTAACATGACAGGATGTGTGTTGCGATTGGAGCAACTTTGTGGACTTATCATCCTATTAGAGAGGATTGATAAGTGGATTGTTGTCAGAGGTTTAGTGTTAACGTGATAGGAATGTGTTGCGATTGGAGCAACTTTGTGGACTTATCATCTATTGACGAGGATTGATAAGTAGATTTTGTCAGAGGTATATTGTTAACGTGACAGGAATGTGTTGCGATTGGAGCAACTTTGTGGACTTATCATCCTATTGACGAGGATTGATAAGTGGATTTTGTCAGAGGTTTGATGTTAACTTGACAGGAATGTGTTGCGATTGGAGCAACTTTGTGGACTTATCATCCTATTGACGAGGATTGATAAGTGGATTTTATCAGAGGTTTGATGTTAACTTGACAGGAATGTGTTCTTGTGACTTGCACAAGATTTTAGAAATTAGCGTCTCGCTGGGGAAACTTGCTAAATGAGTTTATCATCAAAAGCGATAAATTTTAACAAGATTTTGAAGACTTAGCGTCTCGTTGGGGAAGATTGCGATTTGAGCAATTTTGAGGACTTATAATCCTATTGTCAAGGATTGATAAGTTGATTGTCAGAGGTGTATGTTGTTAACGTGACAAATTAGGAGTGATGCAAGTTGAATGCATACTCTGTGGGGATGATGATCGTCAGAAGTGTAATGTTAACTCGACGATGTGAAAGATTCGTTACTCTTAATCCAATGGATTCCAAGTAACCAACCCCCAGTCTTGATTAAGACTTAGCAGGGGAAGAAAAAGAGATAAACAAGGCACATCGCCTAGTGAGGCACTATCCATGAAGTTAAAATAGAGGCACATCACCTGGTAGGCCATTATCTGATGAGTTTGACTATCAGAGGTAACTGTTAACGTGATAGTTTTTGTGGACTCGTCATCCTACTTGAAGAGGATTGGCAAGAGAATTTGGAGGGAATGGACTATCAGAGGTAATCATTAACGTGATAGTTTTGATAGACCCGCCATCCTATTTGAAGAGGATTGATGGGGAATTTAGAGGAAATGGACTATCAGATGTAATCATTAACGTGATAGTTTTGATAGACCCGCCATCCTACCTAAAGATGATTGATGGGGGAATTTGGAGAAAACAGACTATCAGAGGTGATCATTATCGTGATAGTTTTAGTGGACCTGCCATCCTATTGAAGTGGATTGACAAGTTGATGGACTATCAGAGGTAAATGTTAACGTGACAGTTTTGTGGGCCTGCCATCCTATGGAAGCGGATTGACAAGTTGATGATAGTTCTGGTAGATTTTATGGTTGACAGAGGTATTTTATTAAACATAAAAACTCAGGAAATTTATTACTCATAATCCAATGAACTATAAATAAACCAACCCCCAGTCTTGAACAAGTGCAGGGGGAAAAAGGAGTAGGCCACTATCTAATGAGTTTGACTATCAGAGGTAATTGTTAACGTGATAGTTATTGGAGACCCGACATCCTACTAAAGAGGATTAGCTTCAGTGGTCGTAGTATCTTCCCCTTCTAACTCAGGAGATTGGGCTTGGTCCGATTGCTCAGGAGAAGGTTGGGCTTGGTCCGATTGCTCAGGTTGATCTTGCCTACTTTGTTCTTCAGCTTTGATCCTGACAATAATCTTTTGAGCATGTTCGCCTTGAGAGATTAGTTGTCTCCAAGAATGACATTCTGTAACTCCGATTCGGGCTAGGAGGTTGGTCTGCAAGTTGTGTCGACAGGTCTCATACCTGACGAACACCGGAGAGCCATGGATCGGAATCTTTTGACATAGGCTTTGACGGACTCCCTCTTCTTCTGCTTAGTAGCAAGAAGGGTATGGATGGAGACTTCTGTATTCTCTTCAAAGAATCTTGACAGGAAGAGTCTCTCTAGATCTGCCCACTTTTGGATACATCCGGCAGGCAGTTTCCTGAACCATTCAAAGGCAACTCTATTGAGGGTGCCAATGAACAATCGAGATAGTATGACATTGTTTGATATAATATTCCCAGTCTGTGACTTGAAATGATAGATATGTTGGTTCGGTGATCCCGTGCCGTCAAAAGTTTGTAGTGTCGGGACCTCAAATTTTGGAGGATAAGGGGCTGCATCCCATTCGGCAGGATAGGGTCTGACAACTCCCTCGTCTTGGAGCTCGCTTTTGTTGGCCATGGCATTGAGGCGGTCTTCCAATTCTTCCATTTTGGCAGACTGGAGATTATATGTTCTCAGTCTCTCTTCCTTCATCAGAGGAAGATTCCAGGTTGTGGGCTTCTTGGTCAGAAGCCGTGTCATCAACCATTTTTCCCTTCCCTTTGCTTGTGTGAGGTCGGGATGAAGACATTCTTTCCCTCCGGGAAGATTCGTGCCTGAGTGGCGAATCTGTCTTCTGAGATTTAGCCTTGTCTGCGACAATTTGAGTCAACAGGGCCATGAGTTCATTGATGGCCTCTTGCTGAGATTTGAGCATGGCCTCCTGCTCATCAAGTCTCTTCGCGAGATCTTCATGGCTTTCTGTCATATAGGCGGACCTCTCATGTTCAACAAAGGAGCTTGATGATTGGGACTCTGCAATGGCTGAGTGTTCATCATTGGAATTGGTTCCCCTGGCTAACCTCTGATAGTTGACAGGGGGAATGGCTCCTGTTCGCGTCCGAGTGCGTCGGTAAACTCCTCCAAACTCGTTAGCGATTTCTCTGACGGTCGGCGAACGACTTGTCTCAGAATCATCAGAACTAGGACCTGAGGCTTTCCCTCTGCCGATCACATTGATAGTGACTCTAGGATACTCAGTCTCTAGGGACTTCCTCCTGTGCGAACGTCGTCGTTGGTTAGGCAAAGCAACGTTTGTTAATTGGTCCAGCACTAATTGTTTGGCTGCACATGAGTAGCATTGGCATCCCGAGAGGACCATAGGAATCAGCCGTTCACATTGGAATGAACAAATGACTTGTTGCATCGGTCTTTCTCTCAATATGAACTCTCTCAAATCTGTTGTAAAGATTCGAGGAGAATTACTCACTGATTGTGAGGTTTGAATTAGAACCCCCAGTCCATGATTGGACAGGACTGGCTCTTGGTGAACATGGATGTGGTTGAGATTCCTTGAATCCATGAACTTTTTATATCCGTCCCTCGATCTAGTCGCGCTATGCAGAGTATTCGGGGGTCTCGCTGCCCGGTCAGCGAGCCGGGGGTCCAGGGGGCGGCGCGCCCCTGGCCAGGGGGTCCGGGGGGGATGGTATACCCCCCGGCGGGGTTCGGGGCAGCGCCCCGAAGCTCCACGGTATACACCAGGCACGGTATTGGATTTGGAACTTGGGACGCGAGGGTCGCGTTTGGCATTTGATACGCGAAGGTCGCGTTTGGCACTTGAGACGCGAAGGTCGTGTTTGGCACTTGAAACGCGAAGGTCACGTTTGGCACTTGAAACGTGAAGGTCACGTTTGGCACTTGAAACGCGAGGGTCGCATTTTGGTTTGGCAATATGAGGGTCGCGTTCTTTAGCGTCGATGCGAAGGTCGTGTTTTGACTTGGAAACGCGAAGTTGAAGTTCGCGTTCAACGAAGGCTCGAGGTTCGCGTTTTGGCTGTAAAACGCGCCATTGAGGGCCATGTTCAGTCTGGTTCTCACGAAGCTCATGTTTGGGCTCATAAACGCGGAACTCAGGGTCGCGTTCAGGCTCACGAACGCGAATCTCGCGTTGGTTGGAGGATCGATTTTCTCGAAGCTGTGCTCGTCGCTGAGACCTTCTTCTTCGATGAGCAGCGTTCTTCTTGGCCTGTTTCAAGGTTTTTGCAGGGGCATCATCGGCGTTGATTGGATCTATCTCCGCCGTAGGCCTTTTACCTCCCATGACACGTCGTGTTGACGCGGGTGTGGACTTTTCAACTCGTTGAACGAGTTTGGCAGAGGCAGAGCCCAGTCCTTCAGAGGAGGGGCTGTTTGATGAATTTTGGCCAAAGAAGAGGGCTTTCTTCTGCATTCCAGCAACAGTTGGAGATTTAGTTTCCTTGGAAACTTTGTGGATCTTGCACATAGCCTTGGGGCTAAGGGATCCAGAGGAGAGGGCCTCCTCGAACTTGGCTTGATCGAACTCGATAATCAGAGTTTCAACGATCGTTCCAGTGAGATGAACATCGGATTGCACCACCTCTTCTTCGTCAGAGAAGATCTTCCCCAGCGGAGTCGCCATCAAATTGATTTGTATTCCTTTGATTCTGATTACAACTTGATTACAAAAGAGAGGAGAACGAATTTGGTTCTCCCCTTTGTTTAAAACTGGGTTCTTCACGGTGGCGATGGAGTGCCTCCCTCGAGTGCTTGCGTCGAGTTTGCTCTCCGTTGACGATCTAATGTTTTGCTTCACTAGAACGATGTCTTCTCCTCACGATTCGACGCTATGGAGAACTTGCGTGGCAAGTTTGAAACTCTTGATGAGTTGATAACTCTGAACGAGTTTTAACTCTTAAAAAAGAGTTGATTTGAACCGAGAGTCGGTTATAAGCCAAGGACAGAGGCTCCCTGTTGCTGAAGTTGAAGATGATCTTCGTTGGAAGATGATGCCGATCTCCTTAAAAGCCTATCTCCAGTGGTCGATCCAAGCTAAGAAAATCCAACCTTGCTGTCAATTCCCAGATCCGAAAATGCCAGCCTTCAATGGTCGATTCAAGCCAAGAAAAATCGAACCCCTTAACTCAGTTGAGTTTACTCGCTTTTATAGGGGATTAAGGGGGTGTAACTGCCCTCGAAATCCGCTCCTAAGTGGGTGACAATCCCTCAGAACGTGGGATAACGGTTTTGAGGCCGTTCGGCTTGTGTTTGAACAAGTCAAAACGCCTAATCTGCCGTTCAGAACCCAATTTCGCCTCCTAGAATTGAGACGCGAGGTTGGGTGTTGGATGAACATCATGGAACGCGAGGGTCGCTCGCGTTTTGGTTTGTTGTAGCTTGGAAACGCGGGGGTCGGTATTGGCTGGACCCATACGAACGCGAGGGTCGCTCACGTTTAGCTTGTTGTAACGCGGGTCCGACTCCAGCGTTTTGATGTTGTAACGCGGGTTTGACCCTGGCGTTTTGATGTTGTAACGTGGGTTCGACCCTCACGTTTTGATGTTGTAACGCGGGTCCAACTCAAGCGTTTTGATATTGTAACGCGGGTTTGACCCTGGCGTTTTGATGTTGTAACGTGGGTTCGACCCTCGTGTTTTGATGTTGTAACATGGGATCGACCCTCACGTTTTGATGTTGTAACGCGGGTTCGACCCCAGCGTTTTGATGTTGACACACGGGGAGGACCCCCGCGTCTTGTCTTGAAGAGATTATCACAAAGTAATCTCTTTTGTCATAGCGTTGCAAAGATCATTGTCTTGTAATCTTCGTCTTGGCTCCTTGAGAATATGAGAGTCGTCAGATTGTAACTCCCGATGTTGATTGTGAATGCTGTTGAACTAGAGCTCTCATCGGTTGTCGTGAAGGTCGTCAGATTGTAACCTTCAGCGATCTACGTGAAAGTCTTCAAATTGTAGCCTTCTGGAAGTCGTCAGATTGTAACTTCCATCATTGGTGTTTGATGGGGGATAAGCTATCTATTATGATTTTTAGACAGCCTACACCCAACAGAGAGCAAACGCCCCCTCCTCCAAATCATCAACAAGTGAATGGATCCAAGTCAAAAGGATCCGTTCAACACGTGAGGAACGAATTCAGAAGTGCCACGCACTTACACACGTGCGAATTCTTGTGCAAAAGTCACAAAAGATGCAGAAGGACGTAGCCAAAAAACAATCAAGGCAGCATCAAACTTGGAGGCCAAAGTCCGAAACAGCGGCCAAAAAGATCAAAAAATACGGGTCACTCAGATTCGACCCTCCTGCTCGTGGATCACTCAAATCCGACTCTTCAAGTTCTGCACCTCTAGTGGAGCATCGCGACAGCGTGGATTTGTCCCAATTTAAGATGAAGATTATAGATCGTCTTGGTCCTTCACACGCGGGTCGAGGCAAAGCTCCGATCAAAGAACGCTTGGGTCGGGCGACTGAATCCCGAGCACTTACTCAAACTGGGGGTCGCGCACCGAAAACTCCCGTAATTGACCACCTCAGACGGCGAATTAAAGTCCAAGAGCCTGTTAAGAGTTCATGCTTACAAATGCGTGACTCTAAATGCGTGACTCTTGAGAACGCCAACAAGACGACAAATCTCCTGAAAGAAACGTATTCATCTGACGATGACAACGTTATACCAGGGGAGTCGTGACAACACACGATAGGTTGCTCCGGTCATCTGACCGATGAGTTGTACTATCGGTATTCGAACTTATTAGGATAGTATTATCAACGTGTAGCTGCCCCAAGACCGTTCCACAGAGGGTCTTGGTATTCGAGAGGATCTCTAACGGAACGGCTAAGTCCAAACCAAAGCACTTTCGTAAGAAACGATCGGCTATTCGAGATGGCGAATTCCTAAAAGTTACCACCAATATGGTCAATAAGGGAAAGTCCCCGATTGTTTCAAGTGATTCTAGCCCCGACTTTTCTCCAGGAAGAAAAGTTAACTCGGGAATAGCCCAACTGATGTCTCAACTCCAGCTGGAAGCTGTCGGATCCAAACAATCCGCAGTCACAGTTAATGTGGCTGATAAGGAAAAGTCGATTCGACCTTCTAGCTCTGACCCGCTTATATCGCATCGTCTAACCCGGTTGCGATCAGGAACCATTAGACAAAGAGATTATCAAAGAATGCAAAGGGGATTATCCTCGGATGATGAAGCATCAAATGCCAACTCTGTAGTCGCTTCTGAAAAAATGGTGTCCAGCCCAGGACAATTCCACGAGACATTCATGATCAACACCGAGCAAATCGCCAGAATTCTCGAGCATGCTCTAACCAAGCAGAAAGAGGCATTCAAGATTAAAATGGAAATGGCTATGCTACGGATGAGGGAAGAGCATGACCAATAAATTTGGGCTCGGTCTAATCAGTTCGGTGAATCCAGCCATCGCAACATTGCTGACCAAGCAAGTAGCGATTCAAATGTGGATGAACGTCTCAATGCTGAGAACCCTCCCGTGGACCAGAACATTGGGGGTGGCCCCACTAAAGACAACAACACTAGGGGTGGTCTCGCCAATGATAACAACATTCGGGGTGGTCCCGTTGTTCCTCTCACAAATCGTCCGAAGCATGATACAGACGAGGACGAAAAGATGAAGGACCTCGAGAGAAAAGTCAACGCTCTGATGTCTGATTGAGAGGTAAAGAAGACTGGGATTCTGTATCCTTACCCGAGAGAGTGGGATTCAACCCCGTATCCGACAAAGTTCAACCTGATCAACTTCACGCCGTTCGATGGGAATGGTTCGGCCACTCAGTATTTGATCTACTTTAAGTCCCATTTAAGTATGATCTCCGGCAATGAAGTTTTGATGGTTCGGTCATTTGTTAGCACCCTTCGCGGGCCCGCCTTGAATTGGTACTGCCGTCTCAAGTCTGAAAGCATCAACAGCTGGGACGACCTGGAGAACATATTCCTCGCTCACTTCTTTAATGATGATGTCCAGGTGTCAATCAGGACACTCTTCGATGAGAAGCAAAAAAACGACGAGACGGTCGACGAATTCGTCAAGCGCTTCTGGAACAAGGCGATGAACTGCCGAGATCCGATCACAGAGGACTTCATCCTCCAAACCTGTCATAACAACCTCTCTTTGGACGTGTTAGAAGTCATGAGAGTAGCACCGTCCAACACCTAGAAAGAGTTGAAGGTGCACGGAGAACGAGTCGAATGCTTCCTTAGAAGGAAGCAAGCCAAGAGAAGCCAACTGATGGATAACCTTCCAAATTCAAGCTTCGTCTCCCACGGTAAAGGGAAAGCCCATGCAACTGCTGTTGATGCTAATCAGACGTCATAACAACAATCTCGAAGACAGCAAAAGATTTTAGATTCGAGACTCCAAAAAGAGTACTCTTTCAAGGACGAAGACGTTCCAGCCATTTTCGAATCTCTCCTTGAAAACAACAAGATCAAGCTTCCACCTATCGCAAATCAGGAGGAAGCTGATAACATTTCGGATCTAAAGTATTGTGCATACCACAGGAGGATCCTTCATCCCACCAAGGCTTGTTTTGGTCTCAAGAATAGCATCCAAACATTAGTTGAAGCCGGCGTCATAACACTAAACTAAGCCCAATAAGAGCGGCGATACTCCGACAAGTATAAGAGTATAAACCGCTCCTTCCGACACTCCAAAGAGTATACGAGTAGCATGCCTTGGTAGGATTTTGTCCTTGAGGGCATAGTATGCCTTGGTAGGATGATGCACCGCTCTATGGAACGCGCAGTACTTTGGATCATTAACTCTTTTAGCATCTTCCTGATCCTAGATCGGAGGCTACTTCATCTTGTTGTTCTCTATAAGGTATTTGAAAATACCGGGAACTTCATCCTCTTTGAATGAGTAGACCTTTTATAAGGTATTTGAAAATACCGGGAACTTCATCCTCTTTGAATGAGTAGACCTTTGGGAATTTTGGTTCCGAAGTCTTCTGTTTCTGAGGCTGTTGTTGCCACCTTGACTGTTGAGGCGCCTTCTGTTGTTGTTGTGGTTGCGCTTGCACTTCGAATGGTTGGTTTGCGTCCACTGCATTCGCTTGTGCCCTTCCTTTATCCTTAGGGACAAAATCCTGTTATGGAGTATTATTTGCCGTTTGACCCCTTTTAGTCTTCTTCCTTTTAAGGAATCGTTCGGCTCGTTCTCCTCACACTTTCAAATCTTTCCAAGTCTTTAGTGGTGTCATTCCCATAGCTTCGAGGATGTCCAATGAAAGATTATTGTGACAAGTCTTGATGATGAAGTCTTTACTGACCGGATCTCTGCAGTTCATTGCTTTGTTCCGGAATCTTTTGACGAAGTTTTCGACCGACTCTCCGTTCTTTTGTTTTTCGTCAAATAGTATACCAATTAAAATCTTGGTATCGTCGTCGAAAAAGTTTGTTAGAAACATGTCCTCCATGTCATCTCAGCTGCTGATACTCCCTGGCTTAAGACGGCGATACCAATCGAAGGCTGCTCCGCGAAGAGTGCCAACGAATGACCGCACCATTAGAGATTCATTCCCGGAGATTATTCCTAAGTGAGATTTAAAATATATTAAGTGCTGGGTAGGGGAACCCTTTCCATCAAACGGCGTAAAATTGATCAAATTGAACTTTTCCGGGTATGGAATTGATTCCTACTCCCTTGGGTATGGACATAGTATTCCGGACCTTTTTACTTCTTGAGCACTCATCAACGATTGATCTTGCTCTCTAAATCCCTCATCTTCTTATCTTCGCCTGTATCTTCCTTCGGCCGATTTCGGGGAGAAGTAACATGGTCTTCCTTTGTATTGTTATCATCCGAAGGGCCACTCCCGGTATTGTTATTGATGGGAGGAGTGGTCATGTTGACGTTCTCGTTCACTTCCCGTTCGTTATCACCTTGGTTAGGATTATTACGACGGCTAGATTCTCCTTGATGAGTTGTCAGTACGGCAATTTGCTGGTCATGCATTTCTCTCATTTGCTGCATAGACATTTTCATTTCAAATTTAAAAAATTTTTTTTGCTTGGTCAAAGCGTCCTCAAGTATCTTAGCCATCTGCTCGGCGCTAATCATGAATGACTCGTATGATTGTCCCGTGCTGGATTCGGTACCATCGGAAGCCATCGCTGAGCAATCATCTGAGCAAACATCCGACGTTTCCTCTTCTGAAGGAAGTCCCTTTTTCATTCTTTGGTAATTCTTTTGTCTGATGGTTCCTGATCGCAATCGGGTCATACGTCGGGAAACTGCAGCAAACCGATCCGGGCTAAAGTTCCGCGTTGACTTTCCTCTCCTGGTCATGTTGACGGACACTTTTGGAAATTCATTGTCTCGGAAGACAGGTTTCCTTCTATGGAAATGCCTTGGTTTAGCCTTGGACATTCTGGTGGAGATTCTCTCAAACACCGAAACTCTTCGTGGGGCTTTAGAACAGCAGCATTTTGATAATACCGCATTGATTATATTGGCACACGGACAGTGAGAATCCGTGTCTTAAATATTTCTCTTTCGGGACTTATTTGTACCCCCAGCCCTATAGTACAACTCGTCTGTTTGATGACTGGAGCAACCCATAGAGTGTTGGCACGACCTCCCAGGTATAACATCATCATTGGACAAATATGTTTTCCTCTGGGGATACGACGCTTTATTGACGTCCCCAAGAGTCACTCGTTCAGATTTACGCTTTTGTGAGCGTGAAACTCTAACGGGCTCTCGAACTTTAACTCGCAATCCAATGCGGTCGGTAACAGGAGTCTTCCCTTTATTATTATTCTTGGGGTGATTGGTACAACCCCCAGTCTGAATTGTCGTTTGGGAACCTTTCGATGATCTCAATCGCTCTTTTACGGGTGCTTTACCTCGATCTTCAGGTAGAGGACCGAGGCGATCTCTCAAAGGAACTCTGGATTTGGTGAGATCCACGCTACCACACGGCTCCATCGGAGGTGAGGGGACAAGAGAAATGGGATCTGAAGTTGACGAAGGCCGGATGGTGACTTCGTTCACTTTTGCATTAGACATTGGTTTTGCCTTCGGCACCCACACCTGTTTGCGCTTGGGCGACTTATCAACTGTCTCTTCTTTCTGCATCTCTTCCGCTTTCTGCAGAAGGACTCGAGCATGCGCTAGCAATGCGCGACGCTTCTTGATTCACTCCTCAAGGGTGGAGCGGGTCCTCTTGACATGAACCCATTCGTTCGTTTCTGTCTTGGAGGAGGGGTTGGTGACTCACCGTTGTTGTTCTCGGCGCTGCCTAGATTTCAGATCCTCATTATAGCGGATCCCGTTCATCGACTCCGAAGCCTTGGCCAATTGTCACGCAAGGCATTGACGCCGTCTTTGGCGCGCCCTCTTCGACAAAGTTAGAGCGCCTTCATCAGTTATCTTCATGGCGGAGGAGAAGTTCGGATCTACAGCTTCGACCTCTTTGGACGTCGTAGGGGTGTCGCAGGGCGTGAGTGCAGCGACGGCGAGGGGATCCTTGACCTTCAAGCTTGAAGTCCCGCGAGTACTTCTGGAAGAGGAGACCTTCCTGCGCCTGCTTGGAGAGGCGGATCTGGGTGAGGAGGAAGAGAGGTACTCTTCAAACTTTTGTTGATCGAATTCATATTCGATCTCTTCATTCACCCGGATCTTGATTGCCGATTGCGTCACGACAGCCTCGGCAGTGAGGCTGTTGGCTCCCACTGTGGTCGCCAGTTTGTTTTTACTGAAAGTTACCTTCATTGCTAAATTCATTATAATTTTAATTACTTACAAAGAATTCAAATACTCAACAAAAGAAAGAAATAAAAGGTTACAACTCTCTCGAAAATAACGCAAGATCCGTTCGTCGTCTCTTGCTTGCGTGGGTTTTTGGCCGGTGACGGGGATGTCGATATCCATGGACTATCTAACAATCAGATCAGATCTAATACTCCGTCGATTCGCAAAGGAATCTAGAAGCAGAAGCGCTTATCTCGGCAACGACGAGATAATTGCTCTTCTTAAGATTATCACAATGGGATAATCCTAAGGAACGGACACGGGCGATGTAGATCTGAAGAAGCTTTCTCTCCTGTTCTGAAGAACTCAATCAATCTTCAGTCCGGCAGGGCTTCACCTATTCTCCAAAATTCCAGATCCGAAAAAATGAGGGTCCTGGGGCTGTATTTATAGGCTCCAAGGAAGTTTGGGCGAATAAAACCGCATAATGGTCGATTTTTAAGGCCGGAGACACCCTTGGGTGTCTCGGCCTTAGCCGAGACACCTTGGGGTGTCTCGGTTGGGCCGAGACACCTCGGGGTGTCTCAACTCAGGCTGAGACGCTTCGTTATGCATACTTGTTCGTTTTCGCCGTAACTTCTTCATCCGAACTCGGATTTGAGTGATTCAAAGTACGTTGGAAAGCCGGCGAGGAGTTCTATACTCTCCGATGATTAGATCATTGTGGATTAAGCTAGAATAAGAACGGAGTTTCACCTTTTGTAAGCGACGCGGGGCTCCTGATTAGTTCGTGTCTTCGTTATTCTGAAACTCCGTACTTCACGTAGTTCGTCGATTCACTTTAAGTGTTCGTCGATATCAATCAAGCTTCTATAATTTGGATAGTGACGTTCATCATCTTCTCTTAGCTTTGAGTTGCTCGTGAAGACCAATAGGCAATTTTCAATGCCTACAACAACCAATCGGTAACCATCACAACCAATCCCTAAGGTTAATAATCAATCTGTAACTTTCACAACTAATCACTAATGTTATCAACCAAACACTAACCTTAACAACCAATCCTTAAGGTTATCAACCAAACTCTAATCTTAACAACCAAACTATGACATTAACAACCAATCTATAGTCATAACCAACCATATGTGAAAAAGATACAGTTTCATAAAACTTACGATCCCTTTTGTTCCTCGCATGGAACTTTGACTGGATTAATATGTTGTATAATTTTTCTCTCGTCGAAGCTAGCTTTAATGTAGTTGAAGGCTTTAACGATGTTGAGTACTGGTTCCTAATGTCCACATCGATCTTTCAATGAGTCATAGTGTTTAACAACATTAACAACCAAGAGATAACATTAACAATAAATTTTACTCAGTAACAGCTATAATGCTTACCCATCCTTGAAGAATGTTATCATCTTCTGATCCCCTTTTATTTTTCATTTTGGGGAAACAATGTCTTGGGTTACGTGCCCTACCGGTGTCTCTCTTCTCTTTTTCCTTATTCGTCTCCCTCTCTCTCTCTCTTTCTTCTTCTCTTCCTCTTTCTTCTTCCCCTACAAACATCTACCTGGTTCTCTAAAAACCTTCTCCAGTCTTTGAATTTGGCCCTGTAATTGTGGAAGCTTTATAGTAGCTTGCTGAGCTTTAACTACAATTGTGGATAATATTAGGGATCCCCTAACTTCTCCTAGTCTCACCCAATTTGTGAGGGAAAGCATTGACATACTTACTAATACCGGCTTCTTGATACCAATAAGTTTATAGTACCAAAACTGCACATGAGAGAAATAGAAGATTAACGAACAGTCTACAAGCTTAACAATAAAATCATAACCATAATAACAAATCCATAATCTTAACAACCAAACTGTAACATTAACAATAAATCTGTAAACTTAACAACCATTCTACAACCTTAACAACCAACCGGTAATGTTAACAACCAATCAGCAACCTTAACAAATGATCTGTCACCTTAACAACAAACTCGTAACCTTAACAACAAACTTGTAACCTTAACAACTTATCTACAATGTTAACAACCAATTTGTATAATAACAAATAATCTCTAACCCTAATAACTACCAACTATACTTAAGAACAAATCCCTAACCTTCACAATCAAGAATGCATAAATTCTAGTCATTGCTCTAAACAATAAAAAAATAAGAATACTTACATACACAAGCTAGGTACACCTTTGCAGATATTTAATCTTTTTTCTGCTCTACCCTTCAGTGCCTTTCCAATTATATCATTTGTCTTATTGAAGATATAGCTCCCCCCCCCAACAGTTTACTTTACTTGTTCAATGCTGTCAACATACTTGAACAAATGCTTGGTATGCTAGGAACACACTTCTTGGACACCAGATCATGCTCAGCTAATAGAGAATCTATAGTAGGAAAAAGTCTATTATATCTTCACAGTAAGTTGATCGTACAAGATTTATGAGTAGATCCTCAATATGGCATCTGTTGGGTGCTGGAGGAGCCCTATTGTTGTTACCCTCAATTTTGGAAAAAAAAACCACAACCAATTTTGATTTTTTTTTAATCTTGGTTAGGGCCAACAAAACCCCCCTCATTAGAGAACCATGTATGGCTCATAACCTATTCAAGGTTGAATGAGCACTCGATGTTATCTCTAGTTTTGATATTACTGAAGATAAACTTCATCTTATTCTTGTCCGACTATCTCAACACGTGCTCGAAAGTCAGAAGATCAAGACCAGGAGGGCCAAAATGAACGTAGTGTCTGAATATATTATCTTTGTAGGCATCCCTATGCCTTTGGCCTATATGTTGTACTAAAGAATGCATGAATTCATAGTAAGCAGTGAAGTTAGATGTAGGCCATAACTCTGATACAACCTTTTGTCTATAAAGCAAAACAACAAGATATACGTCAACAATAACATTCACAGCATATTCATAATATTAACAACTAACACTTAACATTAACAACTAACATGCCACACATTAACAGTAACCTTAACAACTAACATGTCACGTTAACAGTAACCTTAACAACTAACAAAGTGAACAGTATCCTTCACAACAGATTCATAACCCTAACAACTAACGCAGAATCTTAACAATTAATGAATGTCCTTGACAACTAAAAGCTAACATTCACAACTTAATTGTAACCTTCACAATTAACACAACATGCAACATCATAAACAACTAAATTATGCAGTAAACTCACCTCTTTTTGGTTGTCAAATACATCTCTTCCAAATCGCCCATATTCATTCCTCACTTTAATCTAGGAGCGCTCTCGAGGCGTCGTCGTTGCTGCCCTCTACATCAGTGTGTTGGACTGGGTTTGTGGGTTAAACTGGAATTGTGGGAGGAGGATGACTAGCTGTTATGTCCTTTAGAACATCAGTAATTGATGTGATAGCTTCAGTCCATTTTGTGCTCGAAGGTCTTCTTTCGATGACGTACTGTGACTTGTTGTAGTCTTCAATGATATCTACAAAGGCAACCACTTTGGGAGCTAACTTGTCGGCCATGATTCTGATCAGAGTGTAGGATGACAAGATTACAAGTGATTAGGTTAGATTTCACTTTGGGTTGTATTGATTTAGGGTTAGGGTTTTGAATTGGAGGGTCAGTTTGCTTGGATAGAAGAGAGAGGCTGGCTAGCTCGACAAGGAGTGATTTTGAGAAGTGGGAGGCGATTAAATCAAAGGGCTTTTTGGAGATTTTGTTTAAAACATCGAGTCATGTGGGAACAGACTTTGGGGGTGAAAGGAATTATGATTTTGCTTCTGAGAGTGAAAAAGTCTTGGGAGAAAATAATATTTATTGTTATTTTGACGACTAGAAGTAATTTTTCCTCTATAGAATTGCCCTCATCACCTTCATGGACACATGCTTACGTAACAAAAGCACATAAAATAATTCTTGATTTGTGACAGAATCAGAATGGCACATATCATTTTTGGCACTCGCTCCAACGTTCCAATAGACTTTTGGTGTATGCCAGTAGGAATCATGTTCCAGTTAATGAAATTCTACATACCACATCAGAAAATAAATGCGTGAATTAGCATTCTCTTCACCAATTTTTCAAATAAAACTGTGATTAAGAAAGTTAATCTTGGATGATTATTCTCAAGAAATGGGAATAAGCACCGTGAGCCATCAAAACTGATAATCGTTAAGAAGCTAAACTCAGTCACACGTTGAGAAAGTTAAACCACTATCAGTCTCTAGCTACAAAAGATTCAAGAAAACCTTGATGATATTGGCCGATCAATAGAAAGGGGAACCGGAAGAAGAAAGATGGGTATCGAGGAAGATGATGAGGAGAAATAAAGGTTGAAGATGAAAAATAGATATGCAGAATAATCGCTTAATTTGGAGGGAAATGAATTCAGATTTCCTCCCAAAAATATCTACAACTTCCTATATATACAGGTACAATAAGATATGTTTATCAAAGATTTAGCAATAAGTACATTGTTTTCTTATAAAGAGGCGGGGGTAATTTGGGGTTATTTCAAATTATAGTATAAGATAAGTATAATATGGTATGGACAAGGATAAGCCAACTAAAAATCACTCAAATGACCAAATGACATAACAAGAAATTAAAACGCCCATAATGCGTCCTAAAAGATGTATTCGGAATGTCTTCTTTCATAAAATAATTGCAAGTTATATTTATCTATTGAAAATGTTGCTAATAAATGTAATAAATTTAAAGACAGATTTCCGATCACATTGAAAACATAAGGTAATACTTGATTTACAATCTACTTTACACAAAATAACAACACATCATAAGGTTAGGAGAAATAAATATTTTAAAATGTAATTATTTATTTTATAATTTTCTAATCCCTGTTTCACTATTCTAGTCTAGTTAACTATGTTGGGGATGCACAACCCCCCTGATGCGATTTGGAAATAGAGATTTAGGAGAGAAGAGAGAAAATCAAACAATCTCAAACACACAAGATTTACGTGGTTCGCTTCTCAATGTGAGAAACTACGTCCACGGCCGCCGTAGGAGAAAAATTCACTAATTTTCGTCTCTTTACATCATGCCCTAATCAACCCATTTATAGACTTAAGGGTTTAACAAGTAAACAAGGAAACAGATCAAATCAGGTTAAAAAACGAATCTGGGCCAAAACCCGACTCCGGTCGACCGCAGCACCACGTGCGGTCGACCGCGACGAATCCTATTCCTGATCGAGCTCTCTGGACTTTGGGCGGTCGACCGCAGCGCCATGTGCGGTCGACCGCGACGAAGACAAAACTCTGGACTGCTCTCTGGACTTTGAGCGGTCGACCGTAGCGCCACATGCGGTCGACCGCGATGAGCTCCTGGCCTGTGCACCCAGCTGTCGTCATGGCCGTCGACCGCAAAGCTGCCAAATCTCTCCTTCGTCGTTTTGCTTGAACTTCTCCATCGTCGATCCTGTTCCTCCTGTTCCAACTTTGTTCCTCCTCTCTTCTGAAGTATAGGGCATGCTTGATAGTTAGCAACTTTGTTCCTCCTCTCTTCTGAAGTATAGGGCATGCTTGATAGTTAGGCTTCACATATCCTAACAAACTAAACAAAGTGTAACTCGTAGTAATGAAAACTTAAGGAGTGAAGAATAGCGATCAGATTTGAGTTGATTGTAACTATATATCTCTAAAATGTATGAAATTAATGTGTAATGACTAGTGCTATACCTGCCCCAAGTTGCAGGAATTATATAGATGTTTAAGCCAACAAAAGAATCTATATATTCCATAAAGTTGGGAAATAACAAAGAAATTCTTTATTTATCACATTGCAAATCTCTTCAATCTTTAAATTAAAATTTTAAAAAATTAGATCTAAATTAAATTTAGTTAAATCCCAAATGCCTTGAATAAAAGGAATCTGAAAATAATATACAATAATCTTACCTGTAACCTGTATTATTGTTTCGCATATAATCTCTATAATATCCCTTGAAATTCCAAGTTCCCTATGCAAGAAAAAAGAAAAGAATTAGCTGATAGAATGACAAACAATATGTCTAAAAACTTTTTCCCCTTCAAACAAAAGAATTAGATAATAGAATGACAATCTGTCTCAAACTTTTTTTCCTTCAGAATATAATTCTTGTATCAAATAAAATTATTTGAAAGCTAAGAGCTTCATTTTAAGCATATAGTCCCACCAAACAAACTCTACAGTATGCTTTATCTAATATATTTTTTCATATGAAATCGAATGAAAAATACATACCAAAAACTTGGATTTTCTTTGTCCTTCTTCTTGAGAGTACAAAACTCTTACATACATTCACTCTCTGTCGCATTGTCACAGTTTACTTCACCAGAAATCGTGCTCAAATATTTTCCTACGTAACTATGATGATACAGTTTGTTCTGTATATCTTCATTTTTGTCTCCAATAGAAGCTCAAAAATCTCTTCTATAGCATTTGTAACGGTTCATTTAATTCTAATATAGTATTAAATTAATAGATTGAGTAATTATATGCATTTAGAGGGGAGCAAGTAAATTATGGGAAAAATAATGCTAGAGGCACACCATGAACCACACTCTCAACCACACCCCAACACTCTCTATAGTGCAAGTGGGCCATGCATGATATTTTTTTAGAAATATCATGCATGGCCCACTTGCACTATAGAGAGTGTTGGGGTGTGGTTGAGAATGTGGTTCATGGTGTGCCCCTAGTGAGACTCTTATGGGAAGGTGAAAAGCCAAAGCTCTACGAAGATGCCAAGTGGCAATTTAGGGCCTTCTGTAGTGTATATATATATAGTATATAAAATATAGTATATAAATAGATAGATAGATTGTGAGATGGATGAGTTTTATTAATAGAAATTGGAAAACTGTTGTGTATTACAGAGAAAAAAATTTGGTTTCGTAAGTAGTTAATATGGGAGCTATAAATGAACTCATGGAGTCGGGTAGTAATGAACATTAAAGACGGGCCGCCATTTTTCATGTCCCTGCTCTCTTTTTCGTAAGATTTTTCATGGGCTGGTTAGGGAGCCCACGTATTTTGTTGATAGCCCCCTTGAATATGGGACAGATTTTAGTTTTCAACTTTGTATTGGCCCATCCATTGTTTCTAATCATGGGATTGTTGCTTCAATTAATTTTTTTTACGGCATTACCTATCAATTGTGAATGGGAATTAAAAAGTTTGGGCAATCAAAATTATTGTTATAGTAAACAATATAATTACAAGCATTATGCACGTGCTTGCACCATGGGTCTGGTATTTTTTATATATTTTTTGTCTCTATAAGTTTTATTTTTATTATGAGCTTGCTTCTAAAAATTGAATTTATATTGAATTTTTTTCTGTAGACTACTGCTCATTCTCCAAAACATATAACTTGAGTTCGAGTATTTCTTATAAAGAAAGTACAGTATAAGGGCATAGATGATTTTTATTTCAGAATTTAAAATTCAAAGTAGATGGTTTAACCACCAATCGTTCCTTCATAATATCCTCCTTTTTGTAATATTCTAAAAGTAAAAAAAGAAAAGAAAATTCTACCTCGTCGAATAAATTTGGATAGTCTTATTTTAAAATTTCAAATTCAAAATTAGGGAGGGACTTGTGGTATTTTTAGAGATAAGGTTTTATATACGTACAATGCACGTGGTTAAATATCATGATTAAATATATTTAGTTTATTTCCTTACTAAAATTTATTCCTCTATTCTATTTTAATATTTTTTGTTCACTTATTTCTCTAAATTGCATTGTGATTATTTATTTTATTTTGATGCCCGTTTAAATGAGATACACTCAGTTTAAATTTTCTTATTGATAATTAAATTAATAGGAAACAAATATAACCCGACCAATTTGAATTATCATCTTATTTGGACCAACTTAAAAACCAAGCTTGACCTGAGAAATTATAGTGTTGCAAAAGTGAAAAACATTTTTAAAAATAGCGATATAAAAGGAAGATAAATAATTAAATCTAATAAGACAAGATGGTTGCTTAAAAGTGGGATAAAACGATACAAAAAAAGAGTATAGAGTTTGTTCGTAATCCTTGATAGACTTTACAAAAATCATAAACTAAAAACTAATACTAACTCTAGCATACTTTTATATGACGAAAGCATCTTCATAAGCATATAAAAGAACTAAAATTTTCTCATAAAAATCTCTTCTAAAGATTTCTAATTTACTCAAAAAAATAAATATTTCTATAAAATATTCAGAAATAGTGTCTTTTATTCCTTCTATTTTATTTTTTATTGAGCCAACATTAATCCTTTTATAACTTTACCTTTTTTGATAAAATTGGACTATTTTTAGATGTTGAAAAAGGATATTAAACCTTAAATTGGAATTTATATTTACTAGTATAATGCACGTGCTTTGCACGTGGATATGTTGTTATATTTAATATTATATTATTTAATAAAGTATATATAACCATTAAAAATTATTTTATTGCACTATGATTAAATTTTTTTAACTTATACTAATATTAGTACTTATAATATTATTAACATACATTTATAGTTATTTAAATTTTTTATTATACTATTAAACAATTATTTAGGAGTATAATTATTAAATAATAATGTAATCATTAGTTTAAGTAACACTATTGATATAATTAAACCATTTAAATTATTAAATATTTATGTCATGTATATATTTTATTACAATATCTATTAAATAATGGAAATAATTTTTAATATTATATGACATTATGTTGTAAAGAATATTACATTGTTTAATAATTAATATCATCTTAGTAATAAAAAATTGGATGGTATAAATTAAAAATACTATTATTTAGAAAAATAATTTATATAAAAATATTGGATCCTTGAAATATATGAGACATTTACTATTAAATTATAATATATTTATTAATTTTATTATCATTATAAATTATTAGAATATTCTAGCGAGTGGCCAAATATTTTGAAGAAAAGAAGAGAAAAATATATGTCTCATAAATTTAAAGAATCAAAATTTTTATATACATTAATTTTCTAAAATAAAAGTATTTTTAACTTATAAAATCCAAAATTTTATTACTAAGATGATATTAATTATCGAACAAGGTAATATTCTTTACAACATAAATAAATAACCCATATTTATACTATTATTAATAGTTATAACTATGTACAATAATTTATTAAATGAATGGATTTTACTATTTTATATAATTAATAATTATTTATAATAAATTATCATATATTCATGAATTTTGTTATCATTATAAATTATTAATATATTCTAGTGAATAACAAAATAATTTGAGAAAATGAAAAGGTGCATAGTTAATGAGAGGTTATGGATCATTAGTTTTATAATTAATGGTATAATTTTGAGTTATAAAAAATTGAGGGGGTAAAAAAGGAAATCAAAAGTTTTGACATTGGTATTCTCTTTTATAAGTAGTATAGATATATCTTAACGAAAAAATGTCAACATATATTTTGTAACTCTAAAATTTTGCGTGTTTTTTGCAATTATTTAAAATTTTGATTGTTTGTTATAAAATTTAAGGTTTTAGCAGTCTGCTGATAATTTTAAAGATATGTACTAGTTACAAGTTTTAAAGTTTTAGGGTTTTTTATGATTTTTAATTTTTGAAAGAGTTTTTTATAATTTTTATAACTTTGAGGTTGTTTTTTATAAATATTAAATTTTCTAGTACCTAAAGGTAATCCTTTGAATTCATCTTTTGTCTTTGTAAGTTTTGAAATTTTAGAATTTCAGGGTGCTTTTTTATTATTTAAACTTTTGGAGGTGTTTCTATAATTTTTGAAATGTAGAGGGTGTTAATTATAACTTTTAAATTCATCGGATGCTACTGTTAATTTCTAGATTTCATGTTTGTTGTTTTTAGTTTTTGAAACGTCGGGATGCTTTGTGTAATTTTTAAATTTTAAGGGTATTTTATGTAATTTTTAAAAGTTTTTTGTTTTTTGATAATATTGCATAGATTATAGCATGTTAGTTCTTTACCTTAACAAACTAATATCGTGGAGTTGTTTCATGTATTTTATTGATCTTCTTTTTTAAATGTTGAGCTGTAGTAAGTTCACATGGAATTAGGATATGTTATAATTATGATTAGGATAGATTAATATTTAAATAAAATATTAAAAATAGTAAAGAGTAATATTGATCATGGAAAGTTTTTTCCTTAACTCTTGTTAGACCCTAAGGCCGCTAGGAAAGAACCCTAGAGGGGGGGGGGGGGATTTATGCTAATCTAATCCGATTTTATGCCAATTAAAACTAATTAACAAATATATCCTAGTAAGTATGATATGCTACAAGATATGTGCAAGAATATACAATATAAACAAGGGTAAACAAAATGACCATGCAACAATGGCGATATAACAATATGCAAGAATAAATGCGCCAATGCCAAACCCAAAACACAAGGAAATGATCATGGAGTTTGGACATTCCGTCCTACGTCTCCGCTCTCCACTCCCGGGGAGAATCCACTACACAACCTGGTTTGAAAGCCGGAACTTCTCTACACACTCGGTTTTCTAGCTAACCGAATACTCTACACATTCGGTTATCAAGTCAACCGACAACTCTCACAAATCCTCACAAAGTACATACACAAACTACAACCTCAAGTGTTAGTCCTCACGTATCGACTCCCTCAAGTGCTCGAAATTATCACTTCTCACTAGGTCACCGACGCCACTCCTCTTGGTATCGACTCCGTCCTCACCACACACTCCTCTTGGTGTACAAGTGTATTACAAAGTAAACTTCACAATTTGGCACACAACAAATGATTGTTCTCTAAACAAGGTGAGAACTCAATTAGGCTAAACTTAATGTTACTATCTCTCACAACCCCAAATATATTATGAATGCAAATACAATAAGCTCAAGTGGGTGTGTATAACAATGAGATTAATCAAATCCAAACTCAATATAAAACTAGTTTTAATAAGATGATAATCAAACAAATAAATATAAAGCAAGAAAAGAGTTTAGAAAATATTTCAATAGATGACAAGAGATGGAGGGAGAATAGTTGATTGCTCAAACTCTAATGGATGATCTCCTCAAGCTCTTGTGGAATTGAATTCACAAACTCAAGCTCGAAAATGCTTAAAAGCTTTTAAACACACTTAAACAAAACTTAAACCCTTGTTAAACTTGATTAAAACATTTTCTTGGTTAAACTAAAAAAATGAGAGCAATAGGGTATTTATAGGAACCCAAAACTTCAGCAAAAACCTCAAGAAAAAGACCAAAAAACCCATAGAAAATACTGCTGGAAACTAGCCATTACTGTGCAACGGCTCTCTGATAAGTCGACTCATGAGTCGACTTATGAGTCGACTAATGAGTCGGCTTATATGATTCGACTCAGCAGAAGAAAAATAACAACTCCGCTTCACTTCGTGAGTCGACTTATGAGTCGACGCATGAGTCGACTAATGAGTCGACTAAACATGCACAGACCTGAAGTGTACAGAAAAACTCAACTTTAAACTGGGTTTAAAAATATCAAATAAATTCAAAAAAATGTAAAACTTTGGGAAATAATTGTAGACATGATAATAAGCATGCTACAAAAACTGGTTTTTAAAAAAGACTTCCCAAATATAAAATATCATCATTTTGTAAAATAGTCCAAAACATGAAAATGTAAACATATGAATTTTAACATTTTGGCTAAACCATGTTTTAAAACTTTACAAAATGATTTTGTAGACTTAAAGAAAGATTTAAACTATTGTTATGAAGTCTATAAACTAGAAACACAATATTTTCACAAATATGCATATTCTATGCAATATTTTCTAAAACACAATGATAAATATGTAATCTCATATTTATAAGCATGAAAACTTAAAACTATGTATGTATATATGTATAACTATATATATACATAGAAACATATATGTATATGTATGACACACATAATATAAAACCTAAACTAAATGTTACCCAAGCTTGATTGATCTTCGATGTAGCTCAACTTGATACACTTGCGGATGAAGCTAGAACTTAGATCTTCAATTGCATAGGCTTCACTCCACAATTCCGCTAACCTCCATTGGATATAATCGTTGAAGTACAATTCCATCCATCCTCCAATATATTGTTTGTCTACAACAATTACAAAACTACAAACACTAGACAAACAATATTAGTTGTAAATTGTTTGTAATTCATCATCAAAATAAGAAGGCTAACAATCTTCCCCTTTTTGATGATGACAAACAATTTACACAAAGGATATATGCATGAAAGGAAATGAATATACAAAGTATAATTATCATACATATAAACACGAAATACATACTCACAATATTTCTGCCCCTTTGACAACATCAAAAAGGGGGAAATGATAAGAGAGCGAAGACTCCCCCTACCTACAAGCACAGTGAGTATAAAAACAAATATAGGGAAAGGCTCCCCCCAATCAAAATGCCTTATGGAGTATATGAAATGAAGTACAAGGCAAACATGTGAGCAAGTATAAACATGCTAAAATTCACTCACATACAAAAAGACAATGAGAACATAATTAGATATATCATTATGAAATAGTGTCTCATGACAAAAACCTATAACCCATGTATAAAAGATTTATGATCATTATGAAATAGTGTCTCATGACAAAAACCTATAACCCATGTATAAAAGATTTATGAAATCAAAAGAAGAAGAACATGAGAGTCATGCAAAAACATGTATAAAAGATTTATGAAATCAAAAGAAGAAGAACATGAGAGTCATGCAAAAAGGTTTTCAAATAAAAAAATCAACCAAATGAAATCATAAATCACATAAAACCAAATCATCATTTTTCAAAAATCAAGAGAGGCAACCATATCTAGCTCTTGAGCTAGTAACAACCCATATAAACATTTTAGCACCCGGTAAATAAGATTTGGGAATAAACACCCAATAAATCCTGGGGGTTATATAAACACAAACCTCTCATATGAAAACACAAAACAAAGTATATATGTATATTATAAAAATAGATTTATAAAAACGAAGGAATGAGGAAAACATGAGAACCATGAAAAAAGTTTTCAAATGAAAACAAATCACTCAAATGAAATCATAAATCAAGATTTAAACCCAAAATGATGTTTGATCAATAAAAGAAATCTTCTTTGTAAAACTTGATCAAACCACATATAGAATACATTATAAAGCACAAGTAGATGATCCATAAGCACAAACACATAAATATCATCATAGAAGTGTTTTATAATGAATTCAAAAGTACATATTAAAACAAATTCTTCATAGTTCAAATTAAGATTACAAAACATACAAGAATCATGAACTATGGATTTGAAAAACACAAAACAAATTATCTTTAAGAACATGAAAACGAAAAAAATTGTTCATAAAGATTAAACAAGTTTTGGTACCCAATTACTCTTAGTACCTAAGAGACTAGGGACATGACCCCTATCATTAAAGCTCAAAGCCCTTGGGTTATGAAATCATTTGGGCGCATTTAGTGCACGAACACGGTCAAAGCAAAAATTGTGCAAATGATCTTTCCGATTGCAATAAGTGCAATGAAAGAGACCCATTTGATTTTGTTGACCATAAACATGTGCACGAGAAACATTTGCAAACATAGATGGTCTTTTAAGATTATTTTGCAAATGTAAAATATTTTGAAACAATGTTGGTCTACTTGAAATATTTTATGATTTAGAAACTTTTCGCAAATCAAAACAAAATTTAGCTAAGTGACCAACTCTACCACAAAAATCACAATGATACACATTAGCATGCTTATGATGAACTTTATGAGAATAAGCATGTGAATGTGTATGTGATGAAGAAGCCTTATGAGATGCACAAGGAGCATTAATATTAGTCTTTGTAGGTTTATGTGCATCATAGCAAAATTTAGCAGTATGACCTTTTCGGTTGTAATTTGAACACTTGTAAATTTTGCTATACATGTGTGCATGATGTATGAGATGTCTGGATGTAGTAGCATGAGACTTAGCATATATGTTCATAAGTTTCTTATGATTATCCATGCATGTAACAAGAGTTGAGTCTGTTGGCCTTCTTGTTTTGATGATGTTTAACAAACAATTTATTACTAATGTTGTTTGTCTAGTGTTTGTACATTCCTATGTTTTGTAGACAAACAACGTAGTTGGAGGATGGATGGATTGAGCCTACACGATCATATCAAATGGAGGTTGGCGGAATGTCGGGTTGAAGCCTTGCAATTCAAAGTTAAAGATCAAGTTCAAGCTTCATCCGCATGTGTACCAAGATAGAGCTTCGTTGAAAATCACAAGCTTGGGTATATTTAGTTTAGGTTTATATACTTGTGTGTTGATACTTTAAGCTCATATTATTCACACACACGTATTTGTTGATTTTATCAAAATATAGGTGTTTTTGTGAAAACATTATTTTATTAGTTTATAGACTTTAATATCAGTTTATACATAGTTTATAAAGTTTATAAAATCATTTTGTAGAGTTTCAAAAGTTTGTTTAAATCAAATGTCAAAACATGTATGTTTCGTTTTCATGCTTTTGGACATATTTGAAAAATGATGGGTTTTCACTATTGGGGAATGCAATTCCAAAAATTCTTTTTGTAACATGTTTATTATCATGTTTATAAACATTTTCCAAAGTTTCATAATTTTTAGAATTTATTTGTTATTTTTAAAGGCACTTTAAAAATCAGTTTTCCAGCATGAACAGTGCCTGTGCATGTTTATAAGTCGACTTATAAACCCTGACAAGTCGACTTATGAACTCCTCTAGAAAGTGCATTTTCTCCTCTGCTAAGTCGACTTATAAAGCAAGGCAAGTCGACTTATATAAGTCGACTTATAACTTTTTATAAGTCTACTTATGAAGTGTTGCACAGTTATGTATTTTTGACCAGTTTACAAAATAAATTATTTCTCTCAAATGGGAAGTGATATTTAAGAAATTCCTTCTCTAACATGTTCATATACACGTTTAGAAGCTTCCCTAAAAATTTTATAATTTTTGGAGTTAATTTACTGTGTCAAATTGATTTTAGAAAATCGGGTGTTTCAGCAGTTTTTAGAATCTGAAATATCTGTATTCAAATATTCATTTCTCACAAATGAGAAGTGATATTTCAGAAATTATTTTTGTAAAATGTTTATTTACATGTTTAGAAACATCCCTCAAAATTTCATAATGTTTAGAGTTGATTTACTATTTTTAACTGATTTTACAAATCCAGATACGCATAATTTTCAGCATCTGCCAAAAACTGTATATGTCATAAGTCGACTCTAAGTCGACTTATCAGAGAGCCGTTGCACAGTAACGGCTAGTTTTCTGTTTTGTTTGTTTTTGGGTTTTTGGTCATTTCCTTGGGGTTTTGGCTGATGTCTTGGGTTGTTATAAATACCCCATTGCATTTACCTCTCCCATCTAACAAGAACAACAAGAGAAAAGTTTTTAAGAGGTTTACAAGTTTTGTTTAAGGGTTTAGTGTTTGTTTAAAAAGCTTTTAAGCATTTACAAGAGTTTGATTTGTGGAGCAAATTTCACAAGAGCAAGTGGAGATCATCCTTGGTGTTTGAGCATTCATTCTTCTCCCTCTCTCTTGTCATCTATAGAGAAGTTTCCTTAAACTCAATTCTAGCATTTTATAAGTTTGTTCTTAATTTCATAAGCTAGATTTCATATTGAGTTTATATTGTTTTATCTCTTTGTTCACACACAACCTATTGAGCTTATTGTATTTACATTCATAGTATAATTTGGGGTTGTGGGTTTGTGACTAAGAGTTGTGCTTAATTGAGTTCTCACCTTGTTAGAGAGAACAATCATTTGTCATATTGTGCCTAATTGTGAGGATTCACTTGTAATACACTTGTACACCGAGAGAAGTGTGTGGTGAGAGACGGGGTCGAATCCAAGAGGAGTGGCGTCGGTTGACGTGCCTAGGGAGAGGTTGTAACCGAGCACTTGAGGAGGAGGACACGGGCTAGGACCAACACTTAGTGTGTGAGGTGTGATTACATAGTGATTGTATTGTGAGGTGTAAACGTTGTTCGGGTGAACGTAGAAAACCCGGTTGTGATAGTGGAGATCTCCTCGAGGTGAGGAGCGGGGACGTAGGTCGTGGGGACCGAACCTCGTAAACATATCGTTTTGTTTGTGATTGCATTGGCGTTCTTATTCTTGTTTTCATATCTTATATCGCCTTTGTGTATTGCTCATCATATTACCCTATCACTTGTGTAGATTGTTTATTTTACCCTTGTGTTAGTTCATATATCCTTGCTCATATATTTGTAATATCTCATTGATAGGATATATTCATTTGTTCATATTGCTTATCCTAGCTTACGTATCTTGTTGTATTTTATACTTGCTAGGATAACTTATTAATTAGTTTTAATTGGCATTTAATCGGATTAGATTAGCATAAGACCCTAATCACCCCCCCTCTAGGGTCTAACAATTGGTATCAGAGCTTGGTGCTCTTTGATTTAAGGTCTAACCACCTTGAGTTAAAGATCCAAGTTATCTTATTTGTGCTAATCTAGTTATGATTGCATTTGTCTTGCTTGCATATGTTCATATATATATCTTGAATATGAATGTATTTTGTTTAGGCTATAAATCCAATGTTGCTCCTAAATTCATTAATTTTCCCTATGCACAATGGGCTTCTAGATTTAAACTATTTGTTGAATCTAGAAATATTGACTTATGGAAAATTATTGATTGTGCTTATATTGTGCCCACATTGGAGAAATCCAAGTGGAGCGATCATGATAAGAAAATGTTTAATATGAACAAGTTTTTGTTAGAGTATTTGCTTAATGCCTTTGACTCATCATTTTCTAACAAATTTGTTCATTTTGATAGTGCTTACAATTTATGGAAATTCATAGAAGCACATCAAGGCAACTTGGAGGAAATCCGACGTAGTTTGGAGGATTGTTCTTCAAGTGAGTGTGGAGCATCATCATGCACACGGCCACTAGGCGATAGCCCTAGTGTGGTAAGCGATTCGGAATCCGAAAGTGATATATCCATCAATGAACTCGCTTGTGCATATGAGAAATTATTGCATGCCTATACAAAATTACAAAATAATTTTATTGATCTTAAAAGCAAGCATGTAGAATTGAAATCCGATCATGAGAAGCTAGTGTCCAAATTTGACATCATTGAAAATGAAAATATAATGCTTAAAGAAAACAATGATATGTTAAATTTGAAAAATAAAAAATTAACCTCATCCATCACTAGCTTATCTCATGTTAAAAATAATGCCATGTTAGAAGTAGAGAACATACAAAATGATACCGCTTCTTTTATAAATAACAATATATGTTCTACTTCTAATAACAATACTTGTATGCATAATGATGAGTTGAATCATGTTAAGGATCACATATCATCTTTAGATTCAACCCTTAAAACATGTATTGTTAATCATGATAAGCTTATGAACATGTGTGCTAAGTCTCATGCTAAAACATCTAAACATCCTATTCATCATGCACACATGTATAGCAAAGTCTACAAATGCACAAATTGCGGTCGTAAAGGCCATCTTGCTAGATTTTGCTATGATGCACATAACCCCACCAAGATTCACTTTAATCCTCCTTGTGCATCTCATCAAGCTTCATCATCACATTTTGCACACACACATGCACATGCATCTATTTCTCATCATAAGCATGCTAATGTGTATAAATGTGTTCTATGTGGTCGTTTTGGCCATTTGGCAAAGTTTTGCTTTGATTTGAAAAAGAATTCTAGTTTGCCAAATGTTTCTAGTAGAACACATGTTTTTAAATGTGATGTTTGTGGTAGATTTGGCCATTTGGCGAAGTTTTGCTATGATTTGAAAAAATGTTCAAACTTGCCAAATTTCTCAAGTAAACCACCTTTGCTTAAAAATGTTTTACACTTGCAAAATAATTTTAAAAGACCATCCATGTTTGCAAATGATTCTAATGTTTCCCGTGCACAACCGTTTGGTCAACATAAGCAAATGCTTCCTTTCCATTGTACTTATTGCAATCGGAAGGGTCATTTGAGTAATTATTGCTATGACTGATCCCGTGCACCATATATGTCCAAGAGGGTTCATAACCCTAGGACTTTGAGCTTTAATGATAGGGGTCATGTCCCTAATCTCTTAGGTACCAAGAGTAATTTGGTGCCAAAATAATTTTTAAAGCCAAGAATTTTAGTGTTTTTTTTCTTTTCTTGATTTTGAAAATTATATCTTTAAAATCTTTTAGTTATGAAAACAATTTTTCTTGTATCAAAATCTTTTGTTTTCATGATTATTTTTTTTGTTTGATGAGAGGACTATGTTTATATAACCCTCCGGATTTATTGGGTGTTTATTCCCAAATCATGTTTACCGGATGCTAGAATGATTATATGGGTTGAAACAAGCTTAAGAGCTTGATATATTGTTGCATCTCTTGAAATTCTTTTGTCAAAGAGTTTGTTTTGATTTATTGCTTTGAATTCATTATATTTCACTTATATGATGATATTTATGTGTTTGTGCTTATGGATCATCTATTCGTGCCTTATAATGTATTCCATATGTGGTTTGATCAAATCCCACAAAGAAAATTTTCTTGATTGATCAAACATCGTTTTTGGATTTAAACTTTGATTTATGATTTCTTTTGGTTGATTTGTTTTCAGTTGAAAACTTTTTGCATGATTCTCATGTTCCTCTTCTTTTGATTTCATAAATCTTTTTATACTCACCTATGCTTATTGATAGGGGGAGCTTTCGCTCTCTTATTCTTTTTGTCCCCTTTTTGATGTTGTCAAAGGGGGAGAAATATTGTGAGTATATTCCTTCTTGAGTTTACATGCATGTGAATTATAAATTATATGTTCATTTCCTTTATGCATATATTCCTTTTTGTAAATTGTTTGTCATCATCAAAAAGGGGGAGATTGTTGGCCTTCTTGTTTTGATGATGTTTAACAAACAATTTATTACTAATGTTGTTTGTCTAGTGTTTGTGCTTTTCGTATTTATTCTAGGCAAACAACGTGTTGGAGGATGGATGGAATAGAGCTTCAACGATCATATCCAAAGGAGGTTGGCGGAATAGTGGAGTGAAGCAATGCACATTTAAGTCAAGATCCAAGTTCAAGCTTCATCCGCAAGATTACCAAGATAGAGCTTCGTTGAAGATCAAGATCATTGCTTGGGTAATTTAGTTTAGGAATTTATATTATGTGTGTTAGTACTTTAAGCTCAATCATATACACACATACACGTTTTGGTTTTTGTATATATATAGTTATATATATACATATATGTTTTGGTTTGATAGTTTTCAAGTTTTACTATGAAACAAATGAATAGAATTGGAAAATACTATTTTGTTTCATGTTTATATGCCTATATATGATTTTCCCTTTAACAAGCTTATATTTAATGAAATCATATTTAGTGTTTTGAATATATTTGCATAGAATATGCAATTTTATGAAAATATTGTATTTCTAGGTTATAGACTTCATAACAACATGTTATATCTTTTATCAAGTCTATACAATCATTTCATAAGGTTTCAAAATGTTGTTTAAGTCAAAATATCAAAATATCAATTTTCAGGTTTTCATGTTTTGGACTATTTTGTAAAATGATGATATTTTTCATTTGGGAAGTCCTTTTTCGAAACCAGTCGTTGTAGCATGTTTATTATCATGTCTACAATCATTCCCCAAAGTTTTACATTTTTTGGAATTTATTTGATATTTTTAAACAGTGTTTTAAAATCAGCTCTAAAACCGATTTTTTCTGGAATGTCAGTTTTCGGTCGACCGGTACGGTCGACCGGTCTAGTGACCATTCGTCAGTATTTTTCCAGAGAGTCATCGGTCGACCGGTCCGGTCGACCGAGAGCTCAAATCGGTCGACCGACAGAATTTCCGGTCGACCGACAATCTAGCCGTTGTCTTCTAACGGCTATTTTTCCTGAGTTGTTTGCTGGGGCTGTTTTGTCATTTGGCTTGGGGGTTTTGGCTGAGCTTTGAGTGGGTATATATACCCCATTGCTGATGTCTTTTCAAGTGAGCCAAGAGAGTTTAAAAACAAGTTTAAGAGAGTTTTAATCAAGGGTTTATGTTTGGTTTAAGTGTGTTTATAAGCTTTTAAGCATTTGAGTGTTTTGGTTTTGTGAATCACTTCCACAAGAGCTTGAGGAGATCATCTATTGGTGTTTGAGCATCCAACTCTTCTCCTTCCACTCTTGATCTATTGAGAAGTTTTCTAAACTCAATCTAGCTTCATATTTTATATTGTTTGATTATCTTTTTATTAAGCTAGTGTTCATATTGAGTTTAGTTGATTTTATTATCTCTTTGTTCACACACAACCTATTGAGCTTATTGTATTTTCATTCATAGTATAATTTTGGGTTGTGAGATTAGTGACTTAGAGTTGTGCTTAATTGAGTTCTCACCTTGTTTAGAGAACAAATCATTTGATTTATATTGTGCTTATTGTGAGGATTCACTTGTAATACACTTGTACACCGAGAGAAGTGTGTGGTGAGAGACGGGGTCGAATCCAAGAGGAGTGGCGTCGGTTGACGTGCCTAGGGAGAGGTTGTAACCGAGCACTTGAGGAGGAGGACACGGGCTAGGACCAACACTTAGTGTGTGAGGTGTGATTACATAGTGATTGTATTGTGAGGTGTAAACGTTGTTCGGGTGAACGTAGAAAACCCGGTTGTGATAGTGGAGATCTCCTCGAGGTGAGGAGCGGGGACGTAGGTCGTGGGGACCGAACCTCGTAAACATATCGTTTGTTTGTGATTGCATTGGCGTACTTATTTTTATGTTCATATCTTATATCGCCCTCATATATTGCTTGTTGATCATATTGCCCACTATCTAGTTTAGTTTGTTTTACCCTTGTGTTAGTTTATATATCCTTGCTCATATACTTGTAATATCTCATTGATAGGATATATTCTTTTATTCATATTGCTTATCCTAGTTTACATATCTTGTTATATTTCATACTTGCTAGGATAACTTGTTAATTAATTTTAAATTGGCATTTAATCGGATTAGATTAGCATAAGACCCTAATCACCCCCCCTCTAGGGTCTAACAGAGTCTAAAGATAAAATGCGGTTTTTAACAAGATTCAACTCATCATTATTAGGCACATGTGCATTTTTTTAATAGAAGTAGAACATAAATAGTCATTTATGAAAGAAACAGTATCATTTTTTATGTTCTTTACTTCTAACATGGCATTATTTTTTTCATGAGTCAAGTTAGCAATATCTAATTTCAAATTATTATTTTCCAAATTTAGCATATCATTATTTTCTTTAAAAGCATCATTCTCTTGAGAAATGATGTCAAATTTGGAAGCTAACTTCTCATGATCGGATTTTAAACATTCATGCTTGATTTATAAATCAATAAAAATTTTATGCAATTTGTTATAGGCATGCAATAATTTTTTACTAGCACAGGCGAGTTCATCAAAAGATGAATCATATTCAGATTCGGACACGCTTACCACACTAGGGCTATCGCCTAGTGATCGTGTGCCCGATGAAGATGAAGCTCCACATGAATTAGAAGCGGAATCCTCCAAAGCTTGTCAGATCGAAATTCCCTTGATGTGCTTCTATAAGTTTCCACAATGTGTAAGCACTATCAAAAGAATCAAGCTTGTTAGAAAAGGATAAGCTAAAAGCATCAATTAGAAATTCTAACACAAGCTTGTTCATAGTAAACATCTTTTTATCATGATTACTCTACTTGGATTTCTCCAATGTAGGCACAATATAAGCATCCTCAATAACTTCCCATAAATCAATATTTTTAGATCTAACAAATAGTTTAAATCTAACACACCATTGGGCATAGGGAAAGTTATTAATCCTAGGAGCAACATTAATGGCATAACCAAGACTAGGTGCACCGTGCATGTCTATGATATAAACTATATGCAAGCAAGATACAAATAATCTTAAAACTAGATTAGCACAAGAAAGATAAGTTGAATCTTTAACTCAAGGCGATTAGACCTTAAATCAAATAGCACCAAGCTCTGATACCAACTGTTAGACCCTAAGGCCACTAGGAAAGAACCCTAGAGGGGGGTGAATAGGGTTTATGCTAATCTAATCTGATTTTATGCCAATTAAAACTAATTAATAAATATATCCTAGCAAGTATGATATGCTACAAGATATGTGCAAGGATATATAATATAAACAAGGGTAAACAAAATGATCATGCAACAATGGCGATATAACAATATGCAAGAATAAATGCGCCAATGCTAAACCCAAAACACAAGGAAATGATCACGGAGTTTGGACCTTCCGTCCTACGTCTCCGCTCCTAACTCTCGGGAAGAATCCACTACACAACCCGATTTGGAAGCTGGAACTTCTCTACACACTCGGTTTTCTAGCTAACCGAAAACTCTACACACTCGGTTATCAAGTCAACCGACAACTCTCACAAATCCTCACAAAGTACATACACAAGCTACAACCTCAAGTGTTGGTCCTCACGGATTGACTCCCTCAAGTGCTCGGAATTATCACCTCTCACTAGGCCACCGACGCCACTCCTCTTGGTATCGACTCCGTCCTCACTACACACTCCTCTCGGTGTACAAGTGTATTACAAAGTAAACTTCACAATTTGACACACAACAAATGATTGTTCTCTAAACAAGGTGAGAACTCAATTAGGCTCAACTCAATGTTACTATCTCTCACAACCCCAAATATATTATGAATGCAAATACAATAAGCTTAAGTGGGTGTGTGTAACAATGAGATTAATCAAATCTAAACTCAATATAAAACTAGTTTTAATAACTTGATAATCAAACAAATAAATATAAAGCTAGAAAAGAGTTTAGAAAACTTCTCAATAGATGACAAGAGATGGAGGGAGAATAGTTGATTGCTCAAACTCCAATAGATGATCTCCTCAAGCTCTTGTGGAATTGAATTCACAAACTCAAACTCAAAAATGCTTAAAAGCTTTTAAACACACTTAACAAAACTTAAACCCTTGTTAAACTTGATTAAAACATTTTCTTGGTTAAACTGAAAAATAAGAGCAATGGGGTATTTATAGGAACCCAAAACTTCAGCAAAAAACCCAAGAAAAATACCAAAAAAACCCCCAAAAAATACTGCTGAAAACTAGCTGTTACTGTGCAACGGCTTTCTGATAAGAAGACTTATGAGTCGACTCATGAGTCGACTTATGAATCGACTAATGAGTCGGCTTATATGAGTCGACTCAGTAGAAGAAAAATTACAACTCTGCTACACTTCGTGAGTCGACTTATGAGTCGACTCATGAGTCGACTAATGAGTCGACTAAATATGCACAGACCTGAAGTGTACAGAAAAACTCAACTTTAAACTGGGTTTAAAATATCAAATAAATTCAAAAAAATATAAAACTTTGGGAAATGATTGTAGACATGATAATAAGCATGCTACAAAAACTAATTTTTAAAAAGGACTTTCCAAATATAAAATATCATTATTTTGTAAAATAGTCCAAAACATGAAAATGTAAACATATGAATTTTAACATTTTGGCTAAACCATGTTTTGAAACTTTACAAAATAATTTTGTAGACTTAAAGAAAGATTTAAACTATTATTATGAAGTCTATAAACTAGAAACACAATATTTTCACAAATATGCATATTCTATACAATATTTTCTAAAACACAATGATAAATATGTAATCTTATATTTATAAGCATGAAAACTTAAAACTATGTATGTATATTGTAGGGTCCTGTTTTTGCTTATGTATACCTAGTGTAGGATCGTGACCCTTAAGAATAGAGTGCGCTCTTATAAAAATCTGCGAAAGCTTTACACTTAAACACTAGAGGGTGAGTTTGCAAAGTAGATTATAAATTGTAAAGAAAGAATGACAATCTCAGAAAATAAACATCACAAACACAAGCATGTATACTGGTTCCACCTTCCTGGTGTACATCCAGTCTCCAAGTAAATTCCGCTTGAGAGTTTCAATTATGATTTTGAAACCTTACAAAATCAAAAGTAAACCTGACCAATTTGCAAGACCATGCAAATTGCAAACCCAATTGACAAGATCATGCCAATTGCCACCCAATCTCTAAACCAAAAGATCAACCCTCTCAAACACGAGAGAAATCCTTTTTGAAGCAAGAACACAATTGATCATATAAGCCTTGAATGTGTAGTGAAGTGCAGTAGTGGTTTAGGATTCTTTTAACTCTCTGAATATTGCCTATATAATCTCTAAAAATGATTAAAACCAAGACAATATCAGAAACTCTCTTTTTCTAAACACTTAGCATGAAAATCTGGAAAACTAGAGAGTGAATATACACAAATGTTTGATCTTATTTGTATGAATTAGTTGTGTAAATTTTTGAACTTATAACCTATTTATAGCCCTTGAAAAGACAAGTTTTTAACCCCTAAAAACGTACACAAAAAGACTATAAACAATCATTTATTCAAAACTTAAAATCTAGAAAAACTGCATCTGTAGTCGACTACAAGTCATAGTAGTCGACTACACTGAGTCTAAACAGACTCTGTGAAGTCAGAAGATTGCTTAGTAGTCGACTACAAGGCATAGTAGGACTACACTGTAAACTCATATTCTGGAATTTTCTTTTCAGTATTTTGACTGTAACTTTCTTATCCGATATCGGAATAAGGTGATTTAAGATTTGTTAGAAAGATCTTAAAGAGACCTACAACTTTGATCTTTTGAGTTTTTCCAGATTCTAATTGCTAAAGGGTATAAATGAAATATTTTAAGACTCACTCAATATGAACTAATGACTAGCATAGGGGATTTCTATTGTTAACCAACATACTAAGTATGTGTTAGTGTGTTCTAACATTATGTGTGTGTATGTGTGTGAGTGATCAAGGCTTGTACAAATTTCTAAGCAAAGAAAATATAAAATTATATTTTGACAATAAAGTATATCTTCTTCTTTGCTTCATTTTACCTTGAACTCATCTATGTCTTGAGTATCTCTTTGAATATAATTGTTGATATAGCTCTGATACTGCAAAACAAATGTTAGCACATAATACACATAACATATAATATTTGTTATCATCAAAATAAACTAATCTTGGCGTCAAGATTCCTAACATGCTCCCCCTTTTTGATGATGATAAATATATGTTATTAAGATATAAAAATTTTAATCCCCCTGCATAAAATCATGAAATAAAATCTTTTACTCCCCCTGCATCAAAGCATTAGTAAAAAATTTAAAATTTTCTATATAACTCCCTCTTTGTCATTAACAAAAAGAAATAAATATAATTCTAGTTATTTTTTTTCCCGGGTATCTTAATAAAAATATTAAGCACTTTGGTACCCTTTTATATTATATCATTAGGATTAGCCTTAGGAATCCAAATCCACTTGGCATTTGGTTTCTATTTATTAACATAAGTGTAATTCTTTGAATTGTAAACTTCATACATATAAGATGAAATATAATCATTCCTATCATGAATATTCAAATTCTTAGGAATCCATATATACTTATTTTGTTTAGCATGAATATTCTTATTATTATTCTTCAAAACATAATCATTCTTTGTAAAATACTTAGGAACAAATCCAATGCCAAAATGATTGTTTGAAGATTTTTGAAATGCGAGCAAATTATTCAAATTCTCTTTACTTTTATTAAATTTACTAACATTCAAACATATATCATCATATTTTAATTTAATAGAAGAAATATCTTTATCTAAAACATTAATGCAAATTTTTAAATCATTGCATTCTGATTTTATATAAACATTCTCATTAGTCAAAATATGATTTTCTTTAAGCAAGGATTTATTTTCCTCTTTCAATTCAATTACTTGAGAATAATAAATAGTAGAACAATTAAAATTAGAAATTTCTTCAAGTAATCTTTTATTTTCACCTTTAAGAAAATTATGTGAAACATTTAATCTCAAAAATGTTTCATATAATTCATTGAAAGCATCTAAAAGCTCTTCATTGTCACTTACTTCATCTTGTGCCATAAAACACATATGAGCGCTTTCCTTTTCTTCGATTTCTTCATCCGAAGATGAATTATCACTATCATCCCATGTAGCCGCCAAAGCCTTCCTTTTCTTGTTGAATTTTGTAGACTTTGACATTGATTTTAGAAGGTGACAATCATTCTTCATATGTCCTGGCTTATTGCAACCATAACAAATGAAATTATTATTAGTATCTTTAACATTACTTGTACCTTCATAAGTTACCTCGAGTGTGTGCCAAATATCATATGCGGATGTGGCAGTTGACACCCTATTGAACTCATTCTTGTCAAAAGTACAAAATAAGACATTCATTGCTATGTCCTGGCTTATTGTAACCATAACAAATAAAATTATTATTAGTATCTTTAACATTACTTGTACCTTCATAAGTTACCTCGAGTGTGTGCCAAATATTATATGCGGATGTGACCGTTAACACCCTATTGAATCATTATTGTCAAGAGCACAAAATAAGACATTCATTGCTTTAGAATCCAAGTTTGCATTGTTCCTTTGAGATGTAGTCCATTCCATGAAAGGAGTGGTTGGCTTCTCATATTTTGTTTCCACAATGCTCCAAAGTTCGTAGTCAATTGATTGAATGTAAATCTTCATTCGGCACTTCCAATAGTTATAGTTCAATCCATCGAACATTGGTGGACGATTTGTAGAATGACCTTCTTTGAATTATGATGTATTTGTTGATGCCATCTTTTACCTTGCTCTGATACCAAATGTAGGATCCTGTTTTTGTTTTATATATACCAAGTGTAGGATCGTGGCCCTTAAGAATAGAGTGTGCTCTTATAAAATTCTGCGGAAGCTTTACACTTAAACACTAGAGGGTGAGTTTGCAAAGTAGATTATAAATTGCAAAGAAAGAATGACAATCTCAGAAAATGAACATCATAAACACAAGCATGTATACTGGTTCCACCTTCCTGGTGTACATCCAGTCCCCAAGAAAAATCCGCTTGAGAGTTTCCATTATGATTTTAAAACCTTATAAAATCAAAAGCAAGCCTGACCAATTTGCAAGACCATGTAAATTGCAAACCCAATTGACAAGACCATGCCAATTACCACCCAGCCTCTAAACCAAGAGATCAACCCTCTCAAACCCGAGAGAAATCCTTTTTGAAGCAAGAACACAATTGATCCTATAAGCCTTGAATGTGTAGTGAAATGCAGCAGTGGCTTACGATTCTTTTAACTCTCTGAATATTGCCTATATAATCTCTAAGAATGATTAAAACCAAGACAATATCAGAAACTCTCTTTTTCTAAACACTTAGCATGAAAATCTGGAAAACTAGAGAGTGAATATGCACAAATGTTTGATCTTATTTGTATGAATTAGTTGTGCAAATTTCTGAACTTATAACCATTTATAGCCCTTGAAAAGATAAGTTTTCAACCCCTAAAAACGTACACAAAACGGCTATAAACAATCACTTATTCAAAACTTGAAATCTAGAAAAACTACATCTGTAGTCAACTACAAGTCATAGTAGTCGACTACATTGAGTCTAAACAGACTCTGTGAAGTCAAAAAATTGCTTAGTAGTAGACTACAAGGCATAGTAGTTGACTACACTGTAAACTCATATTCTAGAAATTTTTTTCAGTATTTTGACTGTAACTTTCTCATCCGATATCAGAATGAGGTGATTTAAGATTTGTTGGAAAGATCTTAAAGAGACCTACAACTTTGATCTTTTGAGTTTTTCCAGATTGTAATTGCTAAAGGGTATAAATAAAATGTTTTAAGACTCACTCAATATTTATAAACTCTAATGGCTAGCATATGGGATTTCTATTGTTAACCAACATACTAAGCATGTGTTAGTGTGTTCTAACACTATGTGTGTGTATGTGTGTGAGTGATCAAGGCTTGTACAAATTTCTAAGCAAAGAAAATATAAAATTATATTTTAATAATAAAGTATATCTTATTCTTTGCTTCATTTTGCTTTGAACTCATCTATGTCTTGAGTATCTCGTTGAATATAATTGTTGATATAGCTCTGATACTGCAAAACAAATGTTAGCACATAATACACACAACATATAATATTTTTTATCATCAAAATAAACTAATCTTGGCGTCAAGATTCCTAACATTATGTATAACTATATATATACATAGAAACATATATGTATATGTATGACTACATATACATAGAAACCAATATATATATATATATATATATATATATAGTGCATTTCAAGTGCGGAATGGTGCGTACGCATTTGAAGATCGCGGGGTTGTTTTTGCAAAATGCTCCGCTCATTTATTGTTGTTGTCTCAGCCTCCGCTCATTTTTTCTCTGCTATATCTCATTCTCTCTCTCTCACTTCATTAAAAATCCCCAAATTGAATCTCCCCCAAAAGCCGATCAAATCCCCAAATCCATCTTCAACTCTCCCCCAAAAGCCGATCCCATTCTCTCTCTCTCTCCGACCGAAGCCGACCCGACGACGACCGCAGCCGACCCGACGACGACCGCAGCCGACCCGACGACGAAGTGCTTCATCAAATATGAGATAATGTGTGTACATGGGATTCCGGCGCTTTCGAATTTTTTACAACTACAATAAACCAAATCCAAGTCCTTGTCATGACCGCAGCCAACGAACCGACGAACTGCAAGCTTCTTTCTTTGAATTTGATACACACAGTGATTGTCGGTTTCCCTAACACATTGCAACTTGTAGTTAAAGCTGTCACACACTTCAGCCTCAAACTTATAATACATCTCATTTGTGTAAATATCAACCATTTGCTCCAAAAAGTCATGATTTATTCTAAGTTCAGGTTTCTCAATTACATCTTTGTGATCAGCCATCAACTCCTCGTGACGTTGGCGCACTAGTCCCCTACCAAACTGAATCATGAAATCCACCAATGAATTATTCTTCGAAACAAATTTCTTGAAAAATGCATGTCCACTTTCTGCTCGTTGACTACTTGACATGTCAGCTGAGAATACGTGATTAACATATGCTGGAATCCATCTTGACCGAAGTTCATATTGGTCTTGCAACCATTTGTTTCCTTCTAACCCACTCTTCTTAATCAAACTTTCCCATTGTATATCAAATTCTTCAGGAGTCTCTGATTTCCAAATGCAAGCCGAAAACTCACTCTTATAAATACTATACTTCACTGCATCAATTTTCTCAGAAAACTTTATTAATATATGCCAACTACAATACCTGTCAAAAAAATTTCTAAAGTGTTAAAAAAATAGACAATGTATATAAATATTATTTGAAAGAAAGACAATGTATACAAACTATATTACCTGTGAAAAGTATTTGGAAGAACAAGAGGGAATGCCTTAGTCATAGCTGGATCTTGATCGGTAATAATCATCTTCGGGGCACCACCAGGCATACTTGCCAAAAACTGATTAAATAACCATACAAAATCATCAACGCTCTCATGATTTAAAAATCCACAAGCAAAAAGGATTGTCTGACCATGATTGTTAACCCCCATTATTGGTGCAAATATTAGGCCATATCGATTAGTGTTATAAGTGGTATCAAAGATTACAACATCACCGAAAAAATTGTAAGCCCGCCTTGAAGTTGCATCGGACCAAAAACAACGAGTAATCTTTTGTTCCTCATCAGCCTCAATTTGAAAAGTAAACGAGGGATTCTTTCCTTGTTCCAATTTTAAATACTCATAAAACATTTCACCATCATGCCCTTTCAAATCAGCACGTATATCCCTTTCATGATTATACAAATCTCTTTGAGTGCACCCAATATTTTCTATGCCTCCAGATTGTACTCCAAGAAAACTAAATTGTTGATGCTGATGTATATTCACCATAGAGAACTATTTACTTAAAGACTTTGTTGCGGCTGAAATGTTATGATGGGACCTTAAAAGATGAACCTTTGATGGTGTTGATAGAGGGTGGCTGTGCTCCTCATTAAAAACAGTAACAATGTATTTTCCGGAGTTTGATTTTAAAACTGCAATTTTGGCATGACAATCCTCTGCTAAGCTTCCTCGACGTCTTTTATTTCCAACATCCGCGATTCTTGAAGATTTTCCTTGTTTAAAACAAACATACTCCTTCCTTCTTATTTCACCACTTCCCGGCTCTTTCTGTGTAGTCCAAGCCCTTACACTAAACCCAGCTGCTTTTGCATAAGCATTGTAGAATGTCACAACATCATTAATTGTGTCAAATTCTTGCCCCTTTTGTGGCCTCAACTCATCTGATACTTGAGGAGTATATATCGAGCTATCGTCATTCAAGTTTTCCATTTCTCAAAAAAAATTGTAATTGACCTATATAAAATGCATATAATATCAAATTTCGAACCAAATGTTATCAAATTAATAATTCATATCAAATCTGAAGTTACATGTCATGTTATCAAATTAATAATTCATGTTATCAAATTAATTTCAATAACAGATCCTAATTGCAGCAAAAACCAAAAATTTCCTAAAAATCCACGTTATGACTTCCACGTTATGACTTCCAAAAGCCAAGCAGTTGTTGTTGTCCAAAATACTGGTCTGCCAAAAATGGCAAAGGGGTAATACAGATATCAGCAGACCTTGACATAATACAGATAACAGATCCTAATCGCAAAGATTATATTTTTGGGTATTGAGATAAATTAATTTCGGACTTGTGCTGAAATATTGAGAAATTTCTAAAAACTCAAAAAAATTCCTAAATCAATAACAGATCCTAATTGCAGCAAAAACCAAAAATTTTAGAAAATTTTACAGCTGAACAGGAACGAGAGGTCGTCGGGTTGAGGGAGATCTGAAGCTACAGTTGAGCACTTTGTCGTCGGGTCGGATGCGGTCGTCGTCGGGTCGGCTTCGGTCGTCATCCCCCTCCACCCGGGTCGGCTTTAGGGGAGAGTTGAAGATGGATTCGTCCGGGTCGGCTGGCGGTCGTCGTCGGGTCGGCTTCGGTCGGAGAGAGAGAGAGAGAGAGAGAGAATGGATCGGCTTTTGGGGGAGATCTGAAGGATGGAATCGTCGGGTCGGCTGCGTCGCGTCGGTTGGGCTGCGGTCGTCGTCGGGCTCGGGCTTCGGTCGAGAGACCGAGAGAGAAATGGGATGCGGGCTTTGGGGGAGAGTTTGAAGGATGGAGTTTGGCGGATTTTTGATGCGGCTTTTTGGGGGAAGAATTCAATTGGGGTTTTAATGAAGTGAGACGAGAGGAATGAGAATAAGCAGAGAATAAATGAAGCAGAGCTGAGACAACAACAATAAATGGCCGGAGCAATTTTGCAAAAACACCCCCGCGAATCCCTTTCAAATGCGTAATGCACCATTCCGCACTTGAAATGCATTATATATATTAGTAAATTTATTATATATATATATATATACTATATATATATAGTATATATATATATAATATATATATTATATATATATATATATATATATATAGCTATATGTATATAACAGTAATAGGTAAGATGAACAAACTTGTGTTGTATATATTATTATATATATATATATATATATATATATATATATATATATAATATATATATATATATAATATATATATATATATATATATATATATATATATGAATATATATATTAATTATATATATTATATATATATATATATAAAATTAAGTATATATATATATATATATATATATATATATATATATATATATATATATATAACTATATATATACAAGGAAACAAATATAATGTATGTGTATATATGATTGAGCTTAAAGTACTTAACACACATAATATAAAACCTAAACTAAATGTTACCCAAGCTTGATTGATCTTCGATGTAGCTCAACTTGGTACACTTGCGGATGAAGCTAGAACTTGGATATTAAATTTGAATTGCATATGCTTCACTCCACAATTCCGCCAACCTCCATTGGATATAATCGTTGAAGCGCAATTCCATCCATCCTCCAACATATTGTTTGTCTACAACAACTACAAAACTACAAACACTAGACAAACAATATTAGTTGTAAATTATTTATAAATCATCATCAAAACAAGAAGGCCAACAACTCTTACTTTTAAATAGAGTATGATAAGGCTAATAGTAAACTACAAATCTCTTTTTGTATACAAATAGGGGATGTAAACCATTTCTTTTTTCATCTCTATCTTTTGTATAGTTTGATTTGTTCTTTGCTCACAAAATAACAAATCCAAATTTTATATGTTTATAATGTCATCCACTTGATTCTCCTATTCATTTAGGGTTTTAGTCTCAATAATTTGACAGGGCTATCTGTCATGACAATAGGAACCACTAACCTATTCTTTAATAGATATAAGGTCTTCATATGTAACTACTAGTCCACCATGTTCATAAAAATTAAAATTTGGGTAAATTTTACTAAACCCAATAAGTTTGGGCATTTGACATTTAAACCTCAATAACTTTCAAACTCTCACTAAACCCTTAAAAACTTTTAGCAGAAAATTTTCAAATTTAAAATTATTAGTTCATATATCGTCGAATGACTCGATAACTTTTGGTAGAAAGGGCCCAATAATTTTTTTTATTTATTTTGTCATTTAACCCCAAATAACTATCAATAGAAAATTGCTAAAATTATTGTTTATAAATTTTAGGGTTTTGTGTGTATCTTTTAGATTGTTTAGAATTTAATTTTCAGATTTCAAAATGGGTTAATATTTGTAATATTCAAAATTTTTAAGTAGTTGTTTGTAATTTTCAAATTCTAAGGGTCTGAATGAAATTTTTTAGATTTTTTAATAAAGTTTTTAAATTTAAATTTTTTTAGGGAGTTGTAATTTTTCATAGTTTTTCAGTGATCTGTTTATAATTTTTGGATTACTCAAAGGTTATTTGTAATTTTTAGAACTTTAATGGGTTTTTTTTAGCTTTTAGATTTTTAAAGGGGGTTCTTCATAGTTTCATATTTTTCAGTGGACTATTTATAATTTTTATATTTTTAAGAGATTGTTTGTGATTATATTGGTTAAATTGCAAATAGGAGCGATTTGAAAGATATTTTGGTATTGAGGGATAATATTCATCAGCGTAAAATTATTAGGTAATGTTCTCATCAATTTAAGTACAAATAAGTAAAAATATTTTTGAACTTTTCTAAAATCCCAACGCTTATCGGTAGTTTCAAAGATATTGTGGCCTTAGTGCCAAACAACTAAACTTATTGGTTGTTTAGAGAAATGTTTCTTTAAAAAAATAAGAATATGTGGCAATTTTAGATTGTGGGTAACTATTATATTTTTTTTAATTATGGATAATTTATGATTTGATTACAATTACAAAATATTTGATTATAATTAGAACTTTTCTAACTATGGAGAGGATTTAATTTGATTAGGATTCTTAGTTAAATATATGATTAAGTGTCAACACGTCACCTTCTCATGTGATACTGGTAATTTTTATGCATTTAGGAATACCATAATTTTCTCATTATATAGAAAAGGAGGACTAGTAATGCATGGGAATTAAAAAGTTTGGCAATAAAAGGATATTCTTTTAGTATATAGTATAGACACATAGTCACATAGACATATGAATATATCAAAATTTGATGAGTTCCATGTAAAGTTAAAAAACTATTATCTATGGACTAAGTCACTAAGGTGTTGCACTTAACAAGAAATTAATAAAAAAAATTAGGGCAAATTACAAGAAATTCTTTGTCTATGTTTTAATTTCAATGAATCCATCACAACTATAAAGTCAAAAGAAAAAAGAAAAGAATAACCCCCTAAAACCCACAAGCCATAAAAGGGGAATTTCAACCTCGTACAAGTAACCATTAATCCTACTAATCATGCCAACTAATCTTAGCAAATCAAGGCGTGAATGGCGTCCGAGTTTTGCTTCAAAAATGCTGCGCCTAAACAAAAAAGGGCGATATAGAATGAAATTAATAATTGACGCTATACGATTTTTATAGAGAGCAAGAGTTCAATGCTCCACTCATGAGTTAGGGGTCTTTGCATATATACCCCTCACATCTTCTATATTTCTAAAATTATTCTCCAAATATTACATTTGCAAAATTACTTTTCAGTTCTCTCACATTGTTTTTTTCTACCTCATTCATTTTACATTTTTTCGTTTTTAAACGGGAAATTGTCACAAACTTATTAGAAATTATTAAAAATTTTGGGATTGCCTTGCTTGAAAACCATTGTTCTTGAGTTGGATAGTAGAAAGACCTAATATACTAGCTTTGAAGAGTAATATTTCCAAACATCAAAATTTGAGGGGTAGTTTCACAAATATTGAAGATTTAATAGGTATTGCCACCCACTCACAACTGATCAAAGGTTTGACCCCCAAGCTTTTTTATTACATCCCAATGAATAAACCATTTTCAAAATCAACCTCAAAATTGTTATATTTCCTTTCTTTAAAGAAATTTCCCTACTTTTTATCGTCCTTTTAAGCAGAACTGTCCATTTACGTTACTTACCGTAAATCTATAATTGTTTGGGTAGAAAATTATTTTTATTGCTGAACTCATTACAACTTTGGACGTTACAATAAATTCAAAATAAAGATAGCCTTTTTATAAGACTTTCAATACAATGAAAATAAATTACAAGTCTCTTTCAAACAACACGCAACAGGTGTTTATCGTCTATTGTTTGCATGAGATCTTTGCCTGTGCCGGGGACGTTGATATCCGTGGACCGCCTACGGATCGGATCCGGTTGACAGAAGTATTTGATTAGAGCTCATACTTCACGAAGGAAGTAATCGCTGCAGCGATGATCCCGACCAAGCGAGATCAGGACTCTTCTCGAGATTTAAGACTAAGTTTAAATCCGGAGGAATAGGGGACGAGTCTCAGATCTCTCGAACTCCACTCTTTATGCATAGGAACTCGCTAAGATCTGCTAACCCTCGCTATAAATTCGTGGCTCCACTCTCCAATTCGGCAGCGTTTCGCCCTCTTGATCTCCGCCTGTGAAATGAGCCCCTAGACCTTTATTTATAGGCTTCAGTTGGGGAGTTTTCAGATAAGAATGGATGATTTGACCCTATCTTCAGTTAATAACGGCCTAACCATATTTGTGGATGATATCCAATCAGTTGAGACACTCTGAAACGGACAAATCCCGAGAAAACAGAAAAAGAACCGTCGAAAACGTGTTTTGACAGTTCTGGGCACGAGACAGACCGCGGTGACCCACGCGTGCGCGGGTCACCATGAGGTGACCCGCATGAGCGCCGGTTCTGAGCTTGTTTTAACGTTTTCGATGTTTTCCGACTGTCCCGGACTTGTATTTTCTATCGTTTTGTGTATTTGATCATCTTGTTGACTTGCACGCCTCGTTAACTTGCTTCATGTGCTCGTTAGCTTCTTTACAGCACTTGGAGCTGACCGACAAGCGTGTCGGACACTTTGGATCTGACCGACGCGCGCGAGCTGACTGACGAGTGCATCTGGTCACTTGTGGCTGACTGACGCGCGCGGGCTAACTGACAGGTGCGCTCCTCCAAAGTATTTCAGACTTATTCTTTTATAGAAGAGTCTGGAATGCTTTGGATAAGATAGGCCCTTTCCTCAATCTCGTAGAGGGACCTGTGAACTCCTTCAATTCTTGACTTCTTCAGCCTTCAGTCTATTCAGTATTTTGTCGACTAGATGAAGTTCTTCCGGTACTATGTTTATCATCTGACCATTATCGAAATCTTAAACTAAAGTTGATGCGTAAGTTTATGAATTTAGCTCGTGTCATTGAGTTGACTTTGAACTGATCATCTTCGTCAGAAATTCATATCTGAATGCGGTTGAACTCCCTAGAATTATCCTTTAATTCAGAATTTTTCCTTAGCCTTATTTTGGTGAAATCGTCGATGCGTTGACTAGCCTCAACTTTTACTGTAACGTGTCATCCGACGTTGACCTTTGTTAACACAATTTATACTCGTACGTTTGCTGGAGTCTATACAGTTTAAGCTCTTAAGGCATTGGAGTGTGATGGTCCCAAATGTTAGGGCTGCAGGACTAACTGTTAAAGCTAATTCATCTGCAGTTATGGATCTCACCCTAAGGTCGTTGGATGCTCAAGTCACGAGACCAACTAATGAAGCTGGTACGTCAATGACTCTCACTCTTTATAGGATTTTTTGGCAAACCCTCAGTCATCAACGGGTTTGATGAACCTTTACCGACTACCGTTTGAGTCGGGCTAGCGTGTGAATTATTTAATTCCGTTCCGCACATAACGTTGTGCTAAAAGAGTTAACTCTTTTAGTGCTATGATATTGAATACGTAGACTTCGTCTTTTTCCTGTGAAAAGGCTAAACAACAATGTGTATCAGACGTAGATTTAGGATTTTTGGTAAATCCTCAGCCTTCAACGGATTTGATGTGCCTTTATCAATTACCGTTTAAATCGGGCTTACATACGGATTATTTAAGTTCATTCGGCACGTAACGTTATGCTAAGAGAGTTAACTCTCTTAGTGCTACGATATTGAATACGTAGACTTCGTCTTTCTTACAGGAATAGACCACCCGGCAATGCGTGTTAGGCATTGACTTATCCCTACTTAAGATTTGGGATAAAAGTCCTCAGACTTGGATTCTGGTGTCTTCTTCAATCGGTGAAAGACTAAACCGGTAACGCGTGTTAGACATTGACTTATCCCTACTTAGGATTCGGGATAAAATTCCCCATACGTGTGAGGCACGGATTGTGATGTTATTAATAACAACCTGCCACAATGTCGAATATGTGAGCTTTTGTTCCTTTTACGGTCAAGAACTAACCGGCAACGCGTGTTAGGCGCTGACTTATCCCTACTTAGGATTTGGGATAAAAGTACGTGTGAAGCACGGATTATGGTGTTATTAATAACAATCTGCCACAATGTCGAATATGTGGACTTTTGTTCTTTTTACGGTCAAGAACTAACCGGCAACGCGTGTTAGACGCTGACTTATCCCTACTTAGGCTTCGGGATAAAAGTGCTCAGATATGGATTCTGATGTCTTTTTCAATCGATGAAAGACTAAATCGGTAACGCGTGTTAGGCGTTGACTTATCCCTACTTAGGATTCGGGATAAAATTTCCCGCGCGTGTGAGGCATGGATTTTAGAGTTATAATGTTGAAATATTGTGTCTTCTCTTGGGGCAAAGACGAACCTGATGCGGGAGAGGAAGAATTTTATATTCTATCTCCTAAAGCTGAAGAGGAAGAATTTTATATTCTATCTTTAGTTGCCAAAGGAAACTCAAAGTGGGATCTCTACTTCCAGAATCCGGGAAGGTGAAACTAAGAGTGAGATCTCCACTCCGAGAATCGAAAAGATTCGAATAATCCTAAAGAATCCGGGAAGGTGAAACTAAGAGTGAGATCTCCACTCCGAGAATCGAAAAGATTCGAATAATCCTAACTGTCGGAAGGTTTCTCCACTCCGAGAATCGAAAAGATTCGAATAATCCTAACTGTCGGAAGGTTTGATTACCGAACTAAAGGTGGGTTTCTCCTTTATCAAGAGTGAATTGCGGTTTTAGCTCTAACTGTATGAAGGTTTAACCAAATAGGAGGTTTGAGATGACCCTGACTATAGAAAGATTTGATCGCTCGATCTGAAAGTGGACCTCTTGTTCATGGAAAGAATCGAGAGGAGATTTTAGTTGTGATCCTAGCTGTAGGAAGGTTTGACCAGTTGGGAGGTTTGAGATGATCCTAACTGTAGAAAGGTTTGATCGCTCGATCTGAAAGTGGACCTCTCGTTCTGGAAGGAATCGAGAGGAGATTTTGGTTGTGGTCCTAACTATAGAAAGGTTTGACCAAATAGGAGTACAAATTACAGTGGGAGTGTTGATTCGTACAAATCACTCGAAGGGAATTCCTTGTGTTAAGTGACAAATACTTAACACGAAGGGGTTTGATAATTGTCAATGACCAGGAGATAAAATTCCGAGTACTATGTCCGGACTCCAACAATGGGAGTGTTAAGTGCACAAACGTAGCGGGAGTTTGAGTGGGAATTTCTTATTCATTACCTTCTTACAGTGACCGGGTTATCCCTAAGAATACACTATATAGAATTCTTTCGGGAACTTCCCATTACATCTACCCCCAGCTTCCTTAGTAAATCTGGGTCTAACATTATACTCAACTGAATGGTCGGGTTATCCTTAAGAATATCACATACGATATTCTTCCAGGAACTTCCCGTTAAAATTAGGAAATAGTTTAGACTCATATATCTGTTGGAGTATTAAGAAGCAGTTTATACTCATATACTCTTCGGAGTGTCGGAAGGAGCAGTTCATACTCTTATACTTGTCGGAGTCTTCATTCGACTTATTTGAGCGTTATGATGCCGGCTTAAACCAAGGTTTGGATGCTATTCTTGAGAGTGAAGCAAGCCTTGGTAGGATGAAGTATCCTCCTGTGGTACGCACAGTACTTCGGATCCGCGGTATTGTCAGCTTCCTCCTGATTTATGATAGATGGTAGCTTGATCTTATTGTTTTCAAGGAGGGATTCGAAAATGGCCGGAACATCTTCATCCTTGGAAGAGTACTCTTTTTGGAGTCTCAAATCCGAAGTCTTTTGCTATCTTCGGGGTTTTTATTGTGACGTTTGATTAATGTTAACAACTGCTACAGGTGCCTTCCCCTTACCACGGGAGACGAAGCTTGAGTTCGGAGGGTTCGGCCCGCTCTCTCGGCTTGCTTTCTTCTGAGGAAGCGTTCGGCCCGCTCTCCATGCATCTTCAACTCTTTCCACGTATTGGAGGGTGATAATCCCATGACTTCCAACACATCCAAAGAGAGGTTGTTATGACAGGTTTGGAGGATAAAGTCCTCTGTGATCGGATCTCGGCAATTCATCGCCTTATTCCGAAAGTGCTTGACGAAGTCGTCGACCGTCTCGTCGTATTCTTATTTCTCATCGAAGAGTATCCTGATTGACACATCGGCGTCATCATCAAAGAAGTGAGTAAGGAACAGGCTCTCCAGGTCTTCCCAGCTGTTAATACTTCCAGGTTTGAGACGACGGTACCAATCGAAGGCAGGCCCGTGAAGGGTGCCAACGAATGATCGGACCATCAATGCCTCATTACCAGAGATCATGTCCAAGTAAGACTTGAAGTAGATCAGATGTTGAGTAGGGGAACCCTTCCCGTCGAACGGCGTGAAGTTGATCAGGTTGAACTTTACCGGGTATGCTATTGAGTCCCACTCTCTTGGGTAAGGACATGGAATACCGGTTTTCTTTATCTCTCGATCAGACATCAGAGTGTTGATTTTGCTCTCGAGATCTTTCATCTTCTCGTCCTCATCTGTATCATGCTTTGGACGATTTCTGAGAGGAACAACGTGGCCACCCCTGGTATTATCATCTTCGGTGGGATCTCCCCCATCGTCGTTATCCTTAGTAGGGTCACCCGCAGTGTTCTAGCCAACGAGAGGGTTATCAGCATTAAGGTGTTCATCCACATCTGAATCGCTAGGTGCTTGACTAACATTGTTGCGACGACTGGATTCACCTATCTGATTCGACAATGCTTGGATCTGTTGGTCATGCTCTTCCTTCATCTGCAGCATAGCCATTTCTATTTCGATTTTGAATGCTTCTTTCTGCTTGGCTAGAGCATCCTCAACCATTTTAGCTATTTGCTCGGTGTTAATCATAAACACTTCGCGGGATTGGCCTAGACTGGATACTGTTTTGTCAGAAGCGACTACAGAGTTAGGATCCAATGCTTCATCATCCGAGGATAATCCCCTCTGTATTCTCTGATAATCCATTTGTTTAATGGTTCCTGATCGCAACCGGGTTAGATGATGCGATATGAGCGGGTCAGAACTAAAAGGTCGAGTCGATTTTCCCTTGTCAGTCATATTAACCATGGCTACGGATTTTTTTAGGTCCAATAGCTTCTAGCTGAAATCGAGACATTAGTTGGGCTATTCCCGAATTGACTCCTCTTCCTGGAGAAAAGTCGGGGCTAGAACCACTTGAAACAATAGGAGATTTTCTCTTATTGACCATATTGATGGTGACTTCTGGGAACTCGTCATCTCGAACGACCGATCTTCTTTTATGAGAACGCCTTGATTTGGGTTTTGATGTTTCAGAGGAAAGCCTTTGGAATACTGAGACTCTCTGTGGAGCGGTCTTGGGGCAGATACACGTTGATAATACTATCCTGATAATTTTGGCACACGGACAATAAGAGTCCGCTTCTCGGTTACTCCTTTTCTGAGGCTTGTTCGTACCCCCAGCTCGATAGTATAACTCATCGGCATGATGATCGGAGTAATCTATCGTGTGTTGGCACGACTTCTTAGGTATAACGTCGTCGTCTGACGAACACGTTTCCTTCTAAGGACTTATTGCCTTGATGGCGTTCTCAAGAGTCACACGTTTGGAGCCACGCTTTTATGAATGCGAGACCTTAACGGGCTCTTGGATATTGACTTGTAGTCTGAGGCGGTCAGTTACAGGAGTTTTCCTATTATAGAAAGGCTCTGACTTATTGCGAGGGCGTGTGCGACCCCCAGCTCGAGTAGTTGCTCGGGGTTCAGTCACCAGACCCAAGCGCTCTTTGATCAAAACTTTACCTCGATCCTTATGCAAAGGACCCAGACGATCCACCATTGGCTTCTTGCTTTTGAACAAGTCTACACTACCGCGAGGCTTCACTGGAAGTATTGGATCAATCAGAGCAGGGGCGTAACTCGACGGAATCAGAAAAATGGGTGCAGAGTGTCTCCTGTCTCGGCTCTAGCGCGGGTCAGACCTTAGTGACCCGCGGCTGGGAGGGTCAGACTTAGGTGACCCACGGCTAGGAGGGTCAGACATAAGTGACCCGCGACTGGGAGGGTCAGAGTTAAGTGACCCGCGGCTTGGAGGGTCAGACATGAGTGACCCGCGACTAGGAGGATCAGACTTGAGTGACCCACGGCTTAGAGGGTCAGATCTGAGTAACCCACTATTTAGAGGGTCAGACTTGAGTGACCCGCGGCTAGGAGGGTCAAACTTAGTAACCCGCAGCTTAGAGGGTCAGACTTGAGTGACCCGCGGCTTGGAGGGTCAGATCCGAGTGACCCGCGGCTTGAAGAGTCAAACTTGAGTGACCCATAATTTTTGATCTTTTCGGCTGCTATCTTGGACTTTGGCCTCCAAATTTGATACATTCTTGGTTGTTTCTTGGCTATGTTCTTCTTTTGCATCTTTTGTGCCTTTTGCACAAGAATTCACGTCTGCGCAAGCAATGCACGATGCTTCTGGATTCCCTCCTCAAGAGTTGAACGGATCCTTTTAATTTGGATCCATTCGCTTGTTGATGATTTGGAGGAGGGAGTGTTTGGTCACTGTTAGGGCGCTTGACGCTTCCTGAACTTTAGATCCGACTTGTAAAAAATCTCGTCAATTGGCTCTAAAGATTTGGCGAGCTGGCGCGTGAGGCGTTGACGTTGCCTTTGACGTGCCCTCTTCGATAAGATTGGCGCGCCTTCAGTACTCAACTCCTTGATTGAGGAGGAGTCTAGATCTGCAGATCCGGCCTTGTTGAAGGCCGGAGAGGCGTTGCAAGGTGCCGCTACTGTAACAACGGGGGCATTGATCTTCCTACGCTTGCGAGTGGAGGAGGATCTGGAGGAGGAGAACGACAAATATTCCTCGAACTTGGCCTAGTCGAACTCATACTCGACCTCTTCGTCAATCTGGATCCGGATCCGTGGTTGCGACATGATAGCTTCGGCAGCAAAGCTATTGGCTCCCACTGTGGTCGCCAGCGTGTTTGGGTAGAAACCTGTTTTCATTACTGAATTCATTATAACTTCGGACGTTACAATAAACTCAAAATAAAGATAGCCTTTTTATAAGACTTTCAATACAATGAAAATAAATTACAATTCTCTTTCAAACAACACGCAACAGGTATTTATCGCCTATTACTTGCGTGGGATCTTTGCCTGTGTCGGGGACGTTGATATCCGTGGACCGCCTACGGATCAGATCCGATTGACAGAAGTATTTGATCAGAGCTCCTACTTCACGAAGGAAGTAATCGCTGCAGCAATGATCCCGACCAAGCGAGATCATGGCTCTTCTCGAGATTTAAGACTAAGCTTAAATCCGGAGGAATAGGGGACGGGTCTCAGATCTCTCGAACTTCACTCTTTATGCATAGGAACTCGCTAAGATCTGCTAACCCTCGCTATTAATTCGTGGCTCCACTCTCCAACTCGACAGCGTTTCGCCCTCTTGATCTCCGCTTGTGAAATGAGCCACTATGCCTGTATTTATAGGCTTCGGTTGAGGAGTTTTCGGATAAGAATGGATAATTTGACCCTATCTTCAGTTAATAATGGTCTAACCATGTTTGTGGATGATATCCAATTAGTTGAGACACTCTGAAACAGACAAATCCCGAGAAAATAGCAAAAGAACCATCGAAAACGCGTTTTGACAGTTCTGAACACGAGACAGACCGCGGTGACCCGCACATGCGCGGGTTACCATTAGGTGACCCGCACGGTCGTGGGTCACCAGCAGGTGACTCGCTCGGCCGCGGGTCACCCGCAGGTGACCTGCGTGACCGCGGGTCTCCAGGCGGTGTCCCACATGAGCGCCGGTACCGAGCTTGTTTTGACGTTTTCAATGTTTCTCGGCTGTTCCGGACTTGTATTTTCTGCCGTTTTGCGTATTTGATCGTCTTGTTGACTTGCACGCGTCGTTAACTTGCTTCATGTGCTCGTTAGCTTCTTTACAACACTTGGAACTGACCGACAAGCGCGTCGGGCACTTTGGATCTGACCGACGCGCGCGAGCTGACTGACGAGTGCGTCTAGTCACTTGTGGCTGACTGACGTGCGCGAGATGACTAACGCGCGCAGGCTGACCGACAAGTGTGACGGTCAATTAGAGGTGTCCGGTGAGCGTACGAGACATAGTTGGTTCGCCATTCCCGTTCATGCACTTGTCGGTGTCAGATAATCCTCCTAGACTCGGATAACGACGTTCGTCATCTTCCCTCGAACTGTGTGCAGACACCTATAGGCATTTTTAGATGCATACAATAATATAGATAAAATAGGATTAGTAAGTTAACATTGCACTCAACAAAGTGTTTATCACTAAATAAATATGCTTGGGCAATTAAGAGGGAAAGAAAATGGGAAATACGATGCTAGTGTAAATTGGAAAAGCAACATTACTTGTTTTTTTTAAATAAGTATGTGTTGATTCGAACATCATTAAAAGTACTTAGATGGACACTTTAGGATTAAACTAACCTCTTAATTATTACAAAGTTAAATATTATTCAGCTTAATGATGTCTGTGGCTTAAATCTACTCTAATAAATAACACAAATGGCTTGGTGAAATGATTGGCAAGAGAACACCGGGAAGCAATATCAAACTAAAAGTGTTAAAAAAAGTTTTAAAATAGGATTAATTGTAGCTAGACCCATATATTATCTCCCAATTGTGGGTATACTCTCTTTTGTTTTATTGTTGCATATAGCCTCTGAGTGAAAACTTTTTCACTCTTCTATGCTTAGAGAAAGAGAATATTATTCTTTTCGATAAATATGGCTCTTGACGATAAAAGAGTGAAAGAAGATTCAGTCACGGGTCCATATGCAATGGGTGATGGTACAATGGCGATAGTCTATATGCAAGGGTCTATATACAACAACATAACTATAAAGGGTCTATTAGCAATTGAGTAATAGTACAGGAACTATCTATAATTAACCCTTTTATAAAAATATACTACTAAAAGAAAGTAATGATTTATTGAAATTATTCTTTAAACCGTTTTTATTTGGGGAAATTACTTCCAGCACCCAATTTCTTTACAAGTATTCCCCCTCCTCCCAAAGACTTTTTTAAAGCTCACAAAACCCCTAAAAGTAAAGTCATAATTCCCTGAGCCCTCAAAACACAAAACCTAAGAGTTTAAAACATGTGAAGACCATAATACACTTTTACTTTCTCTCTCTCTCATGATGTTACTGTGACGATTTGAAATGGGTTTTAGGGGGAAAAAATTCTAGTTCCCTTAAAAATTTTCCAATGGTGTCGACATCAGTGGTGAAACTTTCCCGTCGTTCATTCATGAGGGGAAGAAAACTACGATCTTGAAGACGGCGATGACGAGTTGCGTCGCCAACCCCCTTAAATTTACATATTGTTGTAATGTTTTTAAAATCGATGACCGAGATTAAATTAGATTATGTAAATTTATATATTGTTGTTATTTCAATGTAATAAGTTTGTTGTTAAGCTTATGAGTTGGTGGTGAAGGAATGTTACGTGTTGGTTTTGAAGGTTACGAGTTGGTTGTGAAATTTACGAGTTAGTTGCCAATGGTACGAGTTGGTTGTGAATGTTACGCGTTGGTTGTGAAGGTTAAAAGTTGATTGTGAATGTTACGCATTGGTTGTCAAGGTTACGAGTTGGTTGTGAAGGTTACGCGTTGGTTGTGAATGTTACAAGTTGGTTGTGAAGGTTACGAGTTGGTTGTGAAATTTACGAGTTGGTTGTGAATATCAATAAGGAGTTGGTTGTGACGGTTATGAGTTGGTTGCGAAGGTTCACAACCAATTCGTAACATTCACAAATAACTCGTAACCTTCACAACAAACCCATAACCTTCACGACCAATGCATAACCTTCACAATCAACTCGTATCCTTCACAACCAACTTGTAAGCTTAACAACCAACGCATAACCTTCACAATCAACTCGTAACATTGACAACTAACGTGTAACCTTCACAACCAACTCGTACCCTTGGAAACTAACTCGTAAACTTCACAACGAACTCGTACCCTTGGAAACCAACACGTAACATTCCTTCACCACCAACTCATAAGCTTAACAACAAACTCATTGCCGAGGTTCACAACCAACTCATAACATTCACAACCAACTCATAACCTTGACAACCAACACGTAACATTCACAACCAACGCGTAACTTTCACAACTAACTCATAACCTTCAAACCCAACACGTAACCTTCCTTCACCACCAACTCATAAGCTTAATAACGAATTTATTATAGTGAAATAACAATAATATATATATATATATATTTACATACTCTACTTTAATCTCAAGTCATCGATTTGAAAAAAATTACAACAATATGTAAACTTAAGAGGGTTGGCGACGCAACTCGTCATCATCGTCTTCAAAATCACAATTTTCTCTGCCTCATGAACGAATACCGGGAAAGTTTCACGGCTGATGTCGACGCCGTTGGAAATTTTAGAGGGAACTAAAATCCCCCCAAAACCCATTTCAAATCGTCACAGTAACATCAGAAGAGAGAGAGAGAGAGAGAGAGAGAGAGAGAGAGAGAGAGAGAATTATGGTCTTCACATGTTTTAAACTCTTGAGTTTTATGTTTTGGAGATTCAGAGAATTATGGCTTTACTTTTGGGGGTTTTGAGAGCGTTGAAAAAATCTTTTGAGAGAGAGGGGAAGCAGAATACTTGCAAGGAAATTGGGTACTAGAAGCAATTTTCCCTTTCTATTTTCTATTTGGCAAACTTGACGCAAACAATGTACTCTCACGAGGCACCAAAAAGGCAGGCAAACTCATATCAATCTCCCTCCCCACCCCTCCTCACCAAAATCGCCATTGTCTGCCCAAAAATTCATAAAAAAAACCCAAATCTTTGATCTATTTACATATACACCCTCCTCTTCTTTTCTTCTACGACTTCTCTTTCTCTTTCCAGTAAAAACAACAAATAAAGGAAACGAACTTTTTCAACAATAATCTTTTCCAATATATCTATATATATCGAGCTCGTTCATTCATTAACTCAACAGGGTTCTTTCCTTTTTTAAAATCAATGGCTTCTTCTTCGTCTCCTTTCCTCTCTCTTCTCCTACTCATTCCCCTGTTTTTCTTCTTCTTCAACTCTGCAAACGCCAAGAGGAGCTCCAGTGATGGCTCCGAGGAATGGGGCTATGTTCAAGTTAGACCGAGTAAGATTTTTAATATTTTTTTTTCACTTATTTGTTCACAATTTATTTCCTGTTTTCCATGAAAATGCAGAGGCCCACATGTTCTATTGGCTCTATAAAAGCCCAAATCGAGTCGATAACGGGTCTACTCCATGGCCAACTGTACTCTGGTTGCAAGGAGGACCTGTAAGAATTCAACATTTCTTCTCAAATTCAATGAAAAATTAATAACAATAATTATACTTATTCAATTTGGGTTTACTGTAAAAGGGTTCTTCTGGTGTTGGGCTTGGAAATTTTGTAGAGGTTGGACCTCTGGACACTAATTTGAAGCCGAGGATATCGACTTGGTTGCAGAAAGCCGATCTCCTCTTCGTGGTAAACTTTTTATTATAATGCAAATGTCAATTGCGTGCAACTGTAGTTACTGATTGTTGTTGCATACACTTATAAGTTCTTTTTTTCAATAACCCAATCCAGAATCGAACCCAGGCCATGGGAGCTATATTGTAAATGTCTCTTAATCGAAGTTTTTTGTGATTTTGAATTTTTTTTTTCCTTCAGGATAATCCAGTAGGAACTGGATACAGTTTTGTTGAAGATCAGAATGCATTCGTGAAGACCGATGAAGAAGCTGCAATTGATTTAACTACACTTTTAAAAGCTTTGTATAAATCTGATGAGAGGCTGCAGAGGAGTCCCCTATTTGTTGTAGCTGAATCTTATGGAGGAAAGTATGCTGTTACTCTTGGATTATCGATTGTTAAGGCGATTAAGGCTAGAGAATTGAAGCTCAAATTTGGAGGTAATAATTTGCTATGTATATGTTTTTCCCTTGGAATTCCCGTCATTTTTTTTGCGTGACAGATTGATTTCTGATGCAATAGGAGTGGCTTTGGGAGATAGTTGGATCTCACCAGAAGATTTTGTGGTTAGTACTTCTTTATTATTTCGAAGTTTTGTTTAGAAATTTCAAAAGTAGATTTCTAACTTAAGAACCATTAACAATAATGTGATTTTAATTATAATGCAGTTGTCATGGGCTCCTCTGCTTAGAGATGTTTCGAGGATGGAAATTGTTGGGGCAGAAAAGGCTAACAGGTTAATATCATTCATTTCTTACAAGAAAAATCACTTTGGTACCCCAAAGTTTTTTCACTTCGACACCCTAAAGTTTAAACATCCCATGTCCATTTTTTAGATTTTCTGTTAAATTTGTATTACATTTTGGTCTAGTTACCCCGATCTTAGGGATCTAAACGACAAAACTTTCCAGTAGCAGTGGACGGGGTATCACATACGAAACAATTTATGTGAATATAACAAGAAATCTAACAAACTCTGTATGAGGGTATCAAAGTGAAGCATGATTGAAACTTTAGGGTATAAAAGTGAAAAAGTGTAAACCTTGGGGTGCCAAAGTGAAAATAAGCAAATAATAATAAAAATAATATATAATAAAATTAAAACAGAGCATAGGTTATCTTTTGATTTTAATGAGAGCATGTGTTTCATTATCAGTTTAGCTGAGCAAATCAAGCAACAGATAGCAAATGGACAGTATGAGGAGGCAACTGCTGCTTGGAGCAACCTCGAGAATATAATTACCAAGTACTCTAATTCAGTGGTAAGTTCTCTGATTTATTTCTCAATTTAATGTTAGATTGTGAGTTCTACTTTCGTCAATTATGTGCAGGATTTCTATAATTTCTTGCTGGATTCAGACCAAGATCCTGTATCAACTACCACTCTCTCAATGACAATGGGGACGTCTATGAACAGATATGCAAGGTATCTGAGCTCTAAGGCTGATTCGTCCAATGGTGATATTGACCAACTCATGAATGGCGTAATTAAGCAGAAACTGAAAATAATTCCAAAGAATGTAAGGTAATTTTCAGCTATCAAACTTCTTAATTATTACTAGACAATGATTTTTGTTTCCTGATTAAGAGTTAGTTTAAGCTCATTATGTGTCCTTTTTTGTAGCTGGGGAGGGCAATCTGATCTTGTCTTCAGTGCACTAAGCCATGATTTCATGAAACCAAGAATTGCTGAGGTAAGCGTTAAAAGTCTCTTTTCAAGGGCTGCCCTTTTCAGGGGTCCAAAGATGGACTATTTTATGTAGGTTTGCTTGTTTTTTTTTCTTTAAATGCCATACATGCTTTTACGGTGCAAATTGAATAAATACGTGTTTCTCCGAAATTACCATGAACATTGAGAGTTATAATTTTACATTCTAAAGCCAAAAATAGTTCAGTTCATGAATTGGAGAGCTTGACCAATTCTGAATTGGTTAAAGGTTAAAATTTGACCTAACAAAACCAATTTAAGTTACCCCTCTTGGGTGGGTGGCAAGTCACGTACTTTCGTAGCAAAAGGCCCGGCTTCGAGGTTTGCCTCCGACGTCCCTTAAGTGTCCTACTAACCTGCTGATTGGGCTGGATAGGGGGGTGGACCCACTTTACCCGACCTTTATTGATAAGGGCGGGGGATTCGAACTCAGCGCTCGGCTCAGGGATCCTCCTGCCTTACCATGTTTCCCTCGTATCCCCCAAAAAATAATTAACTTAATTCCTGATCCACTTATATTTGCCAAAGTAGTGTCAAGACTAAAAAAATGATTTTGTTCCACTAAAGCAGTTTAAGTTGGAGGTGACCTAGACTCAATAGTATTAGTTTCTTCAGCTAATAATTACAGTTGGATGCAGGTTGATCAGCTACTGTCCCTTGGAGTCAATGTCACTATCTACAATGGACAGGTATAATCAAAGCTCCCATTAATTCTTTCCATTCCTGAAGTCAATGAAGGAATGGTGTTAGTATGATCACCACTAGCTCAACTCTTAGTCAATGAAGGAATGGTGTTAGGATAATAAGACAGACCAAATTGAGACGTTGAGCTCCACTTTGGGTCTGATTGAGAATGGGCAATAGGTATATGAAGCCCACCATGTGGTTGTGGTTGCATTTGTGGTCCAATTGCATAGTCGTGCGCTATACGCATTGCTTTCCCTTTCTTCTACCAATAGGATTCCCTTGAGTACAATTTTGATTCATCCAAATTATAGGGTTGATTTGACTTAACCCCCTGAATTTTGGAGGGTTTTGCACTTAAACCCCCTAATTTTATTTATTCTACTTAGTTCCTCAGAATTTTGGAGTGTCTCACATAACTCCTTGGCTTTGAAAATTCCCTTCTTGAAAAATAAGCTACTCCTGTAGATGAAAAGGGTAATTTTTAATAAAATGAGTACATTTTCGTTCTATGGTCTAGTTGCCCCATCATCATCCAAAGTTGAAGGGGTTACTTTTGGGGGTTAAGCGAGACAATTTTTTTTTTTTTTTTTTTTTTTTGGGTGGGGGGGGGGACAATTTTTTTTTTTTTTTTTTTTGTTTGGATGGTGGGGTGGGGGTACATGCATCAAGTGGAATAAATAAAGTTTAGAGGGTTACATGCAAAAGACCCCAAAGTTGGGGGTCCTAAGTGAAACTAGCTCAACGTTATTTTGCAAATAATTCCTATACCAATGTGAAAAGGATAATGTTTTACTAGTAATGTGTATACAATATTAAAGAGTTTATTATAAGTAGAAGAACATTGCAGAGTCAAGTTTGTACTTTTGCCCCTTCAATAACAATTGGTTTAGTCTGTCGTCTCTTGTGACCGCTAATGCTAGGCTGGCTGTTACGTTAGATACTACTTGGCTTAAAGAAAGATTGAGATTCTTTAGCACATCTGCATCTAGTACAAAAACGTGCAATTCTGTGTTAGCTTACACAAAATCAAACTCCATTGATCTTTTTATTGTCCCATGCATAAACTATAAAAAATAAAAATAAAAAAAAGATCTACGTTATTAAAGAAAGTGATGCCCCACAAAACTGGACCCCTGAATTCTGATCCTTTGATTGTTCCAACTCTATAATTTTAAGGTCGAAGACTCACCAGAGCTCGCAAGAGTTCACATGCTCAGCAAGCTGCGTTATCTTTAAATTGAAGATGAAGACAACAAAGACTTTTAAGATATTGGCTAAGGGACATTATTTATTACAACCATATAAAATTTCCAATAACATGTTAGTGACATACAAATAACTTGTCTGAGAATCTGGTATCTAGCTATGCTAACAATTATTATTACCACGTGCTTTGGAAATATTTCAACCAGTAGAAAAATACTCTTACGGTTATCAATACGAACACAATTACTGAGGGAATGCCAACTCTTAATTACTACAAACCTGTATTATTTTAATACTACAAAACATTTGTCCGTGTTTCCGGTCTATATTTGTGTCTTGTAATATCAAAACAGTACTATAAATTAATGTTACAAATAAAATTTCTTGTTTACTAAAGAAAGAACTCAATATAGATTTTCATTTGGTTTTGTATAGGTGGATTTGATTTGTGCAACCAAAGGTACAGAAGCCTGGGTTCAGAAACTGAAGTAAGAATCCTAATTAATCTTCACTTTTATGCTTGGCCATTTTCATGTTGCTTAATGTTGCTTAACTAATACATTAAGAAACAAAATTAACTTAGTTTCTTGCTTGTTTCAGATGGCCTGGACTTCAAAATTTCAACAAAATAGAGAGAAAACCTATAGCCTGTGAAGGTGTTGTAGGCACTAAAGGCTTTGTCAAGTCCTATAAGAACCTACATTTTTATTGGGTCCTTGGAGCAGGCCATTTCGTAAGTATCTACCATTTTGCACAGTTCTGCGTTAAGAAAAATATTAAAAACTGTTTATAAGATAGAATAAGTTCTAGATTCTCAAAAAGATGGAATTGGTTCTTAGCAACACGCGTAGCTTATTGAACTTCAATTCTATGGTGGAATGGTGATGAATACTTGTTGGCCTGTCTCAATTATTGATTAATTGTTGTATCTGTTGTCCGGTAGAGATGTTTAATTATGTACTTAGGCTTATATTTTACACTATATACATCATAAATAGTGATTGGTATAGACTCATTGTGCAAGTATCAAGTTCCAAAAGTATTAACTCACCCTTGTAATACATAAATAAAATTTTTTTTGGAAGGAAAGTTATTATCAACTTAGGACTTGAGTACATATCCACTCCTCTCCTTGACCTGTTAAATATCTATTTTAGGGTAAATTTCTCAAAATCCTCAAGTTTGGGATGTTTTCGACATGACCTCCTAAATTTTATAAATCAAACAAAATCTCTCTGATCTTTCAATATTATACATGATCCCGCAAACACTTGGAAGTTATCATAGCACTTCGATATGATGGATAAAAGCTTTAGACTGCCCTTATTAATATCTATCAACTCTAACCCGAGAAACTCTTTCAGTACAAGTTAATGAAAGTACATATAGTCATATGGTATTTTTGTGGAACAAGTTCAGAAAGTTTTTCACTAATTTATAAATTTTAGGGGGTTTTGTGCAAAACAAC
>NC_033800.1:71561681-71562146 GCF_001876935.1 Asparagus officinalis | reverse complement strand
GTACTGTGAAATACACCCTTTCTTTTACTGCACTGTTAAGTCAGAACATCGTGTGACTCAAACTGCTCCCAACCACCAAGCTTTCACCCACACACAACATAAAAACTTCACCAAAAGGACACTCAAAATTCATTTCATCACATAAAAGTTGGTGCCTTCAATGCCCTATTTAATTGTAAAGAAACATCCTCTAGTACAAAGTATTAGAGCGTTAATGTTTGATATCTACATGATTTTGGTATTTATGCAGGTGCCAGTGGACAACCCGTGTGTTGCATTAAAGATGTTGAGTCGCATTACTCAATCCCCTGCTTCTGCTTCATAGATTGACTCAGAATTCATCAAATTATCCCCTGCTCTTTTATATATTTGATTGATTGATTGATGACACGGAAGAAAAATAAAGGCATTGCCAATAAAAGCATTGGTATTCTCTTTTTGAGTCATTTTTTCTTGTAAGTAGTC
>NC_033800.1:71551740-71561645 GCF_001876935.1 Asparagus officinalis | reverse complement strand
ATGTCAAATCATAGATATAGGTATGTACTGCTGTATGACTACACATTCATTCAAAGGCAACAATAAATATTGAGCAGTAGACTGAATCTATTTCAATGTTGACTGATGGTGCATCTCAACTGCCCTGTTTGCATATTTTGTTTCTGGCATTTCTTTTTTGTGTACCTGTTGGTTTGGTAAAGAAGATTATTGAAGTTTGCGTGCATAGTTTTGGCTAGGATTTTGGGTCACACTTAGCCAAATTTGAGACTAAATATAAACAATAAATGTATTTAATTTTGGGTCCATGTAATCAATGAAGAGCATGAGTAAGAAGGAAAGACACGATACAAGGTAAGAAGCACATACAGAAGTTTCAATTTTTTTTATAAGAAAGTAACTTCTAAGTGTTGGGGATTCGAAACAATCAATCGAACCCTTACCCTTCCCGGACCCTGTGTTGAAAGTATGAAAGTATGAATAAAACCACAAATAAAGATCTAACTTGCAAAAAACAGTAAAGGAGATGAACACACAGATTTAACGAGGTTCGGCAACGTGCCTACGTCCTCGGGAGCCACACCACACAATCTCTTTATTAATTGAAGAAAAAAATACAAGCTCTCAAACAAGGGATTAATCTCTCTGAAATTCTCTCTCTTTGCAGTCAAAAAACTCTCTTTTTGATGTTGTTCAAACCCTAAAATCGTTTGGGGTATATATAGAATCCTGGTTGAAACAGAATCTCAAAAGGAACAGGAAACTGTCAAAAATACTCGTGGTCGACCGGCCCGGTCGACCGATCAGATTCCAGAGAGTTTGGCGGTCGACCGGCGCGGTCGACCGCAATCAAAACCCGAGACCAGATTTTCCTACAGGGTTTTGGCGGTCGACCGGGTCGGTCAACCGCGACCTGATCCAGGCTCTGTGCGCGGTCACCGCCCCGGTCGACCGCAGATCTGTCTGCGTGTTTTTCTGATCTTTTTGATTCCAACTCTTGTCTCGAACTTTGGGTCTACACCTTAGACTAACAATCTCCCACTTGGAGACCAAAGTGCCTGCAATAAGTTCCCCCGAACTCTCCTCTTCTTCGCATGTATCTTTTCCCCGAAAAAAATTCTTCTTTCAATCAACAATATCCCGGCGATCTCGCCGATCCTCGTAGTGTGGCTCCGCCTTCGTCTTCTACTCGTGAAGGCCAACTGAAGTTGCGCACAACTCCAGTTTCTCAATGGTGACTGCCTTCGTCAACATGTCTGCCGGATTTTGACTCCCCAAAATCTTCATTAAATGCAACTTTTCATCCTCGATCAGCGAGCGTATAAAATGGTATTTGACGTCGATTAGCTTCGTTCTAGCATGATATACTGGATTTTTGGCAAGATGTATAACGCTCTGGCTATCACAATAAAGAACTCCTCTCCCTTGCTTCAGATCCAACTCTTCCAAGCACACGTTCAACCAGATCATCTCCTTGCTTGCTTCAGTCACCACGACATACTCAGCCTCGGTTGTTGATAAAGTCATAATCTTCTGCAGACGTAAGACCCAGCTCACTACTGTCGACGCTAGGGTATAAACATACCCCGTGGTGCTTCGCCTCGTATCATGATCACCGGCGAAGTTCGCATCCACGTATCCTTGCAGTATCAATTCCTTCCTCCTGAAACATAGTGGTTTGTTTGTTGTCCCTCTCAAGTACCGCATTATCCACTTCACGGCTTCAACTGACTTCCAAGGGGTGTGCTAACAACTTTAGCATTCTGCATGTTGAACCTCTGAAGTACCTTCTCAATGTATTCAGCTTGGCTCAAACTCAATGTCCCTTCAGCTTCATCCCTACTGATTCGCATCCCTAGAATCTGCTTCGCTGCACCCAGATCCTTCATTGCAAATTCCTTTGCTAGCTGCCTCTTCAAACTGTTTATCTCTTCTAAACACGGTCCTGCTACCAACATGTCATCAACATATAATAACAAAATAATGAAGCTGGACTCGAACCTTTTGAAATAACAGCAATGATCCGAATTGCATCTTCTGTAGCCATTGTTCTGCATGAAGTTATCAAACTTCTTATACCACTGTCTCGGAGCCTGTTTCAAACCATATAAGCTCTTCTTGAGCTTGCACACCATCTCTTCCTTTCCTTCTTCAATGAAGCCAACAGGCTGCTTCATGTAGATTTCTTCATCCAAGTCACCATGAAGAAAGGCAGTCTTCACATCTAACTGCTCAAGGAAGAGGTCTTCTGCAGCTACCAAACTCAACACCACTCTGATGGTTGTGAGTTTCACAACAGGGGAAAATATCTCCGTGTAGTCCACTCCTTCCCGCTGTTGAAACCCTTTCACTACTAATCTGGCCTTGAATCTCTTGCTTCCATCACTCTCCTGCTTGACCCGGTAGACCCATTTATTGTGCAAGGCTTTCTTCTGCGCAGGTAGCTGGGCTAACTCCCATGTCTCATTAGTGAGTAGAGAATCCATCTCCTCCTGCATCGTATGCTCCCACTGCTGAGATTCACTCACTTGCACTGCCTCTTCATAACACTCCGGCTCTCCGCTATCTGTTAAGAGTAGATAATCAAGTGACGAGAGGTATTTGGGATTTGGTTTGGGTACCCTAGATGACCTCCTAAGCTCCACGCCCTGGGTAGTAGCTTCTGCACCTGTAGTCTCCTCCGTTCTACGGTCAGAACTGACATCGTCGCCCCCATCTGGAAGTTCCTCCAAATCCATGTACTCGGATCCACCTGTATCCGTAGTGCTACTCCCACTGCTTTGGCTATCCTTGACATTGTTCCTGTCCTTGTACATCACCTCATCATTGAATATCACATTCCGGCTCCTGATGATCTTCCTGTTCTTTTCATCCCAAAGGCGATACCCGAACTCATCAATACCGTATCCAATGAATGTGCACTTCTGTAACTTAGCTTCTAGCTTGTCCCTGACATGGTCATTGATATGAACATAAGCCACGCAACCAAATACCCGCAAGTGTGAGAGATTTATCTTTTTTCCACTCCAAACCTCCTCTGGAATCCCAAAATCTAATGGAACTGATGCCCGTGATTAATCAGGTAGGCTGTCGTATGCACCGCATCCGCCCAAAATGTCTTAGGCAGACCTGCATGTAATCGCATGCTCCGCGCACGCTCTGTCAAGGTCCTGTTCATCCTCTCTGCAATGCCGTTCTGCTGCGGTGTCCCTGGAGTAGTCCTCTCTAAGCGAATCTCATTCGTAGCACAGAACCTCTTGAACTCCTCTAGCTCGTATTCTCCACCATTATCTGATCTCAAGCACTTCACCTTTAGATCTGTCTCGTTCTCGACCATGGCCTTCCACTTCTTGAAGATTTCGAACACCTCTGACTTGTGCTTCATGAAGTAAACCCACACCTTCCTCGAGTGATCGTCGATAAAGGTGACGTAGTATCTCAAACCGCCAAAAGAAGACACACTGGCTGGGCCCCATACATCTGTATGAATCAACTCTAGCTTCTGAGCCTTAGGTGGCCTTCCACCCTTCTGGAAACTAACCCTCTTCTGCTTCCCAAAGATGCAGTCTTCACAAACCCCGACTTCCACGGTGTCGATCCCGGTTAGCTTTCCTTGTGAATGTAGAATTTTCATCTCCTTCTCACTCATGTGTCCCAACCTATTGTGCCACAGATCTGTACTCTCATTGCCAGCTGCAATTGCGAGGGTGTCACTCGCATGTGAAGTGAGGTAGAGAGTTCCTGTTTTATTGCCTCGGCCAACAACCATAGTACCGTTGGAGATTCTCCACGAATCCCCGGTGAATGTCGAAACGTAGCCTTTTGCTCCAAGCTGTCCCACCGAAACAAGATTCCTCTTCAGCTTCGGCACGTGTCTCACGTTCTTCAAATTCCACTTAGAGCCCTTTATCTGTATCTGAACGTCGCCCTTTCCAACAATATTACGAGGTTCATTATCCCCCAAATATACTTTACCAAAGTCCCTTGCTACATAGTTCTGAAGTAGTTTCCTATTAGCAGTGGCGTGGAAAGAAGCTCCTGAGTCGATGACCCAAGAATCAGAATCGCTATCCATAGCAAGGATCAAGGCATCCTACACGATATGAGCCTCTTGCTCACCCGTATCCTTCTTTAGTGCTTTACAGACCGAAGACATATAACCCTCATGGCCGCAATTCTAACACTTCCCTTTGATGGACCTAACCTTCGAGTTCGGCCTCTTCTTCACTGATTTCGACCGATTCTTGTTCTGGTTCCCTTTCTTCTGGCTTCTGCCTCTCTGCTCGAAACTTAGGGCTGAACCTGAACCTTCTGATTCGGATGATTTCCTTCTAACCTCCTCGGATAGAATCATGCTAACAACCTCATTCAGCTTCAACTTCTCTTTCCCCGCCGAATTGCTGATTGCCGTCACACAACCTGCCCAACTATCCGGCAACTGCGATAGTAGTAGAAGGGCCTACACTTCGTCATCGAACGTGATGTCCACGGAGATAATTTGATCAACAATCGTGTTGAACTCGCTAAGGTGCATCGTGAAGGATCGTCCTTCTGCTATCTTGAGGTTGAAAAGAGTTTTGACTAGATGCACCTTGTTTGCTGCCGACAGTTGTTCGTACATCTTCGCGAGCGCTTCCATAAGCCCCACCGTCGTCTTCTCCTTTAGAATATTGTGGGCTACTGATTTGGCGAGCGACAACCGGATTTGCCCTAGAGCCTTCCTATCCAATACCTCCCAATCACCATCTGACTCCTCTTTCTTCTTTCCATTTTTCTTGCCCATCAACAGGCGATACAAGCCCTTCTGGTACAGATAGTCCTCCATCTGTGACTTCCAGTAGGCGAAGTCTGAACCGTCAAACTTCTCGATCTTTGATTTGCTTTCCTCTGCCATGGCTTTCACACAAATTGCTGAACGAAGCTCTGATACCAGTTGTTGGGGATTCGAAACAATCAATCGAACCCTTGCCCTTCCCGGACCTTGTGTTGAAAGTAGGAAAGTAGGAATAAAACCACAAATAAAGATCTAACTTGCAAAAAACAGTAAAGGAGATGAACACACAGATTTAACGAGGTTCGACAACGTGCCTACGTCCTCGGGAGCCACACCACACAATCTCTTTATTAATTGAAGAAGAAAATACAAGCTCTCAAACAAGGGATTAATCTCTCTGAGATTCTCTCTCTCTCTGCAGTCAAAAAGCTCTCTTTTTGATGTTGTTCAAACCCTAAAATCGTTTGGGGTATATATAGAATCCTGGTTGAAACAGAATCCCAAAAGGAACAAGAAACTGCCAAAAATACTCGCGGTCGACCGGCCCGGTCAACCGATCAGATTCCAGAGAGTTTGTCGGTCGACCGGCGCGGTCGACCGCAATCAAAATCCGAGACCAGATTTTCCTACAGGGTTTTGGCGGTCGACCGGGTCGGTCGACCGTGACCTGATCCAGGCTCTCCCAGCCCCCTGTGCACGTTCGCGATCGCCCGACCTGGTCGACCGCAGATATGTCTGCGTGTTTTTCTGATCTTTTTGATTCCAGCTCTTATCTCGAACTTTGGGTCTACACCTTAGACTAACACTAAGAAATGTCACATCTGTTGGATAGCAGCTTTCTAATATGTTTCTTAATTTATTTTGGTAACAGGTTATTGGGATTTCTAATATGTTTTGATAACATGATTCCAAATCTGTTTTGGTAACAAGTTATTAAGATTCCTAATCTGTTTTGTTTTTTGTTTTAGAATTCCTAGTATGTTTTTTTTAGGATTTATATATATATAGAACGATTGGAAGTGAGAATTGAGCAGCGAATTGGGGATATTTGCAGCATAGAAAAAGAGGTATTTTCTGAGCTATTGATTAGGGTTTTATTTGGAGAGAACTAGAAATTTGTTGGTGAGATTAATTGGTGAGTTTGTGTGATTTTGTAATCTCAGTTTGTACTATTCTTCTCTATTAGTGAAAACTCCACCCCCTTCTTGCCCTGTGAACGTATGCAACTTGTCGAACCACGTTAAAATTAATTGTTTGTGTTCGTGTCGTTATTTTGATTGTGTTTGGCCTTCTCTCGACGTTTGTTTGATTCGGTCTCTCGAAGCACATCAATTTGGTTTTGGGTTTCGTCGCGCATAACAAATGGTATCAGAGCTCGGACTACGCTTGGGCTATTTAGAGGAGTAGCTCATTTTGGATGCTCGTCTAGGGCTTCATTTGGTGATAAAGGTGGGATCTTTTTGGTAAAGACTCTATCTTTTTTAATTTTGGATCTACTCTTCGTTTGTTCCGCTTTGATTTGTTAGTGCTTTGAGAAAGATGGTCGAGAAAGAAGGAGTTGTGGAGTGTACTTCCAGTGTGAAGACCATCCAAAGTTTGAATATTCACTCTATGAAAATAGATGTGGAGAAGTTTAATGACACAAACAATTTTGGTCTTTGGAGATGTGAAGTCTTGGATGCGCTCAACGCGTAAAATTTGGAAGATACATTGGAGTTGGACAGGAAACCAAACGACATTGAGGAGAAGGTTTGGAAGAAGATGAATAGAACGATGTGTGGTGTGATTAGATCTTGTTTGACTTAAGATTTAAAATATGATGTGATCAATGAGACTTTGGCTAAGAAGATTTGGGAGATTGTTAAGAGCAAGTATTTGATCAAGAGTGTAGAGAACTGCTTGCATTTGAAGAGGAGGCTTTATCGCTTCCAATTGAAGAAAGGAATCTCCATTTGATGATCACATGAACCACTACACGAAGCTTCTTGCGGATTTGGCGAATGTATATGTAATGATTAAAGATGAGGATAAGGCGTTGTTATTATTGAGTTCCTTACCCGACGATGAATATGAGACCTCTGTTCTTACTCTTATTAATAGGAAGGTATATCTTTCGTATAGTAAGGTCACCGCTGCACTTATGAATTATCAGCTTCAAAAGAAGGATATGGAAACTTCAGTTAAGCCGGTAGCGGGGGCATTGGTCATAAGAGCAAAGAGTCCAAACCAAAATAGGAGGTCGCAGTCTAGAGAGGCACATCCTGGAGTTCGTAGGAATTAGTGTACCTTTTGTAAAGAGGATGGATATTGGAAAACCGAATACCCAAAGTTGGTTGATCGAGCCGGGAAGAATAAAGGAAAGCTATTCAAGCTTCAGAGGTGAATGTTATCAAGGCTAAAGGCGACAATTCAGATTCAGATTCTTCGGGCTATTCATTAGCACTATCGTTAGTTTTTGTTGCCGACTCTACAAAGTGGATGTTAGATTCGGGTGCTTCTTATCACATTTGTCCTAGGAGAGATTGATTCTCCAGCTTTTAAGAGTTGAAAAGAGAGGATATCGTGCTCATGGGTAATGATCATGAATGTCCTATTGGTGGTATCAGTATCGTTCGTATTAGGATGTGTGACGGAGTGATTCGGGAGTTTGATAAAGTGAGGTTCGTTCCTCAGTTAAAGAAGAACATAATTTCACTTGGAGTTTTGGAGGTAGCAAGCTATAGGGTAACCTTAGAGGATGCATGTTTGAAGGTCACATTTGGGTCCATGATTGTGATGAAGGGCGTCAGGAAGAAGAATTTGTACTATTTGATTAGGAGCACAGTGATTGGTAAAGAACTAACGACTTCTTTGGATTTGGCTAGACTGTGGCATTTGTTGAGGCTGGGATATTTGATTGGTTATATCGTGCATGATTTGTTGATGAGTACTTTGACCTGCAGATTGAAGTCCTTTGAGCACATTGGTATGAGAAAGAAGACTGAGGTGGAGTTTGGCACTTCTATCCATCGATCGATGGGTCTTTTAGGTGGTGTTCATTCAGGCATTTAGGAGCCTTCCAAGGAGGCATCATTGTGAGGTAATAGGTATTTGGTTTCCACAGTTGGGGACTGTTCTAGGTATTAGTGGGTTGTAACCAAGTCCTGTTAGTTTAAAGTCCTAGATGTCAACAATAGATGGAGGAAGTGTGTTGGCAGAAAGGTAACCCGTTGTTTTATTTTTGGTAGGGGTTCTTTCTTGCATTTGTGCTGAGCTCACTGTAGTTTGAGACACTTCATTGGAGAGAGGACATTGGGGGTGACGAGATGAGATAAAAATTTTGATGGATCGTTCCTTACTAGAAGAGGATCGACGTTTGTTGTCAAGCATTGGATTATAGAAGAGTTTTGGAGCTTCAACATGTTTAGGTCATCTTAGTCATAGGTTGTCAACTGCTGTGTTTGGAGTTATTGGATCTGATGGAGCTGCTTCATATTTTGGGTTGCGTCGGATGTTCGGTTGTCCAATATTTGGTCACATAAAAATGTGAGATTTGATCCGATTACACATTTGGGATTCAGAGGCTCGTTTGGTTATCAGTTGAGAGACTCTGATTTTATTCTGAGCAGGTATGCCATATTTGCCTCTTGGCATGTGGAAAGTATTGATCAGATCATTAGGATATCGTACTGAGTAGAGGGTGATGTTACTCCACATTAGGTGGAGATTACTTTACATACTCTAGATCATACTACATCGTTTGTGATTCCAGCTAAGATGACACAATTTGGGGATCATTTGGATTTGGATGCAAATGATGAGTTGGTTTTGGATTCGAGCGCAGCTGGTGGACATAGTTCGCATTTGGTTATGGCTATTGGTTCATCTTAGGTGAAGGTGTTTAGTTTGTTTTACTTTGGGGCCATTGGGAGTTCTATCAGCCGCAGATTTGTTGATGATGTTAGAGAAGGGTTGCGAACTCTTCTAATTGATTGGGGGTCTTTGGAGGCCATTTGGTGAACTACGTGAAGTCTTGATTCCTTGGGCAAAAGGATACGTAGGCAGTCATTTATGATGCAGCCGGCTTAGTGAGTTGATACCGACATTTGGAGTTTGTTCGCATTCTCGTTTGGATTCCCGACTTATTATGGATTGAGTCTGTTGTCGTGGATTTGTTCTACTTCGTACTGGACGTAACAAGTGAGACGTTTGGTTGGTATTGTTGTCGGCTCAATTTTGGGAAAACTTCGCCGATGTGGAGAATTGTTAGATAGTAGGTTCCTAATATGTTTCCTAATTTATTTTGGTAACAGATTATTAAGATTCCTAATCTGTTTTGGTAACAGGATTTCAAATCTGTTTTAGTAACAGGTTATTAGGATTCCTAATCTGTTTTGTTTTTTGTTTTAGAATTCCTAGTATGTTTTTGGTTTTAGGATTTCTATATATATAGAACGATTGGAAGAGAGAATTGAGCAGCGAATTGGGGATATTTACAGCACAGAAAAGAGGTATTTTCTGAGCTATTAGTTAGGATTTTATTTGGAGAGAATTAAGATTTATTGGTGAGATTAATTAGTGAGTTTGTGTGATTTTGTAATCTTAGTACTCTTCTTCTCTGTTAGTAAAAACCACATCCCCTTCTTGCCCCGTGGATGTAGGCAACTTACCGAACCACGTTAAAATTGATTGTTTGTGTTCGTGCCATTATTTTGATTGTGTTTGGCCTTCTCTCGGCGTTTGTTTGATTTGGTCTCTCAAAGCACATCGGTTTGGTTTTGGTTTCTGCCGCGCACAACAACATCAATCTAAGAACATTTCCATTTTTATCATTTGGTTGGCAACATAAAAGAGAAAACTCCCTCTCTAAAGCTAAAGAAAAGGTATACTAAAAATGAAAAAAAAATTCTTCGTGTTTCCAGCTGACAAAAAGGTGTACGAAATGGGAAAATTAATCTCTGCGTTTTTTCTTGGAAGCAGGCTGTAAATCTGAGATAATCACATGAGTTTAGGGTATTTTTCTTGGAATTTAACTTCTTCCCATTTTTAGGAAATCAACCAAACAGCCCCTAAGAGAAACAGTCAGAAACTAACCCCGTTAATTAATAATAATATAATTAAACAACCTGAAAGTGAATAAGAATCACAATGGCAAAAAGTAGCACCGGCTAAA
>NC_033800.1:71529755-71551718 GCF_001876935.1 Asparagus officinalis | reverse complement strand
ATCGAATCAATATCCTCCTCCCCACTCAATGCATACCATATATATACATGTATATCATTCTAATCATCAAATGAAGCTCCACAATCCTCGTCCAACAGTTGAGCCGCGTGGCCTGCCCTATCTTTGCCTACTCTTGAAAGATTGGAATACCATAGCTGAATTTTAGCAATGCACGTGCGATATGCTTGTACATAACTAACACAAATAAAAGCTTTTATGCCCCCACATTATAAGATAATGGCTTTATTTACATAAGTAACAGACCAGCAGAAAATTACTATGTTATTTCACATCATCATACAGGCAAAGTTTGCTCTGGTAAGATTGTCAGTTAGATAACAAAGAATATGAAAAGCGGATGAAAATTGGTAGGGGTATCAAAAATTTGCAAAATGACTCCCCTTGTCTACGAGAGAAAATAAAGTTTCTCCTCTTCATTCTTGCAAACCAGGAATAAAAATAGTGCATAAACTTTCTAACTTCCTATTTTCTAAGTGTTATACCCCGGGAATTACTAAGCCTAATGAAGGCTCAAGAAGCGGCCATGTGTAACTAGTCGGCCGACTCACATACATCTGGGAGAACAACTCGGGTGCAGAGTCAGCCAACCTATCTCACGACCCAAATCCAAGATGAAAGGCATATTCGAACAAGTTCTGCTAGAAGCCCAAGCCCAAGATGAAAGGTGATCCCCACATAGACCAGACACTGAGTGTCTTGAACAGCGTCAGCTTGGTCAAGAGTCACATCGCAGTTAATGCATTATCAGTCTTCCACACTTTGACGCATGTTTGCTTCGGGAAAAATTTTCTTTGTTGTTTCCCTTAAATCATTTAAAAGAAACAAAAGAATAAGCTTTACACGTGTAACTCTTTTCTTTACAAAGAAAATAAAATCGTGCTCCCTAGTAACACACACAGAAACTTCTACGTAGTAGGCTCTGCTTGCATGGGATTCTTTACCTTTGCCGGGGATGCGTTATCCGTGGACCACCGAGTAATGTTTCCAAGTCGGATATGAAGAGGGCTTGAAGTTAATGTTTCGACGGGTAAATAAGAACATAAGTAAGTGTATTAGCAATGTAACACAAGTACTCTTCTCAAGAACAAGTATAAGCTTGAACTCAAGGGAACACCAAAAGACTCTTAAGAATGCTCGTGAATAGATGAGGATCTCTCTCTTGCTCTTAAAGTTCGCCAAATGCCAGCCTCTCCCTTTGTCCTTGATCCCCTGCCCAAGTGTGTAGGGGGGTATATATAGAGGTAGGGAGCCATAACCGTCAAGTAGGAGTCAAAACACTTGGTGGTCATTGTCTCATGTGGGCGAGACGGTGTCCACTGTATCGGTCAAAGGAGACAGTGTCAGGGACTTTATAATCGCCACCCACTACCTTAAAGTGCAATAAATACCGTACTTTTCATGGGCAGTAGGCATATTTCTAGGGTATAACTGCCCATTAACATTAATGAGTGTCCCTAAGTAGTTATGGAGGCAAGTGGACCCCACAAAACCCTATAAAATGAGCTAAAAACTTGGGAGGTTATCCCACATTTGGCGAGAGAGTCTCTACTGTCTCGTATATGCGAGACAGTGGAGATTGTCTCACCAACTGTGAGACAACTCCAAATCTTTTTTTTTTGTTCTCATTTGCTTCGTTTTGCATTGGATAATCTTCTCTGAATTAGATGATGACGTTCTTCGTCTTCTCTCTGTCTTGAGCTAAGTTTGAGACCTATAGATAATTTTTGATGCCTACAGATACCCCCTCCAAAGTTTTCAGCATCCTTAATATTTTATCGAGGAGTCTGAAATACTTTGGATAAGATAGGCTCTGCTTTTGCCGAAGGTTGGACTGTGTAGAAGGACCAATGAGTAGCTTCAGTTTCCTAACTTCTGGTGATGCAACGTCACTGACCATGACCGAAATCTAGAACTGAAGTTGATGTGTTGACTTTTGAGAGGTTGAATTCACTCATGTTGTTGAGTTGATGCTGAACTGATCATCTTTGTCAGGAGCTCGTAGTTGAATTGCAGTTGAACTCCCAAGGGGAATTTTGGAAGAAAAACTACCACCACGTGTGCTGTACTCCTAAGGGTAATTTTGGAAGATAATCACCCTAGGTATGTTGTGTCTATGTTGAAGGAATGTTGTAAGCGCACCTGAGATGAGCTAGAAATACGCATTGGATGCACGCTGGAGGGACCCTTTGTGCGAGATAGTGGATGCTATCTTGTTTTTGCGAGACAGTTTCGACTGTCTCGCTCAAGGGTAGTGCGGTCGGGTTTCTGTCTTTAAGTTCGGGTATGTGGAGTCTTTTAGGCCATGTTTGCCCGCTTCTTCTAGTTCAAATTTTTGGTAAAACCTTATAAATAGAGTTTTCAAGCCCTTTATTTCCCTTATCTCTTCAATCTATATTAAAAGAGAAGTTTCTCTTCTAGGGTTTTAAAGTTCATTGAAGGGTTTCGTCTATTACTTCTTGTTTTTCTCCACTGAATCCTTCTTTCCTTCAATCCTTGATCAAAACCAAGTTTAGGGCCTTGATTTTGGATCCCTCTGAGTTTATTTTGAATTATCATCCAAAACCCTAGATTTTCCTTGATTTTCAGCCACAAAATCCTATTTTAACCATGTCTCCGAAGAGATCAAGAGCTTCCAAGGGCAAATACGTGGCCCAAGCATTTGAGAGGGGGGAGACCATTGTTCCATCCTTTGGAGGTAAGACTTCATGACTTGTTCAGTTTAATAAATTAGGGTTTTTCTAAATTCCCTCGTTTGCTCTCCTTTGTGAGGCATTCAGGAAGAGCCGGCGTCCTCCTATGTAGGGATCGACGCTTAATAGGTGTGTTTTGCTTGGCCAAAACACGTCCTCCTATTTTCAGAGTGCTTACTCCTTCTTTTCTTGCAGCGCCTTATTCATTGCTATATGACTCTATCAAGGCGTTGACGTCGGATGAAGATCCGAACAGGGACGTGATCTGCATGGAGCTTTATAGCTTTGCTTCTTTCCTGAACATGATGATTGACAAAGTCCTTCACAAAGGATTGCCCTTCAACAATTTTAGGAGAATCCTTGATCGACATATAACAAATATAAGGGAAGAGGGATATGCAGACTTAGCCGACTCTATTGTAGCGGACTTGGCTCGCTTAGAGCATGTACTTGGAGAGTTGAATGAGCTTCGGACTACCGGTGCTTCTTCGTATATAACCACTCATATGTAATCTAGCTTAAAGGAATGACATGATGTGTAGGCATCTGCTACGCTCGAACTCCAGCAGCTACAAAGTCGTGTTGAGCAAATGAGAGCAAGCTTGCAGAAAAAGGCGAAAACCGAGGCTGACTTGCTCCAATCTCTTGAATCAAACTAAGCGGAGATAGCCCACCTTGAAAAAGCCCTTGAGGATTCTAGGAACGCTCGAGCCATCATGGAAGGTGACCTGACCGGTGTAAAAAGCGCTCGTACTAAAAGGCTTGAGAAAATGAAGCTTCATGAGGCCAAGCTGGCAGAGATGGAGAAAGAAGTCACGAAGGCTCTGACTACCACTAAAGACTCCATAAAAGCTGAACTGAAGGTGAAGCTTGCGCGAGCTTATGAAGAGAAACTCTCTAAGCTAGAGGAGCAAATCTATCATTGCAAGCTGTCTATCGAATGATGACATCACTATTGTATCTTTTGTTTTCCCTTATGAATAAAATGAACTTTATGATCGTTTAAACACTATTATGATTACTCATTCTATTTGGGATAAATAAATATAATACTCATAGGATTTTGGCAAATCCTCAGCCATCCACGGGTTTGATGAGCCTTTACCGACTACCGTTTGAGTCGGGCTAGTATGCAGATTATCTAAGTTCGTTCCACATGTAACGTTGTGCTAAAAGAGTGAACTCTCTTAGACTTAATGCTATGATATTGAATATGTAGACTTCATCACTCTTACGAGAATATACTACATGTCTACGTGTGTTAGACGTAGACTTATCTCTAATTAGGAACAGAGACAAAGTCCACTATGTATGATAGGCATAGATTTAGGTGTCATTAAATCAATAACAACAACTGGCTATACGTGTAGACTTTTGAAAATTTGTGTTTTCTCTTGGGGCAAAGACAAACCCTGTTGTGTCTCCTCTTGGGCAGAGACGAACCCTGTTGTGTCTCCTCTTGGGGGCAGAGATGAACTTTGTTGTTAAAGGAAAGAAAGTTTTTTATTATCTTTTGCTTCGGAAGGGACTCTATGTTCACGTGAACTTAGAGTTGAAAGACTCTGGATGCACGTGCATCGGAGAATCTGGAAAGAAACTCAAAGTGAGATCTCCACTCCAACAATATAAATTTAAGCCATGCCATGTGGCGTTGACTCAGAAGAGATCTTTTAACTCATGTGAGCAAAAAGGTGGAATTTGGATAACCCTAACAGTCTGAATGTTTGATTATCCAATTTAAGCGGTCATCTCGTTCATGGAAAGAATCGAGAGGAAATTTTGGCATTGGTCCTAATTGTCTGAAGGTTTGACCGTGTGGGAGTTTGAGACGACTATAACTATCTGAAGGTTTGATTGTTCAATTTGAGTGGTCCTCTTGTTCATGAAAAGAATTAAGAGGGGATTTTGGTGTTGGTCCTAACTGTCTGAAGTTTTGATCGGATAGGAGTTTGAATGATACGGGTGTATCTTCTCTTCGGAACTTAACAATCATCATGATAGCTTGAGGATAGATGATTCTCATGATAGCATGAGAATAGAGATGTCAAACAATACAAGGGAACGCATGTTGGAGCGAGGAACGAGGCAGAGAATCGAAGAGTCAAAGTATCCAGATTTTAGCCTGTGAGTCGACTCATACATGTACATGAGTCGACTCATCAGGTTGAGTTGACCCATGACTGTCATGAGTCGACTCACGAAACCAAGCCTAGTTCGTAGTTCGGCTCTGATCAGTCGACTCATCATTTTATGAGTCGACTCATCAGTCATGAGTCGACTCATATACAGTTTTGAGTCGACTCAAGAACTCAAGCCCTGTTAGCAAAACGTCTCTAACCAGTCGACTCATCAGTTATGAGTCGACTCATATGAGGTCTCATGACTGTTCATGAGTTGACTCATAACTGTTCATGAGTCGACTCATCGGAGCTTTCCAGATTCGTTAAGGACTCTATTTACGCATTTTCCTATTTGGATTGGGCTTGGTTATTTACCACTTTACCACCCTCGTTTGTACACCTATATATAGGATTGTTTTAGGGTTTAAAACAATCAGAGAGTTTAATCAAGAGAATTAAATTGTAATTAAGTTTTGGAGAGCTTGTTCTTCAATTCTAGAGTGAGATTGTGAGAGATTGTAAAGTGCATACTCATAATCTAGAGAAGGTATTTTCCTTCGCCAAAAACATGAGTTATTCTTGTGTTCTTATTGTTTTCTCCTCTACCCACCTTTGATAATTCCGCGATCAAAGGTGCTCGCACGACAACTCGTATCAAGTTGGTATCAGAGCAAAATCAGATCCTGAGGAGGGGGCATCCTATGTATGGTCCTTACTCGATCCCAATACAAGAAGCTTGACGAGATCCTTATTTCCTTGGAAGAAGTCCAGAAGATAAGGAAGGAGAAGATGTCTGAAGCAGATAACTTACGAGATCCTTATTTCCTTGGAAGAAGTCCAGAAGATAAGGAAGGAGAAGATGTCTGAAGCAGATAACTTAGCAAGACTTGACGCTATGGAGAAGCAAGCAGATAACTTAGCAAGACTTGACGCTATGGAGAAGCAGATAGAAACGATCGGGACTACTCTTACTCAGCTCGTGGGTCTCATCAATGGAGGGGACAAAATGGAGGAATCTTCTTCGAAGGGTAAGAAGAAACTTGTTGAGTCCGATGAAGAACGCGAGAAATCAGATTCAGAAGAAGAGGCCGAGGTTGTTAAGTCTGCTTCACATACAGGGGGTAAGAATTATTACCAAAACTTAAAGATTGATTTTAAAGTGGAGATTCCTGTCTATGATGGGAGTGTCAATGTGGAGAAGCTCGATGATTGGATTGAGCGTATGGAGATGTACTTCACTCTCTACGGATATTCATCCAAGGAGAAGATCGTGTTCGCGACATTAAAGCTTTCGAGTCATGCATTGACGTGGTAGAAGTTCTATTACAAACAGGAAAAGAAGGCGGTGTCGTGGAACAAATTCAAGGAGCTATTGAGGAAGCAATTCTATCCGGTGGAGTTCCTTGAAGAGCGTTGGTACAAGTGGTACGGCTTGCGCTAAAGATTCAATCAGACCGTTCAAGAGTATACGACGGAGTTTCAGCAGCAGGCGATGGTTCTAAACATTGCAACGGAGGAATACTCCATCTTCATGAAATACATGGCGGGTCTGAATGATTACATCCTGAAGGAGATGAAGATGTTCACGGTCGGGACGATTACAGAGGCGAGCGTGAAGGCAATTGCCATTGAGGGCAAACAGAAGAAGGGCAACGAAACGAAGGGTGATTCCAAACAGTCGGGAGGTAAGTCTAGTGGCTCTCAACATAAGGAAGAGAAGAAGAAGGGTGATTCGGGGAAGGCAGAATTGACATACAATCACTGCAAGTAGACATGGTACGTGGCTGATCGTTGCTGGGAGAAGTACCCTCATCTGAAGCCGAAAGAGTTGAAGAAGAAGGAGGAGAAGAAAGCATACGTGATAGCGCAGGGTCCGAAGGAGGTTCCCGGGATGACAGAGCCCAACAGTAGCCTCAACCTTATGACGGGGAAAAAGGCAGCGAAAGAAGACGACGACCCGAGGGAGCAGCTCTTTATTTTAAAGTTGCAGGTCAAGACCAGCTTGGTGGATGCCATTGTAGATACAGAGAGTCAGAAGAACCTGATATCTGAAGCATTAGTATAGAAGCTAGGATTGAAGACGGTGAAGCATCCGAAGCCCTATCCATTAGGATGGATTCAGAAGGAAGTAGGATTGAGTGTGGTGAACAAGTGTACGTTCAGATTTGCACACCATGAGTCGTATATTGATGAGGTCACATGCGACGTGGTTCCGTTAGATGTTTGCCAAGTTATTTTGGTCAATCCTTACTTGTGGGATAGACACGCGGTATATGATCGGTGGGCTTAAAAGTATACGTTCACCAAGGATGGTGCACAATTCATTTTTTGTTCGACATCTCTTCCACAGGAGACGAGTTTGGTGACGGTGACTCAGGCTAAGAGGTTGGTGAATGCGGGCAGGAAGTTCGTTTTGTTATTCATTCGGCCTTATGAAGAGCAGCTGAGTAGGATATACTTGTCCACTTTGAGCAAGCTTCAGGAGGGAGATCTTGACAGCTTGAAGGCCAAGTATACGGACTTATTTTCGGAAATCACGGGACTACCACCACGGCGAGGTGTACATGATGCGGCATAATTATGTATCAAAATTGTAAGTGCACAATTGATCAAGTTATAGTATAAAAAGTTATCGATCCCGCGAGGAAGTTGATTTTAAGAGATTATTAGAATTGGTTCTTATGTGTTGTGCGTGACAAAAATAGGATTAAAGAATAAGTGTGATTGTGATGAGTGATTGTTGTGAATATATGCAAGAGATAATAAATTGAATTTTAGAGGAGAGAAGAAAGAATCAAAGAATAAATAAAATCACAAGGCAAGAAAGAAGAATGAATAAAATCAAGAATAAAAATAAAATTTAAGAAAGTCAAGATGGAAGATTTAATTAAGATATGAGAAATCTAGAATTTAATCCACTAGCTAATCTCAATTACAAAATACAAACTATTCTCTTTTTATCATATTTCAACTTAGATTTATTAAGCATAGATTATCAAACCATTTAAGGAAAGTGTAACCTATCAAATTATCATCTAAGCTAAAATTACTATTCATGATAAGAACAACAACAAGATAGTAATCCTAGAATTCATAAGCATAACCTATCAAACCATTTAAGATAAGCATAGATTATCAAATTCTTCTTCTATCAATTAGTTTTCTAGTTGATTATCCTAAACATGAATATTTTAAGTGAAAGAGAATAATTCATACAATATAAATGAAATTAAACTAGTTTCATACAATTCTAAGATTCCTACAAGAATTAATTTCACATCTTAAGAAATAAAAGCAAGAAGAAAAATAACTAATTACAAAAAGAAAAAGAAAAGAAAAATCTAAACTATGAACAAGAAATAAATCTAACAACAAAGAATTAAAATCTAAACTACAAAATAAAATTGCAAAAATCAAATATAAGAAAATAAATCTAGTCTACAAATTAAAGTACAAAAAAAAAATAAAAAGATAAAAAAATAAATCTACACTACAAGCATGAATGTAAATCTAACTAATAAACAATAATAAAGAAATTACTAAAAAGAAATAAAAGAGAAAAATAAAAGAAAAGCAAACCTTCAAACTTTTCTTCATCTCCATCATCATCATCTAACAAAGAGAAGAAGATTTGAAGTGGAGAAAAAATTATTTTTATTAATTATAATAAAAGTTACAAATTTGGATGGCCTTCTCAATTATGAGTTACCTTCCTCTCCAAATGGAGTTACAAAATTTTTCACCTCCAACCCCTCACTTTACACCTCTATTTATAGTAAACATCAGTGAATGAGAGCCGTTGAATCGAAATCTTATCCAAAAACATCAAAAATCAACGATAGATTCGTAACTAACTGTACGTTGTATCGATGCCAGCATTGATAGGGGTATCGATGCTGGCATCGATACGGGCATCGATGCTGGCATCGATACTGGCATCGATACTGGCATCGATACCCCCATCGATGCTGACATCGATGTGTGCCTCTTCCTGGTTGTTGTCCGTAGAACTTTCTTGTTGTTTGCTTTTGGGCTTTGGACATTGGGCTTTGCTTGGACTTTTGGGCTTGGACGTTTTGGGCTTTGGCATTTTCTCTTGATTTTTCCACTGGGCTTTGATTTATTTCTTCATTAAATATTTAAAAGAATTCCTTTGGCTTCATGGGCTTCATTTCTCCATTAAATCAAGGGCTTTTTGTTGAAAGATGAGAGTTTGGGCTCTTATTCTTCATTAACCTGTAATTAAAGATAAAAGCAATGATTAGTGTTATATTTATTCATATAAAATAGATAATGATGGTATATAATTATAATAAAATGTGATTATCAAATACCCCCATACCTAAACTTTTGCTAGTCCTCTAGCAAAGAAAGAAAAAGAAAATCCTAACTCACTTTTGCAGGAATCACGGTTGTATTTAGCGCATATAACAAGCTTTTAAACCCCTAGGTTATCCTAGTGGACGAGTTGTAGTCTCGTGAGGGTTTGTAGTGAATATACCCATAAAATTCGGTCAACTTGCCAAGTTAAATAAGTCAGTAAATAACTAATTTTCCTTGATATATTTATACATTCTAATTGAAGCTAGTTAATAATCAAGAAAACGTTTTTATATATAACTCCAATGTAACTCTTTTAGAAAATCTTTTTCACTATAGCAATACAAAACCAAGTCAAATCTTAGAGATTTAATTAAAAAGTTTTGATAAGAACATGCTAACTCTTTGTTTTAAATAACTTTCAAGTCTCTTGATCAAAAATTATTTTTCAAAACCATATATACAAAACAACAATATATATATAAAAAAATGATTAGTGTTATATGTATATAATTTTTTTCTTCACTCTTTAATTCTTGGTGATTGTTTTTTATTTTAACGGGCTTTCTAAGTGACCAATTAACAAGTTTTGGGCCAATGAATCCCAACCCAATTAGGCTTAGGTCATTAAGTAAAAAAATACTCCTTGGGCTTAATTACTCAGTCAACTTAGGCTTTATAAGATAGAATCACCTTGAATCTAAGAGTTTTTTTGTGCCCATTTTTCGCACTCTTTTTTTATAAAGGTTAGTTTTTTTTAATATATATATGTGTGTAAGTATATATAGTCTGAAAAAATGTGTAAATCAAGATAACTTGAAAAAACTATTTTCAACTCTAAGTTAAGCATGTAAAAATTTTATTATTTTTAATTAAAAATCTAAGGTAAGACTTAAGTAAAGTATAGTACTTGAAAAATCATTTCTTAACTTTTATTTGGAGTTATCATAAAAGGTGAACTTGAGTATGTCACTAACTAGGGATTAGAAAATTTAAAATCTATCAATTAGATCAATTATTACTTAACTCTATTAATTTGGCAAGTGACAATATTTTTATATTTTTTTTAGAAAAAGGAAAAAAAAAAGACAAAAAAGCAACTAAAAAGGTAAAATAAAGGGAAAAAATAACTAATTCCCACCCCCACACCTAAATTTTGCATTGTCCTCAATGCAAATTCGCTGATGCACAAAGTAAAGAAGATAAGACTTGAAGAACTTACATTTGTTCGGTCAACAATGATGATAAGGATCTACAATTACTGTTAGTATGAGGATGAAGAAATCAAATAAGAGAGAAAAAATTATAATTATTATTTTTTCATTTTATTTATTTATTTATTTATTTATTATTATTATTATTTTATATTTATTATTATTTTTTTATAGATAATGGGGTTCATGAAGAACCAACACCTCTTCCTCTCCGAGCATAGAAAATTCTAAAAATGGCTTCAGACGTTGACCATTTATTTTAAAAATGTTACTATTTTTAGGATTTTCTATCTCGACAGTCCCATGTGAAAAAACTTGTTTGACAAAAAATGGACCTGTCCATCTTGATCTTAATTTTCCAGGAGAAAGATACAATTTTGAATTGTGCAATAAAACTTTCTGTCCTAGAGAGAAATTTTTTCATAAAATTAATTTGTCATGAAAAATCTTGGTTTTCTCTTTGTAAATTTTTGAGTTTATGTATGCATCATTTCGAATTTTTTCCAACTTATTTATTTAGAGCAGTCTGTTATTTCCTACCGAGTCTGAGTTAAAATTTAATTGTTTTATCGCCCACATTGCTCGATGCTCCAACTCTACTGGTAGGTGACAAGCTTTCCCAAACACTAGTCTGTATGGTGACATCCCTAAATTGGCCTTAAAAGCTGTTCTATATGCCCACAGAGCATCACATAATTTTACAGACCAATCTTTTCTGTTATGATTAACTGTTTTTTCTAAGATTTGTTTGATCTGTCTGTTTGTGACCTCTACTTGTCCACTGGTTTGAGGGTGATAAGGAGTTGATAATTTGTGTGTGATTGAATATTTCCTCATCAAAGCCTCAAAAGAACGGTCACAGAAATGTGTACCGTTGTTACTGATGATAGCTCGGGGTACTCCAAACCGTGCAAAAATATTCTCTTTCAAAAACTTGACAACGACCTTGTTGTCATTAGTTTTGCAAGCTACCGCCTCAACCCATTTTTACATGTATTCAACGGCTACTAGAATGTAAACATTTCCAAAGGAATTTGGAAATGATCCCATAAAATCGATACCCCACAGATTAAAAAGTTCAACAGATAAGATGGATTGTAAGGGCATCATATTTTTTCTAGTGACCTTTCCTAAAAGCTGACAGCGGTTACAGGTTTTACAAAACTCGAATGAATCCTTAAAAAGAGTGGGCCAATATAGCCCAGATTGGAGAATTTTTTCAACTATTTTTCTCGGGCCAAAGTGGCCCCCACATGCTTGCTCATGACAAAAGGATAGAATACTCCTAGTTTCTTCAGTGGGAACACACCTCCTAAAGATCTGATCAGGATAGTATTTGAACAGATATGGATCATCCCAGTAAAAATATTTTACTTAGGAGAGAAAACGAGATCTATCCCGTTTGGACCAATGAGAAGGGATCTGGTTCATAACTATGTAGTTCACAATGTCTGCGAACCATGGATTTCTAAGAGTTGTTCATCTGGAAAATGTTCATTGATCGGGACGGTTGATATTGGTGCATTTGGAAGTCGAGAGAGGTAATCTGCTACGAGGTTCTCTATTCCTCTTCTGTCAAGAATTTGAATATCAAACTCTTGAAGAAGGAGAATCCATCTAATGAGCCGTGCTTTAGCATCCTTTTTGATCAAAAGATACTTTAGTACGGTATGATCTGTGAAAACTCTGGTTAAGGAACCGATGAGGTAAGACCTGAATTTTTCTAAGGCAAAGACTACAGCTAAAAACTCTTTTTCTGTGACAGAGTAATTTTGCTGGGCATCATTCAGAGTCCTACTGGCGTAGTAGATCACCTGCGGTTTTCCATCAAACTGTTGTCCTAAAACAGCACCAATCGCAGAATCAGATGCATCACACATCAGTTCGAAGGGTAAGGTCCAGTTCGGTGCATGAATGATAGGAGCTGTGGTTAGCTTCTTTTTCAGATATTCGAAAGCTTTGAGGCAGTCAGGGGAGAAGACAAATAATGTATCCTTGGCTAAGAGATTGGTCAATGGTCTAGCAATTTTGCTAAAATCCTTGATGAAACGTCGGTAAAAACCAGCATGACCAAGAAATGATCTGACATCTTTAACATTTTTGGGAGGAGGGAGATTGGAAATGAGATCTACCTTAGCTTTGTCCACTTCGATTCCCCTATTAGAAACTACATGTCCTAAGACAATGCCTTGTTTAACCATGAAATGACATTTCTCCCAATTGAGAGTCAGATTTTTCTCCCTACACCATTCTAGGACCAGTTTAAGATGATACAAATATTGGGAAAATGTGTCACCAAAAATAAAAAAGTCGTCCATGAAAATTTCAAGAAATCTCTCTACCATGTCGAAAAAATTACTGATCATGCAGCGTTGGAAAGTGGCAGGTGCGTTACATAGTCCAAAGGGCATGCGTCGGTATGCGAATGTTTCATACGGGCAAGTGAATGTGGTTTTCTCTCGATCTTCTAGAGCGATAGGGATTTGATTGTAACCTGAATATCCATCCAGGAAACAATAGAACTCGTGTCCTGCTAAACGCTCTAACATTTGGTCAATGAAAGGAAGAAGGAAGTGATCTTTCCGAATGGCTAAGTTGAGTTTTTGGTAATCAATGCAAACTCTCCATCCAGTTTGGATCTGAGTGGGAATCAACTCATTAGCCTCATTTTGGATCACGGTGATCCCAGATTTCTTTGGAACTACTTGGATCAGACTCACCCATGAACTATCAGAAATGGGATAAATGATCCCATGATCGAGACATTTCAGAATATCTTTCCTAACAGCTTCTTTCATCACTGGGTTTAACTGATGTTGAGGATCTCTAGTAGGTTTGGCATCATCTATCAAATGGATTCGGTGTTGAACAATGGTTGGATTAATCCCTTTGATATCAGCCATGGTCCATCCAATGGCTTCCCTATTCTCTCTTAAAATATCTAAGAGAGCTTCCTTTTGACCGGTAGTCAAATCAGAAGAAATGATAACTGGTAAAGACTCGTTCTCCCCTAAGTAGACATACTCTAGATTTTCAGGTAGAGGTTTGAGCTCTAACTTACGGGGTTCCTCCACAGATGGGCGAAGCTGGACTCGGGGTTCTATCTCCAAAGGTTCTTGTTGTCAGCCAACAGTAGAAACATGATTGACCAACGGTTCTAACTCTAGTTCGTTATCAGAAAACTCCTTAATCATTAAGTCAGATGCATTTGAATCAGACTCACACTCTCCCTTTTGTTGTTCACTGAATATTCCTTGAATGAAATTCACTTCCATGGGTTCATCAGATGGATCACTAGGTTGCCTTCCTAAGTTAAAAATATTGAGGTCAACAGTCATATTTCCAAAAGATAATTTCATTTGATCGGTTCTACAATTGATCAAAGCATTTAAGGTGGCTAAGAACGGTCTTCCTAGAATGACGGGGATTTAACTTTTGAGATTGGAAACGGGCTGCGTTTCCAAGATAATAAAATCAACAGGGAAAATAAACTCTCCAACTTTGAACAGAACATCCTCTACCTCTCCTTTGGGAATTTTTACAGATCTATCAGCTAACTGTAGAGTGCATCTTATCGGTTTAAGTTTTTTTACACCTAGTTGTTGATAGACTGAATAAAGAAGGAGGTTGACACTGGCTCCCAAGTCTAGAAGTGCCTTATCAATGTGAGTATTATCTATGACGTATGGAATTGTGGGACAACCAGGGTCCTTATATTTCAACGACATGGGTTTCGAAAAAATTTCACTGAGGTTGGAAGCTAAGAAGACTTTCTTGGCGACATTGGTGGTTCTTTTCTTAGTGCATAAGTCCTTCAAGAACTTTGCATAAGAGGGGATTTGTTCGATTGCATCTAGGAGAGGGATATTGATCTTGACCTGTTTAAACGTTTTTAGGATTTTCTCAACCTGCGAGGAGTTTTTCCTAGGTTTGAGTCTATCTGGAAAGGGGGGCAATGGGCCTATACCTATCTAGATCAGGCTCAATCTCATGTTCAACATTTTGGTCATCAGAAGGAATTGCTTCATCGGAAGGAGTGTGTTGGATGAAAGAAGGGGTTTGATCCGGTGGCATTCTAACTTGGTTGTCTATTTTTTTCCTGGTCGCAGTGCATGAACTGCATTCACATGAGCTGGATAGTTTGAACTGGATCCATTGTCTTTAGGGTTTGTAACAGGTTGACTTGGGAATTTTTCTTTTTCTCTCTCACTCACGGCAGTAGCTAGTTGCCCAAGTTTGGTTTCTAACCGGGCTATGGCTTGAGTGTTCGAGTTGAGCACTTGGCCGGTGGTTTGCATGAAGGAATTTAGAGTGGTGGATGACTGGGTCAACATGTTGGTAGTTTGTGTAGAAGCTTTGATCATAGCTTCTAAACCCTTTTCTAAGACACTCAAACGTTTAGAATTTGTAGGCTGGTGAGGATGAGGATGTTGGGTTGGAAAAATTGGGTTAGCTTGTTGGAAATTGTTTGGTGAGTTGAACGGGACAGTGTTTTCCCTAGGGAATTGTTGGTTCGACGCGGGAATGAAGTTTTGATTTCCGGAAGAATTTCCTTGATTCCATGCGAAGTTAGGATGATTTCTCCAACCTAGATTGTAGGTTGGAGAAAATGGATCATTTCTAGGGCGCTGGAATGCAGCGTTCATCTGTTCTAATGCATGGTTGTTTCCTAAGAGAGGACATTCCTCTGAAACGTGGGTAGAAGACTGATAGTTATAACATCCCGGGGTAGAAATATGATTGATTTGAGTCGGAGCTTGTTCCTTAACTTCTAAGGCTTCTAACCTCCACAGAATTGTAGCTATCTTTGCTTCAGAAGTAATGTTTGACTCCAAGGAAAGACCACTAGACTTAGATTAGGGAACTGATGAAACCTTATCATCACAGTTTTCCTACTGTATTGTTTTCTCGGATAAACTCTCTAGAAATTCCCAAGCTTCATCTGCATTTTTTCTCATAAAATCTCCCTGACACATCGATTCTAAAGATGTTTTTGAAGAATAGTCCAATCCTTCATATATGACTTGGCACAATCATCATTTTTCTAGACCATGATGAGGACATTGGATTAAAAGATCTTTAAATCGGTCAAAATATTTCCAGAATGGCTCCCCTGGGATAATTTTAAAGTTTTGAATACTGTTCCTAAGCTTTACCATTTTATGAATAGAATTTTTTTTTTTGAGAAAAACGGTGACAAATTCCTCCCAAGTTGAGATGGAATTTATCGGTAAGCTGTACAACCATTTTTTAGCTTTGTCCTTAAGAGCAAATAGAATAAATCTAAGCTTAATTGCATCTTCAGTTAATTCTCTCATTTTAATCATAATACACACTTCCTTAAATACCGAGATAAAAATATATGCATCTTCTGTTTCATTACCAAAGAATTTGGGAAGCATGTTTATGTAATGCGGTCTAAGCTCAAAATTTACTCCATTTGCTTCGGGGAGCCTTATGCAAGATGGAATTATATTTCTGGTAGGGTAACATATATCCTGGAGAACGGGTTGATTTGCTATTTCTTGGATTGGTTCAACATGGATTAAACGATGAGAATTATCCCTAACCCAAGTTTGCATATACCAAAACAAATATTTTTTTTAAGGAAATAAAGAAAATTAGTTTTTTTTTATGAGAAGAAAAGAAAAATCTTAACTAAAACAAATCAAAGCAATCACTTTTTAATCACTCTAATTCTAGGGTTTAGCCTAACTCAACTAGACCAGCTCCTAACCAAAAACTCCTACAGTAAAAAGATTAAAGTTTTACCCAAGTAGTTAGCCAGGTAAGGATAGTACTAGAGGGTGATCAGAGATCAATTAAGTATCTCGTTCCTTACGGAGCGCTTTACGCAACCCCTAAACCTTTCCTTAGACACCAACTAATCTGAGAAAACTTAAACCGGTTCACTTAAAGATTTCTTGTTCCGTATTGAGCTCAAATCCTTAGGGGCTAACGTCTAATAAGTTTTAGAAGGCTTGGGTTTGTGAAGTGAGGAATTAGTGATTTGTGGGCTAAGGAAAGGGTGATGAAATCCCTTACCTTATCTTGATTATGGGTTTTTCCCTTAAGAATGTTTTAAGTGTGTGCCAAATCAAGTGCTACAATCACTTTGGTGAATTCCTATAAACTATATGAAATGTAACCCTAGAAATTAAAAGTGACTAAAAAGGATGATAAAAAGAAAATATTTATATTTTTTAATTATGGTCAACAATAATCAAATGTGAGAAGAGAGCTTTTGTTTGAATTTATTATCTTGTTAGTTAATGTCCAAGTGAAAGGTGGATTTTATTATGGTCAACAAAAATAAAATCTTTTTATTTTTTTAAATCCTAATTGTCTCTAATTGTGAAACTAACTAAAAAGGATGGAATTGAAAACGCTAGAAAGAAGACTTACCCGAAACCAATTCTCCAAGCTCTTGATCGTCAATCCAAGCTTTTCAAGCTCCAAGCGGTTCCTTCACAAGAAAACACACAAGTTAAAGAACCAAAATAATAAAATCCTATTTTAGCACCCTCCCCGGCAACGGCGCCAAAAACTTGATACGACATAATTATGTACCAAAATTACAAGTATACAATTGATCAAATTATAGTATAAAAAGTTATCGATCCCGCGAGGAAGGTGATTTTAAGAGATTATTAGAATTGGTTCTTATGTATTGTGCGTGACAAAAATAGGATTAAAGAATAAGTGTGATTGTGATGAGTGATTGTTGTGAATATTTGCAAGAGATAATAAATTAAATTTTAGATGAGAGAAGAAAGAATCAAAGAATAAATGAAATCACAAGGCAAGAAAGAAGAATGAATAAAATCAAGAAATAAAATCAAGAATAAAAATAAAATTCAAGAAAGTCAAGATGGAGGATTCAATTAAGATATGAGAAATCTAGAATTTAATCCACTAGCTAATCTCAATTATAAAATATAAACTATTCTCTTTTTAACATATTTCAACTTAGATTTATTAAGCAAAGACTATCAAACCATTTAAGGAAAGTATAACCTATCAAATTATCATCTAAGTTAAAATTACTATTCATGATAAGAACAACAACAAGATAGTAATCCTAGAATTCATAAGCATAACCTATCAAACCATTTAAGATAAGTATAGATTATCAAATTCTTCTTCTATCAATTAGTTTTCTAGTTGATTATCCTAAACATAAATATTTTAAGTGAAAGAGAATAATTCATACAATATAAAGGAAATTAGACTAGTTTTATAAGATTCCTACAAGAATTAATTTCACATCTTAAGAAATAAAAGCAAGAAGAAAATAACTAATTACAAAAAGAAAAAGAAAAGAAAAATCTAAACTATGAACAAGAAATAAATCTAACTACAAAGAATTAAAATCTAAACTATAAAATAAAATTGTAAAAATTAAATACAAGAAAATAAATCTAGTCTACAAATTAAAGTGCAAAAAAAATAAAAAGACAAAAAAATAAATCTACACTACAAGCATGAATGTAAATCTAACTAATAAGCAATAATAAAGAAATTACTAAAAAGAAATAAAAGAGAAAAATAAAAAAAAAGCAAACCTTCAAACTTTTCTTCATCTCCATCATCATCATCCAACAAAGAGAAGATTTGAAGTGGAAAAAAAATTATTTTTATTAATTGTAACAAAAGTTATAAATTTGGATGGCCGTCTCAATTAAGAGTTACCTTCCTCTCCAAATGAAGTTACAAAATTTTTCACCTCCAACCCCTCACTTTCTACCCCTATTTATAGTAAACATCAGTGAATGAGAGCCGTTGGATCGAAATCTTATCCAAAAATATCAAAAATCAGCCATAGATTCGTAACTAACTGTACGTCGTATCGATGCCAGCATCGATAGGGGTATCGATGCTGGCATCGATACCCCCATCGATGCTGGCATCGATGGGTGCCTCTTCCTGGTTGTTGTCCGCAGAACTTTCTTGTTGTTTGCTTTTGGGCTTTGGACATTGGGCTCTACTTGGACTTTTGGGCTTGGACGTTTTGGGCTTTGGCATTTTCTCTTGATTTTTCCACTGGGCTTTGATTTATTTCTTCATTAAATATTTGATAGATACATCCTCATTTGGGGATGTTGATATGGACACGACATCTTGTTGACATTCTCAGAACAACTTGTTGTTGCCTTTGAAGGATCCAAGGTCACGTTATGAGTCGTACGTTTAGAACTACCCCCTTATGGGAGTGGAGTCTTAACGGGGTCCTGGGCTTCAACATGAACCCCCAGGTAAGAGGTGACAGGAATTCTCTTAGAAAGGGAGGCCTCCTTGCCCCTCTTATGCACATCGCACGAACAGGTACATTAAGGTGTCCCAATTTGTTTGGAGGATGCAGGACACCTTTGTGCGATGACCGGTTTGATAGGAGTGCATGTACAACCCCCGATTTGAGGAGCTCCTTGGGTTTTGATCACTAGACCCAAATGCTCCTTCATTAGTGCTTTGCCTCGATCCTTATGTCGAGGACCAAGGCAATTGGCCATTGTAATTTTGAACTTTGATAGGTCAAGGCTGACCCTAGGCTTCATAATGCGTGGTTAGAAGCAGGGGAGGTCGTTGGAAGATGGACCTAGAAGAATGCGAGGGCCAGAAGAGGAAATAGCCGGGCAGAAAGAGGATTTTGGACGGGACAGTGGAACTGTCTCGACCAATGGCTCTTTGGGCAAGACAGTGACCACCATCTCGGCCAAAGGAGGAACTTTCTGCTGCCTTCAGGTCTTGAGTTCGTGCAAGTTTAGATTTTAGAATCCAAACTTTGTGGGATCTTGGAAACTCTCTGGCCATCTCTTTCTTGTTCAATTCTTGTGCCTTTCGCACAAGGGCACGAGCGTGCGCGACACATGCACGACATTTCTGGATGGGCTCCTTTTAGGGTGAATAAGTCCTCTTGACAAGAACTCATTCCTCTGTTGATGGCTTAGATGAAATATTAGCAACTTGTTGTTGAAGTGGTTTGGTTGTTCGACACTTCCGTGACTCCAAATCAGGGTAGTAGCACACTCCATCCATCTGTTCCAAGGCCTTCGCAAACTGACAAGCCTTGCGTTGGCGTTGTCTCTGATGGGCCCTCTTCGTTAGAGTTGGCGAACTTTCATCTTTGTTGAATGACTCCTTAACTGGGGAGGATCCGTTATGAGCAGAATCTCCAACTTTGTTGATTATCGGAATAACGCTGCGAGGGGAAGCCGCAACAACTATTGGGTGAGAGTTATCACCCTGAGTTTTCATTGGTGCGAAAGATTGAAAAACCTTCCTCGAAGACGAGATCCTCCTGCACTTGTGGGGAGAAGGGGATCTTGATGAAGAGGAGAAAAATATTCTTCGAACTTAGCTTGGTTGAACTCGTATTCGACCATCGAACCGACTTGAATGTTGCTAGGCTGCAACACTACAGTCCCGATGATGAGACTGTTGGCACCCACTATGATCACCAGCTTGTTTGCTTCGGGAATAATTTTCTTTGTTACTTCCATTAAATCGTTTAAAAGAAACAAAAGAATAAGATTTACACGCGTAACCTTTTCCTTTACAAAGAAAACAAAATCATGCTCCCTAGTAACACACAGAAACTCCTACGTAGTAGCATCTGCTTGCGGAGGATTCTTTACCTGTGCTGGGGATGCATTATCCGTAGACCACCGATCAATGTTTCCAAGTCGAATACAAAGAGGGCTTGAAGTTAATGTTTCGATGGGGAAATAAGAACAGAAGTAAGTGTCTTAGCAAGATAAGACCAGTACCTAAGCTTAAACTCAAGGAAACCCCAAAAGACTCTTGAGAATGCTCGTGAATAGATGAGGATCTCTCTCTTTCTCTCAAAGTTCGCCAAATGCTAGCCTCTCCCTTCGTCCTTGGTCCCCTACCCAAGTGTGTAGGGGGGCATATATAGAGGTAGAGATCCATAACCATCAAGTAGGAGTCAAAACACTGGGTGGTCACTGGCTCATGTGGCGAGACAGTGTCCACTGTCTCGGCCAAAGGAGAAAGCATCAGGGACTTTGTAACTATCACCCACTACCTTAAAGTGTGTTAAATACCATACTTTTCGTGGGTAGTAGGCGTATTTCTAGGGTGTAACTGCACATTAACTTTAATGAGCATTCCTAAGCAGTTATGGAGCCAAGTGGACCCCACAAAACTCTATAAAATGAGCTGAAAACTTAGGAGGTTATCTCACAGTTAGAGAGACAACCTCTACTATCTTGCATATGCGAGACAGTTTACACTATCTCTTATATGCGATATAACCTCTACTGTCTCGCATATGCGAGACAATTTACACTATCTCGCATATGTGAGACAGTATAGACTGCCTCATAAACTGTGAGACAGCTTCAAGTCCTTTTTTTTGTTCTCCTTTGCTTCCTTTTTCATTGGATGATCTTCTCTGACTTAAATGACGACGTTCTTCATATTTTCTGTCTTGACCTGAGTTTGGGACCTATAGGTAATTTTTGATGCCTACAACGCCCAACACCATTAACATTAATGCAACGTTAATCCTTATGACCTCTCGAGCCAGAGCCTTCAAAGCTTCTTGGACAGTGCTAGTACTTCAACAGCCTTATCATTGTTGCAAGGGTGACTCGTCCAATCAGTTGCTAACATGTGTAAAGCATGATCTAACCTATCACTATATAAACACGACCAAATTACCGATGTGCCCTCGTAAGTCCTTTATAAATATTGTTGGCTTCCACTGATACGAGTCGCCGTGCGAGCACCTTTAATCACAGAATTATCAAAGGTGGGTTGAGAAGAGGATGACAGAAACACAAGAATAATTCAGTATGTGGCGAAGAAAAATACCCTCTCTAGATTATGAGTATGAAAATATTACAATCCCTCTCTTACAATCTCACTGGAATCGAAAACAAACTCTAAATTCTCTCTAAACCCTAATCTCTCTTGATTAGAATCTCCCTTTGATTATATCTGATTGATTAGAAACTCTAAATAACCCCTTTTATAGGTGTAACAACATGGGTGACAAAGTAGTAAATAACCAAGTCTAAACCCCACAGGAAAACGTGTAAACAGAAACCCAAACAAACCAGAAAACCCTCGATGAGTCGACTCATGTGCATATATGAGTCAACTCATGACACATGGGTCGACTCATGAAATGATGAGTCGACTGGTCAGAGCCGTTTTGCTAACTGGGCTTGATTTCTTGAGTCGACTCACTTGACAGGTTGAGTCGACTGATGAATTTATGAGTCGACTCATAACATGTCGAGTCGACTCATGAAGCTGAAAACTGGTTCTTCGATTCTTTGATTCACTATCTCGTTTCACGCTTCAACCTGCATTCCACTGTGTTGTTTTACCCCTCTATCAAGTTACCATGAGAATCATCTATCCTCAAGCTCCCATGATAATAGCTAAGTTTCGAAGAGAAGATACATCTGTATCATCCACTATGCTAAGGTAAGTAATTTTACTCACAAAAAGTCAACAAGATTATACTCTATTTTTCTTTTTAGATTAAATAGATCAGTCATTGACTTGAGAATCAGAGGGCACGCTAGAGGAAACAACCTCCGGGACCTCTAACCTTTGCTACATGTG
>NC_033800.1:71527813-71529746 GCF_001876935.1 Asparagus officinalis | reverse complement strand
GAGATTTCAAACAAGAACAATCAGCCATCAAAGGAGATTAAGAGACCTTAAGATCATCCTTACCTTACCTAAATCACACATCAACTTTTTGATATAAACAATCTAATGTTATACCCTGAAAATTATCAAGCCTAATGAAGCCTCAAGAAGTAGCCATGTGTAATAACTATCCAACTGATATACATTTGAGAGCACGGCCCTGGTGCGGAGTTAGCTGCCAAAGCTCCTTGGACGGCCGTAGTACTTCAACAGCTTTATCACTGTTGCAAGGGCTACTTGTCTAACCAGTTGTCGACACGTGTAAAAGCATGGCCTGACCCTTCACTGCACTGTTCGCGTGGAAAACTGTCATCTTTTTCATTGATATGATTGTCATCTTGGGTTACAAAGATCCGGCGGTCTTTTATAGATCCGGTTAACAACTAAATCAAAGAAAAAAAATAAAAATTACAACTTCCTCCTTTCGAACAGAATCGCCAAGCTCCCTTCCTGTTTTTGGGCGGTCGCTTGCTTTTGTGTGGTTCTTTGCCGACGCCGCCGGGTTAATCCGTGACCACCCGCGACTCTAGATTCGCGGCGATCTACACGAGTATGGCGGTATTATCTCGAAGGAAAGTAATAGCGGAGGGATTAATCACCAGGGAAATAATCGCTAGCATCTCAGAGATCTAAGACAAAGCTTAGAATCTGGAGTGTAGTCCGTGTAAGGATGCTGCAGATCTGTTCTTTCTTCCTCTCGAGATCCTAGCCTTTTTCTGACGATGGATTGCGTCGGCCGAGGATCATGATCTGAATGTGCAAGTCTTCTGCGTCTTCAGAAGCTCCGGCGAGTTCACTCTTCAAATACCGGCAGAGTTTCGCTCTGAAGTTCAGCAGCCCTGAAAATGAACATCTCTAGGCCTATTTATTCAGCGCTCTCAGGGACAGTGGCTGCCAAAAAGGGAATTGTCGGGGTCCCTGCTGCCACTGTCGGCCACCTCGGGCCACTGCTCGCCACCTCGGGGGTGGCCGACACTCGTGCCTACCACGCTTGGGTGGCTCCGGCTCATGGGCGAGGCCACCCCAAGGTGGCTCAGGCTTGGCCGACCCCCAAAAGGTGGCCTGGCGCGCCGGGAGCGCACCCCAAGGTGGCTCTGGCATTGGCCGCAGCCCACGCGCCGGAGGTGGCTCGGCACAGCGCGCCACCTCAGGCGTGGGCTCGGGCCTTGGCCGAGCCACCTTCGAGTGCTCGGGCTTTTGCCGGTCCCGACACGCCCGCGGGCGGTGCTTTTCCGGAGCTTTTTCGAGTCGTTTTCCGTTGTTCTGTTTGTCCGTGCTTTCGTACCTGAGACTCCGATTTGATGATCTGATTTGCGGCAGTAATTTGATTCCTGATTTTGGCAGTAATTTGGATTCCTGTTTTTGGCAGTAAATCCGCCTTCTGAGTTCGAGTCCCGAACTGCATCTTGATTGAATCGTGATTCGTCCGCGCGTCCGCTCTCGGTTGGATGACTCGCTTGATTCCTCACTCACTTAGCTTTGATTCTGCACGGCGGGTGGATGGCATTCGCGTCGCTTCTGTGCGCATATTCGTCGATCTCTGTCGCCTTCGTTGGTTCGTCGGTTTTGTGCGAGCTATGCCTAGGGGACGCTATAAGCCAATTTATATGCCTACAGCATTACCCCGTCCAAAGTATTTCAGTCTCGTTCTTTTATAAGAAGAGTCTGGCACTTTGGATATGATTGTCCACCTTCAGTTCGGTATAAACGGACCTCGCGAATGGCTTTCCGTTCTTGACTCCTTTCCAATTCCTTCGCCAGGCTTTTCGGTGCTTTGTCGAAAGTCTGTAATGAGTTGCCGGTGCCCTGTCATTTATTATTGCTCTGACCGTTTTCGGAATTTTGAACTTGAAGTCGATTCCTGATATTGGCTAATTTTTTGTAGCTGACCATC
>NC_033800.1:71510845-71526813 GCF_001876935.1 Asparagus officinalis | reverse complement strand
TTCCCCTATGACATTGAAAGAATTTAGTAGGGGATCCATTAACTAGGACAACTGATTTGGAGGAAGAAAGGCTGCAATGAATCCAATGACACTAGGAAGGACTGAAGCCTCTAGCTAGAAGAAGAGAGGAGAGAAAATTCCAATTGACACAATCAAAGGCTTTAAAGAAATCTACTTTGATGGCACACATCTCTTTTTTACTTGTAGAGCGGTGGTTGATCATCTCGTGAGCTAGGAGAATGGAGTCTAAAGCTGACTTGCCTCTCTGGAAAGCAGATTGAGATGGGTCGATTAGAGAAGGTAAGAGGGGTTTGAGTCTGTTTGCTAACACTTTAGAGAAGATTTTGACGGAACTATTGATAAGGCTGATGGGTCTGAAGTCTTTTGAGGAGTCTGCACCATCCTTCTTGGGAATAAGGCAGATAAAAGAGTAGTTAAAGTTATGCACCAGATGGGCATGAGAATGGAGGGATTGAATGAAGGAGATGATATCCATATGCAAGTTATTCCAGAAGGTTTGAAAGAAAAACATAGGGAGACCATCAGGTCCAGGGGATTTGTCTGGGTGTAGATCAAAGATTGCCCTCTTGATTTCTTCTAGAGTGAAAACATGATCAAGAGGGGAGAGATTAGGGGAAGGAGTAGGATATAGTACTTCCCAGTTGACTGCAAGGTTTGAATCTCTTGGGGTTTTGAAAAGATCTGAGAAGAAGACATAAAAAGACTGCTTGATATCTGTCACTGAGGAGATGATAATGTTGTTAGAGATGAGATGAGGAATAAAACTTTTTCTTCTGTGAAAAGAGGCAGCTCTATGAAAGAAAACAGTGTTGTTGTCTCATTCTTTGAGCCATTAGATTCTAGATCTTTGTTTCCATTTAGTTTTTTCAGCCCTAGCTAAAGTGAACAACTGCTCTTTAAGATTGAGCCTGAGGTTGAATTCAGATGTAGATAACACTCTACTTTACTCTAAAATATTAAGATCATTAATGGAGGATAAGGCTATAGATTTCTGTTTAACAATGGAACCGAACACTGATCTTTTCCACCATTTAATTCTTCTATGGATAAGTTTGATCTTAAGGAGAAAGGAGGCAGGCCTACCATCATGAGATAAGAAGGAATTCTAACTGGAAGAGAGAGATGAAAGAAGGGAAAAGAATCCAAGACTTTTAGAATCTAAAGGGAGGTGAGAGCATGGGACCTCCTGAGTCTAGGATGATAGGGCAATGATCCGAACATGAAGCTGTATAGGCCACTTGGATGAGGTGTGGAAAATGGGATTCAAAATCAGGAGAAATAAGGAATCTGTCCAATCTAGCTAGGACTGGAGAAGCTCTGAGATTAGACCATGTAAACTTTCTCCCGCTCAGAGGGAGATCAACAAGGTTGATGGAGTCGATTAAGGATTTGAAGGTGGCTATGTCTCTGATGGATCCTGATCTACCACTCCTCTTTATAAGACTGAGAGTCATGTTAAAATCCCCAAAAACCACCCAAGGCAAAGAGTAGGAGGATCTTATCCTAGACAATTCCCACCAACAAACTTCACGGTCATCTTTGTTATGGGAGGCATACACAGATGTAGCAACAAATTGCCTGTTAGAGGGTTTATGAGTGAAGGTGGCAGACACTGCAAAAATCCCAATGGAGGAAGAGGAGCAAGATAAAATGGAGTCATTCCAATCCAATAAAATACCCCCCTTGAGCTAATAGCATCCAAGGCAATCCATGAAGAAATGGCTTTGCTACCCAGTCTTTTAAGAGTTAGAGGATAGGGAGAATGAAGTTTAGTCTCTTGAAGACCAAGAACATCTACTTTAGCTAGAGAGATACATTCCTTTACAAGTCTACGTTTCGCTGGGTTATTCAACCCTCTCACATTCCATGATCCTATCTTCATTAAAAGATATTACAGACTACTTTTACTAAGAGATAAACTCCTAAGAAGGCCTTACTTTTAGGTATTCAACTTCCAATATATCATGAAGGGCTTTGAAGTCTACTGGCTCCTTAATACCACAATTTACAACATATTTTAATTTTAAAAGTCGTCCTCCATAAGTTAAAAATATATTTGCACTCCATTTTAATTTTAGCATATTTAATTTGAAATTTTAGTCTATTTGTCAAGAATATTATTTTATAATAATATATTTTATTTTTTGTCTAAATAGAACTTGTCGTCTGCCTCCCGAAAGAGTTTTTCTAGATAGCTATTGTTTAGATTGTCAAATTTACCTTTTCCCATGTAAACAACTCCATAGCAAAATGATAGAGTAAGCGTGGAATAAAGCAAGGATTTTTTTTAGGGTTATTGGGCGTGAATTTTCGGCGTGATCTTGGACTTCAATGCGCAAATTGGTGCGCGCAGCTGCCTTGAGGTCTTTGTCATGCTGGAGGTGATGGCGACCCCCAGTATGTTGAGTCGTTCTGGGCTTCTTCATCGGGCCCAAACGCTCGTGAATTGGAGCTTTGCCTCTCACGTCAGGAATTGGACCGAGGCGCTCCAAAATTGGTTTCTTCTTGCGGGATGACTCTGCATGATCTCCCGGAGAAGTTATTGGGATTGACGGCGACTTTGGTTGACTCGCCGGAGTTTGACCTTCCTTAGAAGGCTGCACTGGTTGCTTTTTGGCCTGAGTCGCCACTTCAGACTTAGGCTTCCAGACTTGTCGTGTTGGTGGTGGCTTCTTCTCCACCTCCTTTTGCAGCTTTCTACGGGCTTCCTGAGCTTGAGCCCGTGCCTGCGCTGACATCGCGCGGCGCTTGTGAATGCGCTCCTCGAGCGTCGAACGGTTCCGTTTGACGCGGACCCATTCTTTCTTTGGCGGCTTGGAAGAGTCGCCATTCATTGGTGGTTGAGGCTGTTTGCCTCTTCTGTTCTTCAACTCCGCGTGGTAGCGGAATCCGTCCGTAGACTCCATCGCCTTAGCGAATTGCCGCGCAAGGCGTTGACGACGCCTCTGGCGGGCTCTCTTTGAGAGAGTCACAACGCCCTGAACAGTGGAGGCGTTGGCGGGAGTTGGGTTGACCTGATTGGAGGTCGGTGGAACTTCATTTGACGCAACTTCGGCGTCAGTTGGGTTGAGAGCTTCGTGGGCTTCCCGAGCAGCTTCAAACCAACGAGCTTTTCTCCCGGAGGAGAACTTCTTGGACTTGCGGGGGGAGATAGAGCCGGACGAGGACACGTACTCCTCGAACTTGGCTTGGTCGAACTCGTACTCGACCTCCTCCACGACCGGGATTGCAATCCGCGGCTGCGACGCATCGATCTCGTTGGCGAGATCGTCGGCTCCCACTGTGGTCGCCTAATTGTTCGCGTGGAAAACTGTTTTCTTTTTCATTGATATGATTGTCATCTTGGGTTACAAAGATCCGGTCTTTTATAGATCCGGTTACAACTAAATCAAAGAAAAAAATAAAAATTACAACTTTCCTCTTGTGAACAAATCGCAAGCTCCTGTTTTGCGGTTGCTTGCTTGTGTGGGTTCTTTGCCGACGCCGGGGTTAATCCGTGGACCACCGCGCGATCTAGATCCGGTCGGATCTACACGAGTATGCGGGTATTATTCCACGAAGGGAATAATAGCCGGGAGGGATTAATCCACCAAGGGAATAATCGCTCAGATCTCGAGATCTAAGACCAAGCTTAGATCTGGAGTGTAGTCTCGTGTAGATCTCAGATCTGTTCTTTCTTCCTCTCGAGATCCTGCCTTTTCTGACGTGGATGGTCGCCGAGGATCAGATCTGAATGTGCAAGTCTTCTGGTCTTCAAGCTCCGAGTTCACTCTTCAATCCGGCAGAGTTTCGGCTCTTGAAAGTTCGACCTCTGAAAATGAACATCTCTAGGCCTATTTATAGGCTCTCAGGACAGTGGCTGCAAAAAAGGGAATGTCGGCCACCTCTGGCCACTGTCGGCCACCTCGGGCCACTGTCGGCCACCTCGGGGTGGCCGACACTGTGCCTAGCCACCTTGGGGTGGCTCGGCTCATGGCCGAGCCACCCCAAGGTGGCTCGGCCTTGGCCGAGCCACCCCAGGGTGGCTCGGCCTCGAGCCACCTTGAGGTGGCTCGGCTTTGGCCGAGCCCCCGCGGGCGGTGTTTTCCGACTTTTTCGAGTCGTTTTCCGTTGTCTCGTTTGTCCGTGTTTCGGTTGACCTGAGACTCCGATTTGATGATCTGATTTGACAGTAATTTGGATTCCTGATTTGGCAGTAATTTGGATTCCTGTTTTGGCAGTAAATCCGCTTCTGAGTTCGAGTCCGAAACTGATCGTGATTCGTCCGAGTCCGCTCTCGGTTGGATGACTCGTTGATTCCTCAACTCATTAGCTTGATTCTGCACGCGGGTGGATGCATTCCGTCGCTTCTGTGCGATTCGTCGATCTCGTCGCCTCGTTGGTTCGTCAGTTTGTGCCGAGCTATGCTAGGGGACCTATAAGCAATTTTATATGCCTACATGCACAAACTTGGTTGAATTACCAACGTCCCCTATAAATACTCTCTAAATAATGGTGACTTCTACCATACTAAGGTAAACAGTCTTACACATAAAAAGTCAATCAGACTATATTCTATTTTTGTCTTCAAATTAATCAGACCGGTCACTGACTTGAGCATTAGAGGGTACACCTCTAGAAACAACCTTCCGAGCTTCTAACCTCTGCTACATGGGTAGTGAATTACAACTCAAGATTTCTAACTAGAAGGAAAGATCAGTTATCAAAGGAGGTTAAGGGATCCCAAAATCATCCTTATCTAACCTAAACCACGTATCAACTTCCTGACATCGACAATTTGGCACCCACCGTGGCACCTCTTCTCCTCCTTTTGAGAAAATAATTGATCTTCGGTTCTAAAGCATGGGGAAACAATCGACTCCGACTATGTCATTCAGGCCTAATCGGATAGATCCACCATAAAAGGTCACTCGATCTCTTCGACTGTTGCTCGCTTCATTCACAAAAAACTCTTCAGCAGCACCTTTCCTCTCAACCTCCTCCATCGCCTGGCATCCCTCTCTATGAAAGAAGAAGCCAATCACAAAAGCGAGAAGAGCAGATCAAGTAAATTGCTCCCCAACTACCTGTGCCCCATCCTGACGGATGAAAGTAGAAGAGCAGAGGATGCCCCAAAGGAATACTTCAGGCATGCAAAGTCCTTGCGACACAGTTTCGATCATCATAAACCTGTGAAAGGCACATGAAATCACAAACAGGTACGAGTCACCCAAATGAGCCTCTTTTTTGTAATTTGTGAGATCTTGCAGAACAGCCCACAAAACTTCTATGGGATAGACCCCATCTAGGGTAGCACATAGAATGAGAGTAGTCATGCCAGTAGAAGTTGTCACACCCGCTCCGCAATTATGTCACTTCAATGAGAAAGTCTACGGTTTTGAGTCGGCAAAATGAAGTCAATCCCACCAACAAAGTTATAAAGGAAATGTGTTGATCGCAAGCCATTGACCACTAGCACCATAGCTCGACATCACGACAGTCAAGCCCTCATCGTGGCAAGCTCATTAGTTCGAAGGAGCCTTGTGCTATTATCAAAGAATCTCACTCGACGACGTATGAGGCGCAAATCTAAGAGGAAAGGGTCTTAGAACATCCACAATATATAAAGCATTTCAATAGACACTTTTAGTACATGTGACTGTAAGACCTCCTTAAAAGTAAAAAATGCTTTGCCTTTTTAATAATCTATGTGCAGCCTTTATGAACTCGGTCATAACCAAAACATCAGAGACACGTACCAAAGCCCTTGGTGTCTTTTCAGAGTAAACCTAAGGCACGAACTAAGACCTTAGTATTATTTTCACGAATAAAACTAAGGCACAGCGTGGAGTCCTTGCAACTCGATCTTCATTAACTTGATCAAGGCAGCCTAAGACCTTGGTGTCTTTTCAGAATAAACCCAAGGTATGAACCAAGATCTTAGTATCATTCTCATGAGTAAAACCAAGGCATAACGCGAAGTCCTTGCAACTCAATCTTTATCGACTTAGGCTTCTTTAGCCCTTGGCGTCTTTTCACAGTAAACCCAAGGAACACACTAAGATCTTGGTATCGTTCTCATGAGTAAAACTAAAACACGGTGTGAAGTCCTTGCAACTCGATCTTCATCGACTTGGACGAGGCCTCCTCTGCCCTTGATGTCTTTTTAGAGCAAACCCAAGGCAGGGACCAAGACCTTGGTATATTTCTCATGAGTAAGACCACAGGACGGTGCGCAGTCATTACAATTCGATCTTCATCGACTCGTCCAAGCCTTCCTAAAACCTTGTTATCTTTCAGAGTAAACACAAGGCACGAATCAATATCTTGGTATCGTTCTCACGAGTAAACTTAATGCATAGCGTGGAGTCTTTGCAACTCGATCTTCATCGCCTCGGCCAAGTCCACCTAAGCCCTTGGAGTGTCTTCTTAGAGTAAACTCAAGATACGTATCAGAGCCCCTGATGTCTATTCAGAGTAAACCCAATGCAATTACCAAGCCCTTGGTATTATTCTCATAAGTAAAACCAAGGCAAGTCTTAGATCGCTCGAGACCAATAAAGATCTTGGTATCAGTTTTCAAGTGTAAACCCAAGGCATGGTGGGAAGCCCTTATGACTCGGTCTTCATAGAGCAGCCAGACATTCAAAGGGGGGGGAGGGTGAATAGGGTTTATGCTAATCTAATCTGATTTTATGCCAATTAAAACTAATTAACACATTATCCTAGCAAATATGATATACTACAAGATATATGTAAGGATAAGCAATATAAACAATGGTGAAATAAACAAAAACAAATAAGAGTGATAGTGCGTAAATAAACCAACACAAACACTAGCAAATGATCACGGAGTTCGAACCTTTCGTCCTACGTCTCTGCTCCCCACTCCCTGGTAGAAATCTACTATCACACCGGGTTTTCAATGCTCACTCGAAAATGTTTACACCTCACACTCAGTTTTTTAGCTCACTGAAAACTTTATAATAAACACTCTTGCAATCACACTCTACACCTTCTAAGTGTTGGTCTCTAGCTCGTGTCTCCCTCAAGTGCTCAGATTTACAACCTCTTCCTAGACTTTACTACAGACGTCACTCCTCTTGGGACGACCCCATCTCTCACCACACACTCCTCTCGGTGTACAAGTGTATTACAAAGTGTATCCCACAAATTAGATCTCTACAACAAATGGTTGTTCTCTAATTTGAATGAGAACACAATTAATCTCACACTCTAAGTCACAAACTCACCACCCCAAATTATACTATGTATGAAAATACTATAAGCTCAATATGGGTGTGTGCAACAAAGAGATAAAACAAATACAAACTCAATGTAAATCTAGCTTATGAAATTATGCTCAAACGTATAAAATAGCTAGGATTGAGTTTAAGAAAAACTTATCTAAAAAACAAGATGGAGAGATGGAGATTGAAGCTCAAACAATGAAGATAATCTCCTCCACTTGTGAAAACTTCTTCACAAATCAAACAAACACTAAAACAAACTTAAACCCTCTTTAAACCTTTGTAAACTTCTGTAAACAATTTTCTTAGATGATCTTGGGTCTGAGGTATGAGGGGTATTTATAGAGACCCTAAAACACAAGAAAAACAAAGCAAAAAGACCAAAAAACCAAAACAGGACAAGGCTGGAAAAAACTAGCCGTTACAGCATCAGTCGACTGATACTGTTCATCAGTCGACTGATCAGTCGACTGATGAGATGACCATTACAGGCCAACAACACGTCATCAGTTAACTGAAGGACTTCGTCAATCGACTGAAGACCTCATTAGTCGACTGGTTAGTCGACCAACATAAAAACAAAAACTATTGATGATTCCAGGCATTTTCATCAGTTGACTGAACACTTGCATTAGTCGACTGATAACACATTATCAGCCTAATTTGAAATAATAAAACTGATTTTTGAAGTGCCTTTAAAAATAGCAAATAAATTCTAAAAAATATAAAACTTTAGGAAATGTTTATAAACATATTAATAAACATGTTACAAAAAGAATTTTTAGAGTTGCACTTTACATTTGTAAAATCTCATCATTTTTCAAAACTAGTCCAAAACATAAAAATACGAAACACTTGTTTTTGTCTTTTGACTTAAACAAACTTTTGAAACTTTATCAAATAATTTTATAGACTTAATAAAAGATATAAATAATAATTGTTAAGTCCATAAATAAATAGCTCAAGAGTTTTCCAAATAAAATAGAATATGAAACAAATAAATATGTATGAATGTATATTTGTTTCATATCTATATCACTAAACCAAAATCATTTATCCACATGAAAATAAATATGCATGTATATAAATATTTATTTTGCTTGTAAAATTTTTGTTTGTGGGTAAAATAAGAAAACAGATAAACCAATAAATTGTATGTGTGTATATGATATTGAGCTTAGAGTATTAAACACACATAATATAAACCTAAACTAGATTACCCAAGCTATAGGTCTTCAATAAGCTCGACTTGGTATACTTGAAGATGAAGCTTGAATTTAGATCTTGACTTGAATTGCATTGCTTCACTCCACTATTCCTTCCATCCTCTAATGGATTTGATCGTGAAAGCTCAATTCTATCCAACCTCCAACTTATTATTTATCTACAATAAATACAAAAACACAAATACTAGACAAATAACATTAGTAGTAAATTGTTTGTTAAACATCATCAAAATAAAAAGGCCAGCAATCTTCCCCTTTTTGATAACGGCAAACAATTTACAAAAATATATATGCATGAAAGGAAATAAATATATAAATTGTAATTATCATGTATATAAACAAGAAATACATACTCACAATATTTCTCCCCCTTCAACAACATCAAAAAGTGGAAAAATATAAGGGAGCGAAGGTTCCCCCTTCCTACAAGCATTGTGAGTATAAAAACAATAATAGAAAAAGGGAATGCTCCCTTAATCAAAATGCCTTATAGGATATATAAAATAATGCTAAGGCAAATGTGTGAGCAAGCATATATGAAAAATATGCTAAACATACAACAAGACAGTTGAGAACACATGTAGATATGTCATTTAAAAAAATGTGTCTCAAAGCATTTGTTTTAAAACAAAATAATCAAAAACATTTATGAAATCAAAAGAAAGAAAACATGAGAATCATGCAAAAAGTTTTCAAATGAAAACAAATCAAGCAATGAAATCATAAATCACAAGTAAACCATATGAGAACATAAAACCAAACCATCATTGATTTTTAAAAAGTAAGAGAGGCAACCATATCAAGCTCTTGAGCTTGTTTCAACCCATATAAATATTTTTAGCACCCAAAGTAAGAGAGGCAACCATATCAAGCTCTTGAGCTTGTTTCAACCCATATAAATATTTTTAGCACCCGATAAACAAGATTTCCAACCATATCAAGCTCTTGAGCTTGTTTCAACCCATATAAATATTTTTAGCACCCGATAAACAAGATTTCAGAATAAACACCCAATAAACCCAGGGGTTGATCAAACACAAACCTCTCATGACAATGAAAACCAAAAAATCATGAAAACAAAAGAATTGTCCATAAAATTATTTTAAAAAATATATGTTTTTTAAAACCAAGAAATGAAAAATGAAAAACAATAAGAATCTTGGTTAAAAAAAGATCAAACTTGTTTTAGTACTCAATTACTCTTGGTACCTAAGAGTCTAGAGACATGACCCCTCCCATTTAAACTCAATGCCTTAGGGTTATGATCACTTTTGGGCGCATGTGATACACTAACACGGTCAAAACAATAATCACTCAAATGACCCTTCTGATTACAATATGTGCAATGTAAGAGATTCATTTGTTTTTGTGGACCATTAGCTCGTACACGGGAAACATTTTTAAACAAACGTGGTCTATTTGAAAAGCTTGGCAAGTTTGAACATTTTCTCAAATTAAAACAAAACTTTGCCAAATGGCCAAATCTACCGCAAACATCACATTTAAACACATGTGGTCTACTAGAAGCATTTGACAAAAAGGAATCCTTTTTCAAATTAAAGCAAAATTTTGCCAAATGGTCAAAAAGACCACAAAGATCATATTTAAACACATGAGCATGCTTATGATGAACTTTATGAGTGTGTGTGCATGTACATGTGTGTCTGATGAAGAAGCCTTATAAGATGCACAAGAAGCATTGATATTATTATTTTTAGATTTTTGTGCATCATAGCAAAATTTAGATAAATTGCCTTTACGATCACAAATAGAGCACTTGTAAGCTTTGATATACAAGTGTGCATAGTGTGTAGGTGAGTTAGAAGTTGTAGCACTAGATTTAGCATACTTATCCATAAGTCTCTTATGGTTATCAATGCATGTGTTTAAATTTGAATCTAAGCATGATATATGGTTTTTCACAAGATTCAATTCATTATTGGTCACAACATCATTGATAATAGAAGTAGAGCATGTATGGTTATTCTTAAAAGAATCAAATTCATTTCTAATACATTCTACTTCTAGCATGGCATCATTATTAGCATGAGTTAAGATTAAAAGAATCAAATTCATTTCTAATACATTCTACTTCTAGCATGGCATCATTATTAGCATGAGTTAAGATAGTAATAGATAAAGACATGTTATTATTTTTTAAACTTAACAACTCATTGTTTTCTTTCAAAATAGCATTCTCTTTGACAATTACATCAAGTTTGGAAGCTAGTGACTCATGATCGGATTTCAATTCTACATGCTTGCTTTTAAGATCTATAAAATTATTTTACAATTTCTTGTAGGCATGCATTAATTTTTCATATGCACAAGCGAGTTCATTAATGGAAAGATCACTTTCGGACTCGGAATCACTTACCACACTAGGATTATCCCCTAGTGGACATGTGCATGATGCTCCAATAGAACTTGAAGAGGAAGCCGTCAAAGCTCGTCGGATCGCCTCCAAGTTCCCTTGATGTGCTTCAATAATTTTTTATAAAGTGTAAGCACTATCAAAATGAACAAACTTGTTAGAAATAGATGAGTCAAAAGCATTTAGTAAAAATTCTAACAAGAGCTTGTTCATAGTAAACATTCTTTTATCATTTTTACTCACTTGGATTTCTCCGAAGTGGGTACAATATAAGCATTTTTAATAACTTCTCATAAATCAAAAGATCTAACAAATATATTAAATCTAGAACACCATTGGTCATAAAGGAAAGCATTGATTTTAGGAGCAATACTAGGATCATAACCTAAACAAGATGCACTATTCATATCCATAACTATAAAAATATGTAAGCAAGATGAAAAAGAATCTCAAAACTAGTTAGCACAAAACGATAACTTGGATCTTTAACTCAAGGCGATTAAACCTTAAATCAAAGAGCACCATGCTCTGATACCAATTGAAATCACCCTAGAGGGGGGGGGGGGGGGGGGGGTGTGAATAGGGTTTATGCTAGTCTAGTCCGATTTTATGCCAATTAAAACTAAGTAACAAGTTATCCTAGCAAATATGATATACTACAAGATATATGCAAGAATAAACAATATAAACAAGGGTGAAATAAACAAAAATAAATAAGAGTGATGGTGCACAAATAAACCAACACAAACACTAGCAAATGATCACGGAGTTTGGACCTTCCGTCCTACGTCTCTGCTCCCTACTCCTTGGGAGAAATCCACTATCACGTCGGGTTTTCAACACTCACCCGAAAACGTTTACACCTCATACTCAGTTTTTTAGCTCACCGAAAACTTTACAATGAACACTCTTACAATCACACTCAACACCCTCTAAGTGTTGGTCTTTATCCTGTGTCTCCATCAAGTGCTCAGATTTACAACCTCTCCCTAGACTTTACTATCGACGCCACTCCTCTTGGGACGATCCCGTCTCTCACACACACTTCTCTCGTTGTACAAGTGTACTACAAAGTGTATCCTACAAATAGGCTCTCTACAACAAATGGTATTCTCTAATTTGGATGATAATACAATTAAGCTCACACTCTAAGTCACAAACCCACAACCCCAAATTATACTATGTTTGCAAATACAATAAGCTCAATATAGGTGTGTGTAACAAAGAGATAAAACAAATATAAACTCAATATAAATCTAGCTGATGAAATTATGTTCAAATGTATAAAATAGCTAGGATTAAGTTTAAGAAAAACTTCTCTGAAAAACAAGATGGAGAGATGGAGATTGAAGCTCAAACAATAAAGATGATCTCCTTCACTTGTGAAAACTTCTTCACAAACCAAACAAACACTACAATAAACTTAAACCCTTTTTAAATCTTTGTAAACTTGTATAAACAATTTTCTTATATAATCTTAGGTCTGAGGTATGAGGGGTATTTATAGAAACCCTAAAACACAAGAAAAACAAAGCAAAAAGTCCAAAAAACCAAAACAGGATAAGGCTGGAAAAAACTAGCCGTTACAGCATCAGTCGACTGATACTGTTCATTAGTCGACTGATGAGATGACCGTTACAGGCCATTAACACGTCATCAGTTAACTGAAGGACTTCGTCAATCGACTGAAGACCTCATCAGTGGACTGGTTAGTCGACCAACATAAAAACAAAAACTATTGATGATTCCAGGCATTTTCATCAGTTGACTGAACACTTGCATCAGTCGACTGATAACATATTATCAGCCTGATTTTTGAAGTGCCTTTAAAAATAGAAAATAAATTCTAAAAAATATAAAACTTTAGGAAATTTTTATAAACATGTTAATGAAAATGTTACAAAAAGAATTTATGAAATTGCTCTTCATGTTTGTAAAATCTCATCATTTTTCAAAAGTAGTCCAAAACATGAAAATACAAAACACTTGTTTTTGTCATTTTGACTTAAACAAACTTTTAAAACTTTATCAAATGATTTTATAGACTTTATAAAAGATATAAATAATAATTATTAAGTCCATAAACAAATAACTCAATATTTTTCCAAATACAATAGAATACGAAATATATAAATATGTATATGAATGTATATTTGTTTCATATCTATATCACTAAACCAAAATTATTTATCCACATGAAAACAAACATGTATGTATACAAATATTTATTTTGCTTGTAAAAATTTTATTTGTGGATAAAATAAGAAAACGGATAAACCAATAAATTATGTGTGTGTATATGATATTGAGCTTAGAGTATTAAACACACATAATAGAAACTTCTAAACTAGATTACCCAAGTTATAGGTTTTTAATAAGCTTGACTTGGTACACTTGCGGATGAAGCTTGTACTTAGATCTTGACTTGAATTGCATTGCTTAACTCTACTATTCCTTCCATTCTCCAATGGATATGATCATGAAATCTCGATTTTATCTCACCTCCAACTTATTGTTTGTCTACAGTAAATACAAAAACACAAATACTAGACAAACAACATTAGTAGTAAATTGTTTGTTAAACATCATCAAAACAAAAAGACCAACATAGTTTTCAAGAGTAAACATAAGGCACGACATAGAGCCCTGACAACTTAGTTCTCATCGAGTCATCTAAGGCATTCAAAGTCCTTGGTATCAGTTTTCAAGAGTAAACCCGAGGCACATCTCATAACTATGACGATTCGGTTCTCATTGACTTTTCGAAGGCATTCAAAGTCATTCGTACTGGTTTTCAAGAGTAAAACCAAGGTACAAAGTAGAGCCCTAGCGATCAGTTCTTATCGACATGTCGAAGGCATTCAAAATTATTGATAACAGTTTTCAAGTGTAAACCCAAAGCACAATGAAAGCGGCTCCGCATTCGGTGACCCATTAGAAGCCTCCCACAAAGCTTAGGTATACAACACCAAGGCATCACTTGGTCTTCACCAATTTATTCAAAAAATGAGAATATTCATGTCTTGGTTCTCACTGACTCGTTTGAAAACATCTCAAAATCAAAGCACAGATGAGAAACAACTCATAACTAAGTGCAAAAGAATGGGTCAATAAAATTAAATCTTTCATTTGTTTGCAAGAGTATTATGGGGTTTTTATTACAAAGACTCAACAAGAAAAATGACATAAAAATATACATAACCTTCTTAGGAAGTAGAATCTGGTTCAAGGACCAGGGAGCAGCTTGAGCCGAGAGCATCCGGAGTAGGGGAATCTAGCTGGTCGGGTGAAGAGGATGAGTTGGCTTCGTCGTTAGAGTTTTCACCCTCATCTTCGTTTGATCTACCATCAGTCTCCTCATCCTTCTTCAGTATCCCTAGCCCACCTTGCACATCGAGTATCTTGAGGACATCGAGATAATCAGCCAGTCATGAGGGATATTTAAATCGGTCCTCCTTTTACAAGAGCTCCGAAGGGAGTTGTGCCTTTAGAAAATCAAACCCCACCTTATAGGTGAGTGCTACCTCAACTTTACCAAGAGTATTGCTGCGATACTTCTCCATTATCTCGGTCTCACAACTTGAATCTAGATGAGCCACTCGGATCTCAAGCTCCTAGACCCGTGCGAGGAAAGAGTTACATTGCTGCTCAACCTTATGAGCCACTTTGGGCAGTCTCCTGTCTGAGAGTCTCCTAGAGAGTCACCTCTTCCTTCAGCCCAACCTTCAACTTCTTCGAGTCAAGACGAGCCACATGGGCCCTCTCAAAGGCATCTTCTTTCTCCCTCCTCTCGGCTAGAACTATTGATTGTAGATATGCAATCTTCTCCTCAGCAAGACCCATATCATGGTGAGAGTAGCTTAGTCCTCTTTGAGGCCCTTTATCTCCTATTGGGCCTGTGCTAGATGAACTGCTCATTATCGAGAACCTTTGGCAACTGCCTTGAGGTCCTCATCCTTGCAAGGTAGCTCACGCTGAATCACGGGTTGACTCCTCTTAAGCTCATCAACCTCACACCCTTTCGAAGCAGCCAATACTTCAGCTGCCTCTTGAGCCTCCTTGTGCACCTCTAGCTCGGCCAGAGCTTATGGAAGAGTTCCAGATATATTTTGAGCCAGCGAAATAACTCAGACTCTAAAAGAGGTCCCCAGGCGAGGTAACTTCTAAGAGCCTGGTGGAGCCTAATGTCAGAAGTCTCTCTCAGTAATGATAGGGTAACCAATTTTATATACAAAAAAGTCAACAAGACTATATTCCATTTTTCTCCTCATATATAATTAGATCAATCACTGACCTTAGTGTGGGCAAGATGTCAGAGGAAACAACCTCCAGGGCCTCCAACCTCTAATAGAAATTACAGCTCAAGGTTTCTAATAGGAATGATCAGCCATCAAAGGAGGCTAAGGGACCCCAAGATTATCCTTACTTCACCTAAATCACAAATTAACTTTCTAACATCAACAGTCCAATATTATACCTTGGAAATTATCAAGCCTAATGAAGCCTCAAGAAGCAGCCACGTGTAATAGTTAGCTAGCTGACTCATATATATCTGAAAGCATGACCCGGGTGTGGAGTTAGCCGACCTACCTCGTGAGCTAAATCCGAGACAAAAAACATATTTGACCCAAGATCTACTAGACTAAACCTGAGTAGAAAGGATTCCCCACTCGAACCCGAGACTGAGCATCTCGAACAGTGGAATGACCTGTCAACTTCGTTAAAAGCCACATCACATTTAATGTATGACCGGTCAGCACTCACACTTCGCCATCGATATTAATGCAATGCCAGTCATTATGACCTTCTGAGCCAGAGTCTTCAAAGCTCCTCGGACCGCACTAGTACTTCAATAGCTTTGTTGTTATTCCAAGGGCGACTCGTCCTACCAATTGCAAACTAATGCAAATTATGGTCGGACCCATCACTGTATAAGCCCTGCCAAATTACCAACGTGGCCCTGTAGATCCTCTATAAATAATGGTGACTTCCACCATGTTAAGGTAAGCAATTTTGCACACGAAAAGTTAACAAGACTATAGTCTATTTTTCTCTTCAGATTAATCAGATCAGTCACTAACTTGAGTGTCGGAGGACACGCCGGAGGAAACAACCTCT
>NC_033800.1:71504106-71510835 GCF_001876935.1 Asparagus officinalis | reverse complement strand
GCTCAAAATTTCCAACAAGAACGATCAGCCATCAAAGGAGCTTAAGGGACCCAAGCCCATCCTTACCTCACATAAATCACATATCAACTTTTTGACATCAACACCAAGCAGTGAAACGAAATCCCACTCAGAGACCACTAAAGGTACAATAAATTTTTTTTGCTATGAGCACAATAGAACTAGAAGACAACGCACTCTACTCTTAGTGTAGCTCTCTCATTATCTCAAGCACTCATTACCATCTCTTAACCCTCCTACGCAAGAAAGCAAAATTATCGTTTCCTCCAACCTCAATAACTGAATACGGTGCTTACAATGAAGCCTTACCCTAGCAATCATCTATAAATAACCCATACCAAAAAGAAAAAAATTCCCCATAATCTATCAAACAACTTTTCTTAAAACATAAAATTTCCTTTCTTTGTTTACTTTATTACATAGAAAACACGCCAGAAACAATAACAAATTCACAATATCACCTTTATTATCACACGCTTATATCTTAGCATCCATCAAGATATGTTCAGTTGCAATCTTTTCTCTCCCTACTGAACCGCATCCAAACTCACACCTTCATCAACCATCCTGACCCCATCACCCTTAAACCTGCAAGAAACACAGCTAGCCGAAAGAAACGCCGGCGTCCGATACCGATCTTCTCCTCCCATCATCGGCATCGGCACGCCCTTCTTCACCGGACTAACATATCCCGGTCGATAAGTTTGACCAAGAACTCCCTCAACTTCGTCGCTTAATTTCGTGAACTTGAACTGTGTCTCCAAGTGAGCGAATGCGTCGCCATCAGGCAAGTTATACCCGTGTGTTCTGTTCTCTTTGTCTCCTATCGGCGTAACCTTAACATCCAATTCGAGCAAACCCGATATAGTCACTTTCACGCTGTTGAAATCGTCGGTCCTCTCAATTACCACCACTCTCTCGTTGGTTTCCGTCCTCCACTCTGCTTCACCATCAGTGGCGACAGCGAGGTCTTCGCCGTCATAACGGAGAATTAGGGCATCAACGTTGTCGTCCCAGATGGCGACCCTTTTGGCGGCAACAACGAGGGTGTGGGACTCGAACATGACGGCGAGGGCTTGCACCCAAGTGAAGTCGCGGGTGCGGCCTTGAGGGCGGGTTCCAATGAAGTGGGCGTTGATGTGGAGGTCATCGTCAGATACAAGGGCAAAGTCCCCACCCCTTGCGCCGTGGAAGTAGAACATAGTGCCGTCGCCACCGATGAAACGGGGGTCGTAGCAGATAGAACCGAACCCATTGCAATTTGCCCTGCGAACTGCAACAGAGAGGAAATTTTCAGTATGTCACTCCTTACAGTTGCAACTGTTTGTTTCGTTATAGAAAACAAAAGGACAGAAGCTAAAGAGAAGAAGAGAGATATTACTTACAATAGAAATTTCAACAATGCTTATTAGATATGAATCCAACAAATAATTTTAAGTATGTTACACTTCGCAACTATTTGTTCATTGCAAACAGCAGGACAATAAATAAAGGAGAAGATAGGTTTAACTTACATTTGCAAGTAGTTTCACAACGACTGCTGCAGTCAGCAAAGCAACCCTTGTTCTTCTTGTTCCTCTTAGGCTTTCTTAAGGCGCACTCTGCTGGGCACTCAAGAGTCTTACCGTGGCAACTCCCTCTCGCCAAGCAAAAGAACCTCTCAGACCCGGTCACAGGGTTTGGATCCAATATCACATAATTCGTCGATGCTGCATCGTGTTTCCCCTTATCTTTGTCATTCCCCTTCCCTTTGTTATCGCCATTTCCCTTCCCATTTCCATTCCCATTCCCATTTCCGTTACCATTACTGTTACCGTTCCCGTTCCCTTTATCATTCCTATTTCCATTCCCGTTACCATTACCATTACCGTTCCCGTTCCCATTACCATTTCCTATATCATTACCACTCCCATTCCCATTATCATTCCCATTATCATTCCCATCCCCTTTATCATTCCCATCCCCATTACCTTTCCCATTCCCCTCCTCCTTGGCAAACGAGGCTCCAACGAGCAAGATGAAGATGGAGGCTGCGAGCAGAGTTGAAGCAAGAGACCTTTTGCTTCTAGCCATGCTAACTGCCTCTACGAATATAACGTGACACAAGAAAAATGAAGCTTGAGCTTAATTGAGAGCGACTACTGTTGTTTAGAAAGATGGAAGGCTTTGGATGATGAAATATGTGCAAGAATGTGTATATTATTTATAGAGATGTGGGGAGAGGGCTTAGATTCTCAACGTAGGAGGTAGAAATGGGAGAAATCACATGGGAGGTTGTGTTAAAATTCATCAATGTAGCAAATGTACAGCTATGCTAGCACCAGGTAATTACTTGCATCTTGTGCATTAAGCATGTTCTTGATGGTATAATGCTACGTAAACGTCCAAAGACTAGGAATATGAAGTTAAAAGCAAGAAATGAATTTAACGCAAAATACAAGTCTCCCACAGTAGCCATCCCTCAAATTTCCAATTTTACCCGTGCATTTCTAATGCAACCTCACGTGCATGTCTTGAGGCCCTCTTAACAAAAAATACAATATAATTAGCTGTATAAGCTTTAAGACTATAGCTACCTATAGATGCTTGAACTTTAGGAACATGAATCTACAAAAATTTGTCAGTTCTTTGGTGCAGCATTTTGTACGAAACATTTTCTTTCATTCAGCAGTCAGGTGGCTACCTTAGCTATGACCCAAATAATTCTCTTCCATTAATATGAAACTGATTCGCAGAAAAATTAGTGGCCTAGTTTATCTTAACCACGGAACGCTAATCATTCTCTTCCATACAGCTTGACTGACAGTCAAAAAGCAAACCTTAAAACAAATCACAATCTTAATGAGGATAATATATCAAGCAACTGTAACATACATCCATAAAAGATTACGACCCTTAGGATGAAAGTAAAGGGTAACTCCCATCCTTTGCCTCTTAATGAACTGAGAATTGATTGACGGAAGGAAATGGCTTCAGGCATAAGCTGAGGAAACATGATCCTAAGAAAGAAATACAGTGGGCGACCTACAGGGCTCTAATGAAGGGCCATCTTTAAAAAATATCACGCAAACGCGGGACAAAGAAAGAACAAAAGGAAAATGGAAAAGGGAAAAGAGAAGATCAAAAAGTAACTACAGGCTTATAACATATTTGCTTAAAAGCAATATGAATATAATTAATAATGCAAGATTAAGTTTTGATCAACATCTTCCTTATCATACTAATCTGTAGAGTTTTTCTTGTCATTGAAATAAACCATACAGGACATAATATTGGGAAAATCACATTGATCCAAGGAATAACATTCCGCTTGATGAGTAACACTGACTTGTTGACTTTACAAAGAAAAGAAGGAAGTGACCAATTTGAAACTAAAACTTGCATGATTAACTTATGGTAGCATACTGGTAAAAAGTTAATAAGGAAATATCTAATATGAATTTTTTTTACTAACAGATGAATAGAACTGATCACAAGGCATGAACCACATTGCGATCATGTTTTCAACCAATCTAGGATCCACATATGCATATCAAAGGCATGCAACAGTGTAGTCTTCACCAGGTGACCAAGAATTTAGCATGACTATATATTACATTTGAGCCCACTTGATAGCTGATGCATAACAAGAGACGCTTCAGCATATAATCCTGATACACGGATGTTCAAACCGTGGGAATTCAGTGATTGACTTTGTGTTTGGACGATGAAATATGAATCCAGGGATTGACTTTGTGTTCGGACGATGAAACTATGAATTGCCACTAAACTTGTAAAGAATTAAGCAAGTTGGAATTTCTTTGTATACAATTGAGACCATCTCACTTATATCATATATAATTTTGACCGGAAGATGTTCAAACTGCGTAGGTTATGGTTTCCAATATTGACTTTATGTTTGAACGATGGTGCTACAAATTGCTCTAAACCCTTGAGGAATTAAGCAAAATAGCACAAGTTGCATTAGATTCATATATATAACTCACCGAAGTCACTTCTCTGTTTTTTACATTGAGTGGGAGATCCTCAACATGAAATATATACAGTTCAAGCCACTATAGCTTGAGTTTCAATCTCCTACAACTTGATCATACAGCATCAGTATGGGTAGGCTAATATCAAGGTGCTTCAATATCACACAAGCCAACTATACATGTGTATCCTATAAGAGACGCTTCAGACTTTTCATTCCAATTTTAAACCATAAGTCTATGCCTGAATATTCTATTCACCTATTGACCAAACATCAAGATCCTGATTTAAGAATCTAGGCTGATAAATTACACCTACAAATGGATATTGACTTATAATGCGCCCCAGTGTGCCAGTGTTTATACAGTGCAGCATCACTATGTTAATTAACTAAATCTCTCTTGTGAGTAAAGTAACCAATAAGCCTAATAAAGAAGCATGGTCCAATTCTGCATGGGGATTGCACATGGCACGTGCAGATGCCTCCAAACATGGATCCTGCATTCCTCCATCCATGAGAATTATGGGGCTCACAACAGAAGGATAAACTAACTTGTGCCCATCAAGTGCCTAAATAAGATGAGGGAAATTTTGTTCTGATTATGAATTCAAAGCTTAAACTTAAAGATGGATCTATGAATCCCAAGTTAGCTTTAAGATGCAATAGAATACTGTGATGTTTTGACTACAAATCAGGGCATTACCATACCAGATTTGGAAACTGCAGAATCATTTTAGTATCGTGAGTGCATGAACAAGGAATGAGGTAATTATGTATGTACTGTCTCATAACCATAAATAATGTCATTTTTAAGCCAAAAGTGTAATTAGAGGAATCCTATCTATTCTTGGGACTGGTGAAATATTAAGAAGATAGAGGCAGCCCAAATTACAGCAGAATGGTCAATGCGTCCTAATGCAGTGCCTTACCTATAGGCTATATGTAGTTGAATTCATGGTTTACGTTCAATGACAGCGATTACAAGTTCTAGGTGTTTCGGGTTCTTTTGTATTGCAATTGACGCATATTACAATAAAAGAAATACAATGAAACAAAGGAAAAATTTATATTTCCTAGGTTCTTTTCTATATGCCGGTGGAGCGTCGATCTTTTACTACGTTGACGCGCCGATTAAGACAATGGGCATTTTGCTGTTGATGAGAGTTGCATTGCTTGGAAGATAACTCAATCTTCTCTTAGCAATATTTCTTAATGGAGTCGCAAGTGTGATGCATGTGTTGATTCTTCTGCCGAACTTTTCGAACCCTTTAAAATTGATGATCTCCTCTCCTTTTATAGGCTAAAAGAGAGTTAATAGCCTATTTAATTGTGGATTAAATGATCATTAAAATAGGAGTTAGTGGGGAGCGGTTATCCCCTGAAAATAGCTATGAAATGACTATTTGGGCAAACTTTACAGACTTGACGAGGGTCGCTGAAGTCGTGGGCGAAAGTAGCTGCAGACATGAGTGCGCCTTCTTTGGTAGTGGATGACTTGGTCCACTAGACGTGAGCGAAGTTCATTGGTTGGTGAGCTTCGCCTATGAGTTCGAATTTGATACTGAATTCGACTCTAGGATTGGCCAACCAATGACGCCTTTTAACTCGGCCTGACGCGTGTCTTGGGAATCGACTCGTGTTTTGACTTGGTAGGGTCGTATCAATGTGGGCTGTTTGGCGAGGTTCACTTTAGTCATCAAGAAACCTTCGCAGCAACTTATTATGGGCTTGACTTTGGGCCTATTCGAAGTGTTTAGCCCATGTGCGTTTACTTTTTAGATTTAAGATGATCATCGTCCTAAGTGAAAATACATTTTGACCGTTTACAAAACCTCCCAAAGTTTTCAAGATCTTGCATTTCAATTTGTAGCTAGGATTGAAATACTTTGGGTAAATAGTCAGAGGTGTAATGTTGAACGTGGCTTGAGTTATCTTGATTAGGTGAAAACTTTTCTTCATCCACCGACTTGGTCGCCAGAGGTGTAATGTCGAATGTAGCTTCCTCTATTGCAGACTTATATTGAAGGATTGATGATGCTTGTACCCGTTCAAATCTATGCTTGGAAAAAAATTCACCTTTTCTATTATTGAGGCGATGTTGAGAAATCAGCAAAGTTCGACTGATTACAAGTATGAGCTAAGGTCGCTCAATTTTGGGCTTCTTGGTGAAGTTCGTCAATTAACAACATTCGCCAGCTAGTAAGGCTCAATTTGTTTTGAGCTGTGTTGGCGAAGTTCGTCATCTAGCAACGTTCGTTGGCTGGCGAAGTTTGTTGAGATTCGCCTCTGGATTTGTGCCGTGATTTGTAGCTAAGATCTCTTGATTAAAGATCTCGCGAGATCCGCTATGAATTTGACCAAGTTTTAGGCTAAGACTTAGCTTCTTTGTCCGGTCCAATCTAATCTTAAAAGATGCGATTTTCTTAGGAATTAAGATTTGAAAAGAGGCTATAAATAGTAGTCATCCCCTTCCATTCTCACCACCTTCATCTTCATCTTCATCTTCCTCACCATGTCTAAGCCATCACCGCCTAGATCGGAGATGCTCCTTGACAGAGGAGCTGAAATCAATAGGCTCCAACAGGAACTAGCCCAAATAAAGGACAATCAGGAAGACGAAATCCCCTTACTCCGCTGTCTGGCGGAGTTGCTGTCGATTGAAAAAGAGACACTTGAGAGGATCGTCAAGAATCAATTGATAGCTTGCCATGGCGGAGTTGCTGTCGGTTGGAAAAATA
>NC_033800.1:71425144-71504096 GCF_001876935.1 Asparagus officinalis | reverse complement strand
GATAGAGACGCGTGGAGCTTCGAGTGCCAAGCTCTGCGTAAGACTGTTTGGCGACTGAAATGGCGCTTAAAGAATGATCCTTGGATCTCCACGAGCGAGAACTCTAACAGTAACTAGGTGTCACGAACGTAAATCTAGATCGTAATTAGACGTCGTGTGGCTGACTCAGGCTTGACATCAAATTTTTGCTACAGGAAGTGCTTCTTCCCCTTGAAATGCCTCAATCCCGTGCAAGAGGGGACTTCTTGCTCAACAGCTCTCTTCTCATCTCCTGGCATAGGATCTAGGAAAGAGTAAGTAGGAGCTATTTTTTCTGTAGTGGAAAAATACTTGCTATCCTAGTCTAGTGAGATCAGAGGAGTACTGGCTATAACTTAGTGCAGCTCGTGTATGCTCCTCTACCGTCACATTACCATATTTTGGAAATATATGACAGTAGCAAATAACAAGTACTCATCATCCTTATAATTGGGCAGTCTTAAAAGTCGTCTTCATATAGTGAGTCTTCGATCAATAAAAATAAACTTTCTTAAATGTTGAAATTGTCCATCTTTTGGTGTCATTGATCTGCGAGAGTCAGTTTGAAGTTCGCCAGATGAAGTCTCAAACAAATTGAGTTAAAGTTCTTACTTAATTTAGAGACTTAGTGAATTTTGCCAAGTGATTTTGGCGAGGTTCACTATGTAAGGCCTCAAACAAATTAAGTTTTGATTTTTTCCACTTGGAGACTTAGTGAAATTCACTATGGTGCTCTGACGAGATTCTCCCTAGTTGTGAAATTGAGGGAGGTTCACTTACTTAAGAAACAATCATCTGGGCGAAACTCAGTAAGTCAGTTTAGGCAAGGCTCAGTGAGTTAGTTGGGCGAGGCTCAGCCTAAAGACATAAAAATTAGGTCTTTGATTTGCGTGCCTAAGATGGCGGCGAAGTTCATTCGAAGCAGGATTCCTGGCGAAGTTTAAAGCTGGAATCTCTGGTAAAGTTGAAAGCTAAAAATTTTGGCGGAGCTTAATAATGAGATCTTCAGCGAAATACTCGGTGAAGTTCAAGATGAAGAATCATCAGCGAAGTTCGAGGGTTTAGCCTATAAATAGACTGCTTGCCTCCTCCTTCTCCACTTTGATTTAAAAATTCTCCACTTTTATTCGAACCCTAGTTTTCTTAAAATCCTCAAAGTTCATCATCTATGACTCCAATTTGTGCTATCTCCAGGGGAAGAGGTTCCGCTCGAAGAGCTCGTCGGCCAAGGGTTGAAGAGGTGCCGGTGCATTTGGAGATAACTGTGAATAAGCTTCGAACCCGTTAATAGCGATCTTCGGCTCAACCTAAACTTCAAACCATTGGGCTTTAAAACAATGTCTCAAGGCATTTGGCCACTTGGTCCACCGTTAAAAGCGAGATTTACGGCTTGTGGTCTCTCAGACGAGCTTTTGTCGCTAGCGATGAAGTTCCGTTAGCAACCATTAATGACACTCAATGTGGCGAGTTTCGCTTTTCAAGCGGGGCTCGTTGGCCTTTTGGGGTTTTGCAGCAAACTTCATTTGAGCGGAGTTCGTTTCTCTGTTTTGAGCGATCTTTGCTAGAGTGATGTTTGTCAAATTGGATAATCTTCGCTCGAGCGAGATTCGCCAACTTAAGTTGGATGAAGTTCGCCAACTTGAACATATGAGTAAAGTTCGTTGTTCTTAATTAAACTTCGCTTTATCTTGTCAACACTTAGTTGATATGGATGGTCTTCACTTATGAGCGAGGTTTTGCCTTTGCTCTTGAGTATGACGACTAATTTTTTATCTTCGTCTACTAACTCATTTGCTGTCTTTGTACAGTTGCCTATTCGAGGGCCCTATGGATCGTCACAATCATTTCGGCCATGATGGGACTCATGATCCCGAGGTGTCACATGTTTTTGACGAGAATGCACCTCTATTCCTTTAAGGTAGTAGCCAAGAGAGGATCGAGACTATCCGTACAGACAGCTATAGGACTTTGCAGGAGATAATCATTAACGCGAAGTTCTCAATCCCTCATGAAGACGTATCGGTGAAGCCGCATTTCCTCTTTGGAGAAAGTGTCCTAGTGGCAACTCTCTTCAATTGGGGAGAAGAGTACTAGTATTACGCTCAGAGAGATCGTAGGTTTGCTTTACCAGTGATAGTGCGTACAGGCTTTGTGAATGAGGATGCTCCGGTTAATAAAGTTGCTATTATCCCGAATACCTTTGGGAATGAGAAGAATGATGCTCGGTATCTTGATGGGAATGCCAAGTTTTCAGACTGGATTAAATCAACAAATACCCAGTGGTAAACCCATTTGGTGAACTTGGCTCTTATCACCTTTGAGGAGAGATTACGAGAGATGGGGCTTTATGCTGTAGTGAGAGCTTTCAAGTATGGTGTCGAGATTCGTGCACCTATTCTGTACGGTATTCTGGAGCTGTACAACGTTGATAGTAACACCTTCACTCCGATAGGGAAGATTGGGATTGCTCTTCACGAGATGTTTGAGGTATCTCGTTTGTCGATGGGAAATCGTCTGTGCGATGAGTGTTTTCCTACTAACGAGGAATTGAACACTTTCTCCCACACTGCCCAAGTTGCGGAGGCATTTTGGGAACTGATTTGTCATTTCCTCATCAACCAAAGGACTACGGTGAGCACTGGGTACGATTATACTATGCCTCGTATTACTTGTGTAAAATGCCTATTTCCCAACGTTAGCAAGAAGGGAGATATAAGTCCAATCTCTCCAACCACAGAGGCTTATGTTAAGACTAGCATCTTCAAGGATGACATCGTATTACACACTGCTGACTTTGATGTGTGCGGGTTCCATGCTAGAGATCAATTTGAGAGCTTCCATCATCAAGCGAAGAAGTCAATATCTGAGTTTGTGTTGCTCGCAAGGTTCTTCTCAATCTGGCTGAAGGGTTATCGCATATCCATCAAGGTGCTATATCTTGCTGTGTTGTTAGCCTCTCAGTACAACTTAGCTCTCTTACCAGCAACGATTAGCTGCATTCATCATGGCCTAAGGGAGTTAGCCACTGAATATCTGAAGCAGGAAAAGCATTGCACAAGGAATCTAGTGCCCAATCCTAGGGTAGAATTACCATATACGTACTTAGTAATATGGTTCACTCAGCACAGCTCTCCACTGATGTCAGCTATTATGCCTGATGGAGCGAAAGTTACCTTGCTCCAGAGGTACAAACGTTCGAATCAAGTGCCCAATTCTAGGGTGAAGTTGCCATATACATGTTTAGTAATATGGTTCACTCAACATTGCTCTCCACCGATGTCGGGCGCTATGCCTGGTGAAGCGAACATTGACATACTCCAGAGGTACGAACGTTCGAAATGGATGGTTAAGTACCTTGTCGGGGTTCGCAGAATTCTTCAGAACAAGAACCATTATCGTCGTTACTGCTGTTTCCCCTTCACTGACAGCGTAAATCTTGATGACGAGTTCGAAGACAGCATGAGCAGTAAGCGCTTCACCAGCTTGCCTAATGGGTGTTTCAACTGGTTGGTCACCTCATCGCTAGGTTGAATGGTACAGAGTGCTACATCGAGCCCTACTTGCTGTGCCGATTTGCTTGTCAATTAAGCTACGATCAGCTATACGTCGCAATCCAAATCCGGGATTGCTACGAACATGAAGCTTGGTCGATGGGGCTCGTGCTTAGTATCACTTTGTTGCTAGGGTTATAGGAGCTAGATTCTCACTTCTCCAACATATGCCCAACTGTTATATAACGCTGGGGTTTTGCAAGGGTACAGCAAAGTGAGCGTTCCTCCTCCTAACTTTCAGGTGAACAAAACTAATTTGTTTTGGAACAGCCGTCGATACAAGGAATTCTCTAGGAAAGGTCCAAATGGTAGAGCTCCTGGACTCTGGGAATTTCTTGCGAAAGGTGTGTCAGATGAGGATTGAGAAGCGCCAGGTGAACACCGTGCACCTCAAAGGCATGTTAGTATTAACATCCAAGAGCTAACTGAACCTATGATTCGCCAGGAGGCGCCTGGTAGAGGACAGTGGAAAGGGAAGAGACCGTTGCACATCCCTCCTCCTCCGCAAGCTTCAAAGAAGCAACGTTTAGCATCTCCTAAGCCTGAATCTATGCTTGGAGGCTCTTTCAGGATTAGAGAAGAGTCTCCTGCAGTTCCAGTGCGAGAACCTAGGATTGGCTCTTCGGGTGATTTCTGTTTACATGTTCATGACTTTCATCTTGAAGTGTTTTTAGCCAATGCGCTTCTTTTATGCAGGTAAAGAGCCAATTCCTCTAGACGATGAAGAGGAGCAAGTGGATAATAGGCATGACGACACTGATGTCTATTTGACTGAGCCTGACGACGCAGGCAATATCGGTGACACCGGCGGCTCTTTGTACATGCTAAGTACTTTCAGTCAGTCTTTGTGGTTGCTCCACTTTTGGTAACTGACGTTTCGTCTGTCTAACAGATGACGGACCTGACTTCGGGACCGTGGGTGAAGCAATGCCTACGTCCTTTCTTGCAAGCGGTCTTTTTGAACCTGTGATTGACTTTGAGGGCGCTTCTGGTGTTTTGGCATCGGCTCCTGCCATCGAAATGACCAAAGCTCCTGCGCCAGCACCCATTTCATTAGTGCGACGGAAACAGATCGTTCACAGATCTTTCGATGATGATGACGATACTTTAGTTTCTCCCATGCCGACAGGGGCTGGAAAGGTGATGCCATCAAGTCCTAAACCTCGTTCTGATAAAAGTCCAAGTGTGGTTGCAGCTACTCTTAATGAGCCGTATGTCTTGTCCACGAGTATTGAAGTTGTACCTGTGGATGTACCTATGACCACAGCGATGGTTGTAAGGACAACGGTCTCGTCCACCGTCTCAAGCATCTTGGTCACGCTCGCATCGTTCCTCGTGTCGGGCAACGAACAGATACAAGTCTTGCCAACTATCTCCCCGACTACCACGAATGCAATGGTGCAATCTATTGAAGCAAGTCCTTCGAGTTACTTGGAGATTCCCCAATCTTCTGATCTCGAGGACTTGGTCGAGGTGGAGATAAAGATTTTGACTGAGAGTCTGATAAGATTGTTCAACCAGTATGTCGTAGCCACCTTGAACCCGCAAAGAGGGTTATCTACCCGCACTCTTAAATTATTGAGAGATTACCTGAATGTTTTGACGTAAATTGTCGATTTTGTCCTTACTGAACCTTTCAAGACGGCACTGACAAAGCTGAATTTTATTGCCGAGAACTGCATGGACTTCGTACGGCTGATCTTGATAATATTGCTAAGGTCGAATTCCGTCGTTTGCTGAGGAGACTGATGTTGGATCAAACTGGTAGAGGTGTAGTGTTAACATGACAGTTTAATCAAGTTGACAATATTCAGAGGTGTAATGTTAACATGACAGTATGAGGATATTTGACAGATGTGTAATGTTAACCAGTCAAATAGGATGACTGACAGGTGTAATATTAACCGGTCGGTTCAAAGGAGTCCAAAGGATGACTACTGTTTGGAAGTATAGTGTTAACTTAACGGTAGGAAATTGATGGAAGTGGAATGTTAACTAATCGATTTTTGATAAGAACAAATTGACAGAGGTGTAGTGTTAACCGGTCAAATTCGCTAAGATAGGTCGACAGAAGTATAATGTTAACCGATCGACGAAATGAACTGACAGATGTGTAATGTTAACCAGTCAAATCATTTGAAATGAGAAACCATTCAGAGGTGTAATGTTAACATGACGGTTTGATCAAGTGGGTATTGTTCAGAGGTGTAGTATTAACATGACAGTGATGAAGATATATTTAGAGTCGATATTGTTCAGAGGTATAATGTTAACATGATAGTGATGATGTATCTAGAGTCAAGCAGAGGGGTAGTGTTACCTTGACTCGTTGGGGATTTTGAATCAAGATCAATTCTGGTCAGAGGTGAAAACTTAAACGTGATCAGAATCCCTGTGGGGAGATAGTAATGATCAAAATTACGGGTAGTATTTCTTAAAATTTCCCGTTGATTGGCATCATGAGGCTATTGTCATGTTGATCAATTAGGCGATATGTTCCATTTGAGTAGATTGTCTTTACTATAAATAGACATTCCCATTTGGCTTAGAATTTGTTTTTTGTCTTGTGCGTCATGACCATAGGTCGACGAATGGCTTAGACCAAGTTACTTTCTTTGAATGATCGTTCTTTGATTCTCTTGTTGAAGGCTCTCGAAATCCGTGCTTGTAGATCTCGATTCTTTACTGAGCTTGTTGTTTCAGCTCATCTAACACTTCTAGTTTTTAGAGGCGTTTTTGATGATGTTCTTCGGTTGTCATCTTCCCGGTAATGGGGATTCTCAATGACGGTACCTGAAGTTCTAGTAGAATTACGACTTTGCATCCGTAGACTCAGAAAAATAGCATGGAGCCAGTGGAAGTGCGGACTGTTGTTTGATAAGCCCATAGACACTCCAAGTTACTCATCCCAATCTCGTTTATTAGAGAAGACTAACTTCTTCAGAAGTTTGATGATGGTTTTGTTGAAAGCTTCAGCTAGACCATTAGCAGCTGGATTGTATGGCGTAGAAACCACATCTTAAATTCTGAACTTGTTGCAAAATTTAAATAACGGTTAATTGATGAATTGCGGACTGTTATCGTGAATGATTCATCTAGGAACGCCGAATCAATAAATCATGTGATGTCTCAAAATTTTAATCACTTAAGATGTATTGACTTCTTTGAGAGGAGCAGCCTCAGACGAGTTGGAGAAGTAATCTGTGATGACCAGGACGAATCGATGGTCTTTAGCGGACGGCAAATTTTTGGCCCAATGATGTCCTTGCCCCAAGTTTCAAGCAATTCTTCCGGAGGTTGATGTAGAAAATCAGCGTGAGCTTGACACACATGATATCGTTTAGTATACGCTACCATATCTGCTATCATATCGGTCATTAGTAACCTAGATGATAAAGTCGATCCTGAAGTTTAGGACCTGTTTGGTGAGCTCTATATGCTCCATCATGGGCTTCCTTTAATGTTTTTTGAGCTTCAGTTGGTGATAAGCATCAGAGCAAAATACCGTTGAGAGATCGTCAGTACAAAGTCTGCGTGACAGAATCATATAGAAGAAGCAGAGCCCTTCTTTGAATAGAGATTGCTTGTTTCAGATTATCTGGTAGTATCACGTGCAAGACAGAGTCGATGATTGGGAACCGCCAATCATTGTCCTCGAAGTGAGTTGCCATGACATGCACTTCGTTAGCTTCAAGAATTTGCTCCAGAGACCATAATTGATGGCTAACCACGGTGATGCATCGGGTAGATTTAGATGTCAAAGCAAGTGTGGCTGCAAGGGATACTAGAGCGTCTACATGAGTGTTCTCGAGGCGAGCTACGTAGCTAATGTAGAAGCATTCGAAGGACTGGGCAAGCTTTGTTACCGTTTTATGGTAGGGCATGAGATCATTGTGACGGACCTCATATTCTCCTTTGATCTGATTCACGATTAGCTTGGAGTCACCGTGGGCTTCAAGATAGTTGTAGACCGATTACAAGGGCATTATACTCGGTTGCATTGTTAGAGCATGGTTCGATCAATGAGTATGCCTGAGGAAGAATATGTCTATGAGGATCGATCAACACTACCCCACTCCTATGATAATTTCTCCTTTGTGGTGGTTGTCGTGACGCGTCGTCGAAGTAAAGTTGCAATATCTGATGGTCTGAAGTAGTATTCGACTCAATGACTTCGTCCGGGACATCTTCATAGAGCTTAGAAGACCCGGGAGTAAGATGTTCTACCAGAAAATCTACTATTGCTTGACCTTGACTGCTTTTTGCGGCACGAATGTCATGTCGTACTATAAGAGCATTATCACCCATTTTGCTAGCCTAAAATTCAGTGATCCAACTTTCGTCATGAGTATTCATAGACGATTAACCCTTGAAATCACGTGAATAAATTGGCCAGTGAGGTAGTGTCACATCTTCTGAATTGTAAAGATCAATACTAAACATTCCTTTTCGATTGGATTATAGCGATGCTTGACGCCAATTATAGCCCGACTGAGGTAGTAAATGACTTGCTCGTGGTCATTGTCATTCTTCTAGGCAAGGAGTGCTCCAAGATAATGGTCCATTGTTCTGACATATATCAGCAATGGTTTACCTAAAACTAGTGCGACTAGAACCGGTCGCATCATGAGATAATCTTTAATATCGTTTAAAGCTTTTTGACAGGTGTCATCCCAGATTGATGAAACATCTTTCTTCATGAGTCTCTGGAATGGTTGATACTTTTCAGACAGGTTGGCGATAAACCTTCGGATGTAGGCTAATTGTCCTTATAGTCCTCTGAGTTTTTTGAGATTTCTCAGAGGTGGCATCTCTTGGATAGCTTTTACTTTTTCAGGGTCAACATGTATTCCCTTAGATGTCACAATAAACCCTAAAAATTTGCCTAATGATACTCATAGGAAGGATTTGGTTGGATTCATTTTGAGCTAGTGTTTTCACATAATTTCAAACACCGTTCTCAAATCACCAATGTGATCTTGTTTGTGACGACTTTTGATCGCGAAGTCGTCAATGTAGCACTCCACTGTCTTACACAAATATTTACGAAAGATAATGTTCATAGCGCGTTGATAAGTAGCTTCAGTATTTTTCAGACCGAAGGGCATTACTGTATAACAGAATACTCCTAAGGGTGTTTTGAAGGCTATGTGTTTTTGATCATCTAGATGCATTTTGATTTGATTGTATCTAGAAAATCCGTCCATGAAAGATATCCACTCAAACCCGCACGTGTTGTAAACCATAATATCCATGATAGGGATAGGGAACTCGCCTTTCAGGTAAGCGAGATTCAGATCCTAAAAATCGATGCAAATTCGGATCTTACTGCTCTTTTTCATCACCACCACGATATTAGCTAGCAAATCAGGGTGTTGTTCTTCATGGATGAATCCACATTGAATGAGTATGCGGATTTCCTTCTCGATCTACTCCATCAATTCAGGACGGAAGCGTCATTATTGTTGTTTGACCAGCTTAACGTTAGGGTTGATACCTAGGCAATGTACAACCATATTGAGATTGACCCGACATTGTCTTCATAGCTCTAGGTGAAGACGTTGATGTATTCTTGCAGGAGAACTATGAGTTGTTCCTTTTCAGCGGATGATAGACTCTCGCTGATGAAGATGGGTTTGGGGTTGATTTAGTCACTTATGTTAATCTGAGCCACTTTATCTTTGGTGGATGGCTCCCTAACTTCAAAACGTGATTCCCATTGTTTCTCAGGTTGCTTTGCTCATGAATCATCTCTAGGATCCTCGAACACTCTAGATTCATCGAGATCTATGGTTTGGTTGTATGAGACCATATTGACTGTGAATTCACTACGTAAGGCTCTAAGGCTGATGTCAAAATCCCAATTGGACGTGTCTGAAGAACTGCTTAGAAAATTGTCAGATGTTGGTCCTGTCTGTAGCTCGCCTTCGGGAGAAATGTAACCGAGTCCTTATTTGGTTCGATTGTAATAATCGAAAACTTCACCTTTTGGAATAAAAGGGGTTAAAAAGACTCTTAGTCCTCTATTAAAATTCAACCCTTATTTTGCAGTTAGGCTATATCCTATTTTTACCATAATTTGCTAAGACTGCTAGTTGTATCGGGAGAATTCCGGCGCTGCTTTAGCTTCTTCATCAAAGTTTGATAAGTGAGGTTGTTTCTCAACTTTTTCAAAGATGATTGGATCCAAAATGTCCTCATTAGATCGGACCATGAATGTGACATCCTCCGAATTGTCTAGTTGCTTGTAAGCGGAGTACGATTCGCTTATTAGCATGTGCAATGCCGACTCCAAAGCTAGCCTGGCCATCATAATTTCAACTCTTGAGTTTTTAGACTCAGAGTCTAAATAGTAGTCGTACGCAAACTCTATTTCATTAAGGATGATCTTCTGCGGATTGGTCGATACAGAGGTCTTCTAGGGTAATTACAAGTGGATCTATCTCTCAGATTAAATCATCGATGAGATCTAACTTGACATCTGCTTCACTACCATTATCCTCATCATTGGGGAGGACCATCTCGATTATGTGATTTTCATCATACAAGAGAGAGTTTGTGAAGTAATTCTTCACCCCCTTGAAAGGATAGTTTTCAGCTTCGACTCTCTATTTGACCCTCAGTCCATCAATGTATTGGAAACACTGGTGAAGTGTTGAAGGGACGATCATGTTAGAGTGGATCCAAGGTCGTTCAAGGAGTACGTTGTAAGGTATCTCAACACTGATGGCATAGCACGTTACCTCCATCTTCAAATTTCTGATCTAACATTTTAAGTCGGATCTTTCCAAGAGATCGGCTACTTGCTAGAGTTAAAGTTGTGTATGGATGTAGAAGTCTATGAGAGGTTTTGGAAGGGACTACCAAGAAAGCTCAAGAGCCTTCGCAGACTTATGCTCAGCGCGGAGCCCTGGATCGATGTAAATTCTCTCGACCATTAACGACCCTATATACCCCGTGTAGTAGAGGGGTCGGTTCTGATGATGATCTTTAACAAGTATATCTTCCTGAGTGAAAGTGATACAAGGCATTTGCCGCTGGTATTGATAGCACTGTTTGTATTCTTCATCTTTGGGAGGTTCGGTCATGTAGGTGAGAAATGTCTCACTATCGTTGAGGGCCTTTTTCAAAGCTTCTCTCGTGTCCTTAGACAAACGTAAGAGTTCGAATAAGGTTATACGAGCTGAAATGTTGGCTAGCTGAACCATGATGTCGTATTTGATTAGGGTCTTAGGGTCACTTGGAGGACGTTGTAAAGCTTTATTGAACCGAGTCTTCTTTTGCTTAGTCAGTTCAGGTTTTTTGGACATTCTTAGCTAATTGTAATCCCTTAGGTAATCTTTACCAGATCTCATTCCTGTCATAGCCACTTTCACTCTCTAAGTTAGTGAGTGAAGTGACATGTAGAGATTTTTCTTTGAGGATCGTAGAGATGACATTGCAGGTCTTCATCTTACGCTTATTCTTAGACTTCTAAAGAATCCAGTCCTCATCTTGAAGAAGATCGGGATATGCCCACATTATTTCTCCTCTCGTCATGATGAGCGGAATCAAGCCTTTCTTGCGATGGTTTTGGCGGTCATAATTCGCCACCTCCATTCTCGCAATAGGAATAGAGACAACGCCGCTTTGGACTTAAATTTCTAGCATGGAGCCAAATTGAAGAGTCACTATGTTGACAGTAACTTTCTTTTGCTCAGGTTTGAGCTTGAGGATCCCTGATTCGACGAATATTTGAATCTTATCCTTAAGAATATAGCAGTTCTTTGTCGGATGTCCTAACATTCTGTGATAGAGACAATAGTTGGGGTCGTCGATCTTTCTAACTTCTTCAGGGCGTCGAGCTTCTAGGAGGTTCAAACGATTCTCTTTGTTGAGCACATGAAAGATGGCGACTGTACATTCATCCGTGAACAAATAAGTGCGCTGAAAGTTCTTCCTTGGCTCTCTTTGTTGGTTGTTACTTGAATCATGGACTCCAACTACAAAAGTCTCTTTGAATTTTAGTTGTGACGTCTACCCTTGCTTGTCCTTGTTACCCTTACAGTTGGTGCGGGGCTCGGACTTGTTAAAACGGTCTGATTACTTTTCAGCTATCTCAGCCTGTTCCATCAAATCCTTCTAAGTGTAGGAAATGATGGCACCCGTGTGAGATTCAATCCGTGCCATGGAATTGTGTCAACAAGTTTAAAGCAGCATCGATAGAGGCATATCTCGACATCACATTGTTAGGTTGTGATACCTCTCGATGTATTCTCTAACTGTCCCACTTTCGCTTTGTTTTTTAGAAAAAAGTTTGTCCATAATAACGTCAGATTGTTCCTCGTGGAATTGTAAGAGAAACTTTGATTCTAAATCTGCCCAAGATCTGATTGAACCTTCGGGCAAATTTTAGAACCAATCAAAAGTTACCCCCTGGAGGGTGCCAATAAACAAACATACCTTAATGACATTGTTACTCACTATGTTTCTAGTTTGCTGACGGAAGTACTAGATATGCCAATTCGGAGAATATTTGCCATCAAACATATGTAATGTAGGTGGCTTGAACTTCATCGGATAGGGAACCATATCTCACTCGACGAGATAAGGTCGGATGATTCTGACCTTCTTGAGCTCAGTTCGTTGATTAAGAACATTTAGCTATTTCTGAATATCCTCCAAGGTTTTCGCTTCCTTATTTAGCTTCGACGGTGTTGTGCTTTTGATCTTGGCGAAGTTTGTTTGGCTTTCAGCTAAGCTCAAACTATTTTCGGCGAAGGTGGCCCTTGCACATGCGAGGGTTGTTTTAGAACTGAGATTCACACTGTGGCAAATTCTGTGACTACTATGTACAGTCGTTGTTGCAGAGATTTGGTTCTTGAAAATAGATTCCTCCAACTTTGCGTGGTCAAATTCAATGACCAACGTTTTAGCAAAAGACCCGAAGTTCTTGGTGTTGACGTTCGACACAATCTTCTTGTCGGAGGAGAAGGAAGTCCCCAGCGGAGTCGCCATCCAGTTTCGAGTTCTTTTGTATTGCAATTGACGCAAATTACAATAAAAAATACAGTAAAACAAAGGAAAATTTTATATTTTCTGAGGCTCTTTTCTGTATGCCTGTGGAGCGTCGATCTTGTACTCCATTGATGCGTCGATTAAGACAAGGGGCATTTTGCTGTTGATGAGAGTTGAATTGTTTGCAATATAACTCGGTCTTCTCTTAGCAATATTTCTCAATGGAATCGCAAGTGCGATGTGTGCTGATTCTTCTACCAAACTTTTCGAACCATTTAAAATGGAAGATCTCTTCTTTTATAGGCTAAAAGAGTTAATAGCCCCTTTAATTGTGGGTTAAGTAGATATTAAAGTAGGAGTTAGTGGGGAGCAGCTATCCCTTGAAAATAGCTCTGAAACGACTATTTGGGCGAACTTTGCGGACTTAGCAAGGCTCATTAAAGACATGGGCGAAGTCACTGCGGACGTGGGCGTGCCTTCTTACGAAGTAGATAGCTTGGTTAACTAGACATGGACGAAGTTCATTAGTTGACGAGCTTCTCCTATGAGTCTAAATTTGACACAAAATTCGACTCTAGACTTGGTCGACCAATGACGCCTTTTGACTCGGCCTAAGGCGTATGGTAGGAGTCGACTCGTGTTTTGACTTGGTCGGGTCAAGTCGACGTAGGCTGCTTGGCAAGCTTCGCTTTTGTCATCAAACGACTTTCGCTGCAGCTTGTTGTGGGATTGACTTTGGGCCTATTCAAAGTGTTTAGCCCATGAGCGTTCACTTCTTGGATCCAAGTTGATCATCGTTCTAAGTGAAAATACATTTTGACTGTCTACACTAGGTGTATTCGATGTAGTTTGGGATGTACTTGTTTGTCCATTGTTGGGGTAAAAAGTGCATTTCGAATATCATGCACTGTTTTTCCAGATACACTAAAAACCATTTAGAATTATAAGTTACTCCTTAGCTGTTTTTAACTATTATAAACGAGGAATAGTCTCCAAAAGCATACATCAATTAAGGGGGGAAACTACCTAAATTTCTGATATGGTTTTATAGTAAAAATTCCCAAGATGTAGCTAGAGCTGAGCTCATTCTGAGTTCGGTCTTGTTCCAAAAATACTCGAAGATTTGAAAGCATTGCAATTGAAAACCAACTTTTAGAAGGTCTTTTGATTGGAGCCTCTTGAGGAAACAGGAATTTCCTCAGCTCAAGAGGATCGCATTTATCTACCTTACCAAATTTAAGAAAAGGATTGGTTCAAAAGGGATCTACTAACATTCATCTTCAGCTAACAAATAAAACATAAGCTCGAAATAAGAGCATATCATGAATGAAGTTAAGTAACTCAAAAAGGAAATGGAATATCATTGTGTGAAGTTTCTGACATATAGTTGCCCAATGATATTGTTTTATCATGCAGAACGCTTAATTTTCAGAGTAAAAGGTTTACACCTTGATCGATATAACTAGAAACCAGGTTTAAGGACTTTCTAACTAAAATGGTAAAATATGTTCTATGGTGAAACTTATAATAGGTCATGTGAAAAGTTGGACTGAGTTACAAAGGGTGTTCAGAGACTCTTGAACGTGTCGTATAAAGAAACTTTACTCTTTAACAAAGTTCTCTATTTTCTCACAAGTGCAATGCAACATTATGCCACAGTTCTAGAATTTTTACAGTTTCCTTTGATCTTTATTGTTACAACCATCGCTAGAAACTACTAATGTCAAGTCAAATGGTGGAAGCACCTCAAACTCAAGTTACTTCTAGTTTGACTGCATCAACCAAGATACAGGTACAGCGTACACATGATGGAGAAAGATATATTTTAGGCGGGCTCTAGATTAGAATAGAATTAGATATAAGATTGTGGGAAGCGAATTGAATCGAGTGTTAAGGTACCATACTTGAATCTGTCTTTTAGTCTTACAATGCAAATTTGTATTCGCATTGAATCCTAAACTATATTTGTATTTGATTTGATTTAGCATATACTCAAATAGTTAGCAACTACTTGACTACAGAGTCCTCTTGATTAAAGAATTTGATTCAATTGATAATTCCCAAATTCATATTCATGAATTTTTCATTTACAAGGATTACGCTCGAGTCCGCAATTTGATTAATTTGATTAAATAATTTGATATGGGAAACATTTATTGCAGCATATTATGTAAACTTTTCCCATGTCTGATGCACAATTTAGACCTATCATCACAGAACTTATCAGAAACACAAAACTTCATGGTAGATTGTATATGCACGAAATGAGTATGTGATAAATTGACAATCTAACAAATCCAATATGAGCATCACATTAAAAAATGAATATTATGTTTAAATGACCATTTGAATCGAATTCGAATGAGTAGTTAGATGAACAATTCCCAACCTATTTGATAATTGGTTGGTTACCTCTATAAATAAAGATTATAAGTGACCTTTTTCTATTAATTTTCACCCCCTAATAAAGATTCTGTAAGATCTTAAAATATTAAGACTCACATGAAAAGTTTCTTAAATGAGATGGATAAATAAATCAATCAAGTAAACAAATAGACCTAGTTGCTTATGAATGAGAAGGAACATAACAAAGGATAGAAGAGTGCCATGTAACAGATACGCCAAACAAAAGAAATTTACTAGTAACCAGTGAACAAGAGTAAAAACAGAGCATCTACACCTCTAAACATACCAATTCCACCTCATCTTATTTACTGAAGTATAGGGAGATCATATGACTTTTTTTCCTTCAAGACATTGTCCAAATCTAGCTCAGATTTTAAGGTGCATTCATGTTCCTGCAGGGAAAGGAAATATGCTAAGCCAATCAGAGAAATCTCACCTGCTTATATGAAAATGTAAAAGACTTTATTGATCTATCCTGCTTCATGATATATCAAGAAAGAGTTCCGGTATGCCAACTGAACATCATATGTCCTAACACTTATTCAAAGAAAAATAAAATCTCTCTAAAAACACCAAACAAACACCATAATTGGATCTTACCTTTCAATTTATTTCAGCTGAAAGAGAATTAAGCATGAATTGTTGGGGGCTACCTTTTCAGGTTTATAGTGAAAAGAAGACAGATGAACTTAAATGGTGTTCTCAAGTACGAATAGATTGTAATTCTTTTAGAGCATGTTTGGTAATTGGTGCCTTATAAGCCACTTAGAGATGCTAGGTAAATAGCTTATTTTGGCTTACAAGCCACCAAAAATTAATCTAGGGTACTGTAGCTTATTTTTGGTGTCTTATAAGACATGGGATTTGACCAAATAAAAGACAAATATGTGGCTTATGATTTCACAAATTTGAATGTCTCGTCTAATAACTCACCATCTAATCCGTGTCTTTTTTGGTCATTTTCAGAGCAATGATGGATTATAATTCACCCATTTGCCAAACATTCTACTACTGAAAATAGATTATAATCCACTAAATTTACTAAACACTCTAGATTATAATCCACTAGGATTATAATCCATTTTGGATTCTAATCTAAGTGGACGATAATCCAAAGTTTCCAAACATGCTCTTAGTCTCACACCACTAGGAGTTCTCCAACATGACTAGTGTATCACGCATAAATATAGAATTTATCTAGCATTTTATGATTTTATTTTTTATTGTTACTTACAGTTTCAAAAACTTTATCGCTGAAACTTCCACTCTTTACTGCAGCAAATCTATCATTCTTCTCTTCTTCCAGACTTTTCTCAGAATAGCAGAACTTGAAGGACATCAACAGGTTTGTTTTCAGCATTATGACAAGGCCTCTCTTGTCCTTAGCTTCCAAATCCTCACACAGTGTCGCTCCGTAGCTGATCCCATCAAAAAGCCTAGTTGATGAAGAGCCAGATAACAGCGCTTTCAGGAGAGAGGATTTGGAAGAAAAACTTCATAGAAAATTCATGTAGACCACAAACTGAATTTCTCTGACTGCATACAGCATAATGCTATGAGTGACCATGTGACCACAATAACACTTTTCCTGGGGTATAATATAGTGTTATATAAATTGTGATGATGCAGAAATCCCAAAGAAATATGTTATAGAGGTGATAATACAGAAGTCCCAATGAAATATTGCATGTCCACGATGCAGGGTGCAAAATGGCACTTTAGTTCCGATGCAGTGTCCAATTAATAAAGGCTTCAATTGTACGTCAGCACCTCAGCAGGTTCCTGCTTTCTGAAAATGAGCACTATATTCCGAGAATGCATCTTGGAGATAGCTCACTTGGAGAAAGCCAAAATCTAGTTACAACCCAAATGCTTTCCGAGAATGCATCTTGGAGTTAGCTCACTTGGAGAAAGCCAAAATCTAGTTACAACCCAAATGCTAATTGCGTGGTAGATAAGATGTTTGATAGTCTGCTGTATAATATCATGCATGGAGATGTATACGCGAAAGGGGATGAAGTTATCAATTTATAGGAAGTACTGAAAACAAACTCTAATATCTATCAAAAACATACAACGGTGCTAATTTTTATGATAAGAATTTCTAACCCTCGTAATGATATGAACAAACCTGCAACAGTTCACTGTAAACTTAAATGCCCAAGTGCGGTTTGTATGGCATTATTAGAAGCTCAGAGAACCACCAAATGCATTCACATATCACTTGATTAAAGTCCTAAAGTATTATGATAATATATACCTTGACAAGGGCCCAGTCCTGAATTTGAAAGTGATGTCATGTAAAAAATAATTGAAACGTTACGAAATTATGGAAAGAGATTTGTCGTTACCCTATTTTATATGTTGGTCAATAAACCTAGCATAGCATGACTATGTTTCATAAAAACGTTAATATTACTATCACTACCCAGTTTTATATGTTGGTCAATAAACCTAGCATAGCATGACTATGTTTCATAAACACGTTAATATTACTGCATCGTTACCGAGTTTTATATGTTGGTCAATAGACCTAGCATAGCATGACTATGTTTCATAAAAACATTAATATTACTACGTTGTTTATTTAAGCTGAAGTGAACAAAACATAAGCCCAGGTGATTTTTTGAAAGGGAACACTGGACATTGATAAACTGAATCAGTTTTTCATGTTTATTTACTGATATTCAATAAACAAGATAAAAGACAGCCTCTTGGGATCTTGACCGTCCAACAGTTTTGTCAACAAAATGAAGCAGTTTTTCATGTTTATTTACTGATATTCAATAAATAAGACAAAAGGCAGAACCTCAATCAGCTAGTATTTCAATATATCTGGAGCTGCAAAAGTTTCAATATATGCGGACAACTAAACGGTCAAAGTCTACTCCTACAAAGATTATCATGTTTGTTTATTCTCTTGACAAAACTCAATCACTTTATTTGATTTTGTAAAATTCCGATTTGATCAAATATGGATGGTAGTGTTATTGGACCGAAAAGTTGGAGAAAAGAACGAGTTAGACCTTTAACTTTACTTTCCTTACATCTAAACAATGAAAATGTACGAGATAACTATAGCTTGACATTTCGATTAAGCAATATGTTTATTCAATTTAAGCACACATGGCAACTTTCTACTGAAAAGTGAGTCCATAGAGCTTTTTCACTGCTAAGCATCCGAACTTGGGTGATCTATCCATGACCAAGATGAAGCTCAGGCGAAACAAAATCTAGATGATTTGCAACTGATGTCGGAGATCACCATATGATGTCGGAAACTATAAAATTCATAGTGTCCATATCTTGTTCTAAATGCAGTCTTCAACACATCTTCATCCTTAATCTTGAGCTGATGATAACCAGGTCGAAGGTCAATTTTCGAAAACACCTAGACGCCCTTCAACTGATCCAATAAATCATCAATCCGAGGCAAATAATATTTATTCTTTATAATCTCATGCTCCCATCTTTCTTCTTCACAAAAAACACTGGAGCACCCCAAGGGGATACACTCGGCCTGATGAACCCCTTATCTAACAACTCCTGCAATTGAATCTTCAACTCCCTCATCTCTGTTGTTACCATTCGATAAAGTGCTTTTGAGATCGGCCCTGTTCCAAGAATCAAATCAATACCGAACTCAATCTTCCTGTCAGGTGGTAGTCCTGGCAAGTCTTCAGGAAAAACTTCAGGGTATTCTCGGACAATTGGAATTTCATCCAAAATGACTTCCTTCTTCTCGGTACAAACTACACTAGCAAGATAACCCTGACAACCTTTTCTTAGAAGTCTACAAGCTCGCATAGCTGAAATAACACATGGAGCCTGACAACCTTTTCTTAGAAGTCTACAAGCTCGCATAGCTGAAATAACACATGGAGGTACACTAACACCCGTCCCATCGAAACAAAACTCGGACTCCCCAGAAATTCTGAATGAAACTCGCTTCTGAAAACAATCTAGATATGCATGATAAGTAGAGAGCCAATCCATACCAAGAATAACATCAAAATTATGAATATCAAGTAACACAAGATTCGCAGGCATGGTTTGATCTCCCACTACGACCTCACATCCCTTAAAGATGTGATTAGTGATTATACAATCGCCAGATGAGGTAGTAACTGATAGCTCAGATTCTAAAAATTCCGAAGTTCTACCTAACTTACTAGCAAAGTTATGAGATATAAATGAATGAGAAGAACCAGAATCAAACAACACATGTGCGAGCTGAGAGGAAATAACGAGTGCATCTGTAACAACAGAGTTAGATGCAAGAGCATCCTGCTTCATCAAGGCAAATACTTTCCCTTGTGCCTTAGATTTCTTACCATCACCAGATGTAGGCTTCACTTTATGATCATCAGTCTTGGGTCCATTCTTTATTGGACAATCCTTCGCAATATGTTCCTGCTTGCCTCACTCATAACAGCCTCGAAATAAAGGACAAAAACAACCTTTGTGATTATTACCACATCTATAACACTGTCCATCATGCCTATGAATAGGACCTGTCCTCTGCACAAACTGTCCCGATCTCTGTACTGGAACTCCTGACCTCCGAAATGCTGGCTTCTTAAAAGGCCTAAAAGCTGACTTATCTTTCTGATTACTCTCATCCCTTATCCGCTTCTTCTGGACCTAGTTCTTATTTGGTTCATCCGCAATCTTTTCTCCCTTGCTTTTTCAGCCCTTTTTGCTCGCTCCACTGCCTCCTCAAAAGTCTTTGACATAACCAGTGTAACCTTCGTATGGATTTCTGACCTCAGCTCATTTTCAAACATCTCTATCTTATCAAATTCTTCTACAACTAGCTTAGGTGTATATCGAGATAATTCATTAAACTTAGCTTCATATTCTTCCGCTATCATGTTATCCTGCTGCAAATCCATAAGTTCTCTCTTCTTGCAAGATCGGACATACAAGGAAAATTTTTCTCCCTGAATAATTTAACAAATCTGCTCTAAGGAACATCCTCCCCCTCAAGTGATAAACTGACCTCCTTAGTTTCCCACCAAATCTCTACATCTCCCTCCAGCGTAAAAGTAGCATAAATAACTTTTTGTTCCTCTGAACACCCCAAAGCTCTAAAGTACTTCTCCATTTTCTTCAGTCATTCCTGTGCCACCGTTGGATCAGAACCTCACTGAAAAGACGGTGGAGACATCTTAAACTTTTTAAAATCACTGCCAATAAGTTTAGTCTTCTTTTGTATATCTAGTGCTTCACTCAGCTTCTCAGTTGTCTCTGACTGCTTTTCAAGGATCTCCATCTGCCTCTCCATGAATCCACTCTGCATCTTAATAAAACTGGTGAGTCCTTCAACCCCCAACTGGGCTTCGATAATCCCTCTCGCAGTCCTAGCAGTACGAATAGTCATACCCCCACGAGTTCTTGGTCCAGATCTTCCCCTGGCATTCCCATTAGGAGCCTCATTTACAACATTAGGAGGCTCGATGTTTTGCCAACCTGCACCGTCATTTCCACCATACCTAGTCCGAGGACACCTACTCGATTGGGGTATACTCGAAGGTAGCGTAACCCCCACATTAACATCAAGTCTAGGAGAAGAGCGCCTCGCTGCAACATTAGAGCCTCTCTTGCCACGAGCCATCTCAATCTAACATTACCATAAACAAATATGTTTAGTATAAAATATTCATCGTATTAATCATTATTAAATTAATTCATAACATATTCATCACAAGCATAAGTAATCAAATAATATTCCCATAAAACACATACACTAGACATGCCTTAAACTACCCGGACTAAGCATTTTACCTTTAAGAAAACAAAACTAAAGAAATTATGTGATCTATGGCTCTAAGCTTATATACCCCTATACCTGAAATTTGATCTGATAATGTTTATATTATCTCCGATCACACTTCAAAATAAAATATCAACTTTTGTTTCTATGCATCAAAATCCAATATATATATTTAGTCACTCCAAAATCATCTAGGAGCTACAACCTGACACAGAGATTGAGTTCGCTATTGATTTGATTCCAGGAACAAGGCCGATCTCAAAAGCACCTTATCAAATGGCACCAACAGAGATGATGGAGTTGAAGACTCAATTGCAGGAGTTGTTAGATAACGGGTTCATCAGACCGAGTGTATCTTCTTGGGGTGCTCCTGTGCTTTTTGTGAAGAAGAATGATGGGAGAATGAGATTATGTATAGATTACCGAAATTGAATAGGGTGATCGTGAAGAATAAATATCATTTGCCTCGGATTGATGATTTATTTGATCAGTTGAAGGACGCCTAGGTTTTCTCAAAGATTGACCTTCGATCTAGTTATCATCAGCTCAAGATTAAGCATGAAGATGTGTCGAATACTGTATTTAGAACAAAAGATATGGACACTATAAATTTTTAGTGATGTCATTCTGATTGACAAATGCCCCAGCTGTTTTTATGGAGTTAATGAATAGGGTATTTAGGTCTTATCTCGATCAGTTTATAGTTGTTTTTATTGATGATATTTTGGTCTACTCTTGAAGCCGGGAGGAACATGAAGAACACTTAAGAACTATTTTGCAATTATTTTTGGAATACAAATTGTATGCAAAGTTGAAAAGTGTGAATTTTGATTGGAGTGTCTCATTCTTGGGGCATGTTATTTCTAAAGAAAGGGTGTCAGTGGATCCTTCAAAGATCGAAGCAATTGTTGATTGGAAGAGACCTAGCATCATGACCGAGATACGAAGCTTCCTGGGATTGACTCGTTACTATAGAAGGTTTATCGAGGGATTTCCCCGCATTGCAGTACTCTTGACTTGATTGACTCAGAAAGGGGTCAAGTTTCAGTGGACGGAGAAGTGTGAGTAGAGCTACCAAGAGTTAAAAGATTGGTTAGTGTCCGCACTCATACTCGCGATTCTTTCTGGATCAGATGGATTTATGATATACAAAGATGATTCTCATATTAGCCTCGGTTGTGTCCTTATGCAGCATGGGAAAGTAGTAGCATATGCATCCAGACAGCTTAAATCATATGTAAAGAACTCCCCAACACATGGTTTGGAGTTAACTGTTGTTATCTTTGCATTGAAGATTTAGCGGCACTATTTGTATGGGGAGACTTGTGACATCTACACAGATCATAAGAGTCTTAAATATATTTTCATACTTAAAGAGTTAAATATGAGACAAAGGTGGTGGTTGGAGCTAATGAAAGATTATGACTTTAATATTTATTATCATCCCGATAAGGCGAATGTGGTAACTGATGCTTTGAGTAGGAAGTCTAATGCTAGTGTTGCCACTTTGATCACAAATCAGAAGTATATGTTGGAGGACTTGAGGAGACTTGATATTGATATTCGACTTTGAGGATCTGGAGTGATGTTTGCTCACCTTAAAATTCAGCGGTTTGTGGCAGCACAAAATGATGATCCAATTCTTGTAAAAATTAAAGCAGATGTGAAACGGGGACTTTAACATAATTTTATAGTTCATGATGGAGGTTTGAGATTCAAGAATCGCTTGTGTACCTAATAATCCGGAATTGAAGAAAGAAGTCCTAAATGAGGTGCACTGTTTGGCGTATACAGTTCATCCTAGGTCGACGAAGATGTATAGGGATTTGCGAGAGATATTTTGGTGGAATGACATGAAGCGGGATATTGTACAATTTATGTCTAAGTGATTGGTGTGTCAACAGGTCAAGATTGAACATCAAAAGCCTGACGGACTACTTCAGCCTCTTCCAATTCCTGTGTGGAAGTGGAAGGAGGTAACAATGGATTTTGTGACCGGTTTTCTTAGGAGTCAGAATGGTAATGACACTATATGTGTGATTGTTGATCGGCTTACTAAATCAGCTCATTTCTTGCCTTGTAAAATCATTCATTCTCTTGAGAAGCTTGCTGAATTATATGTTAAGGAGATTGTATGATTGCATAATAGAATACCGATGACTATTATATCAGATAGAGATTCGAGGCTTTGTTCTAGATTTTAGCAAGTCTGAATAATGCTTTGGGAACACAATTGGGTTTCAACACATCTTATCATCTGCAGACGGACGAGCAATCGGAGAGGACTATTCAGAGATTAGAGGATATGCTTCGTGCTTGTGTCTTGGATTTGAAAGGCAACTGGGAAAAACATTTGCCTTTGGTGGAGTTTGCATATACAATAGCTATCACTCTTGTATTAATATGTCCCCTTATGAAGCATTGTATGGTAGAAGATGTATATCACCTATTTGTTGGGATCAGGTAGGAGAAAGAAGGCAGCTCAGTCCTGAGATAGTGCATATTACTACTGAGAAGATTCAACAGATACGTGAGAGGCTTCGTATAGCTCAAAGAAGACAGAAGAGCTATGCCGATAATAGAAGAAGAAAGTTGGAGTTTGAAGTCGGCGATCATATTTTCCTTAGAGTATCACTTACTAAGGGAGTGATGAGATTTGGAAGAAAAGACAGGTTGAGTCCGAGGTATATTGGATCTTTTGAGATTCTGGAAAAAGTTGGAGCTGTAACATACAAAGTTGCCTTGCCTCCAGAGTTAGCAAAAATTCATAATGTCTTCCATGTATTAATGTTGAGGAAGTGTATACTTGATCCGAGTCACGTATTGAATTATGAGCCTCTTGAAATCAGGGAAGATTTGACATATTCAGAGTATCCAATTAGAATTTTGGACCGAAAAGAGCAAGATTAAGGTTAAGAATTGTTAAGCTAGTGAAGGTTTTATGAAAAAATCATTCAATTGAAGAAGTTACTTGGGAGCATGAAGATGAGATGAAGGAAAAATATCCTAATTTATTTAAAAACCCAGGTATGTTCAAGTTTTGAGGACAAAACTCCTATTAAGAGGGATAATATGTAATAATTCTAAGTTTCTTGGCTATATATATAAGGAAAAGTAAAGGGACTTTTGTGCATAAATTGTTAGAGGGTCTATTAGTAAAAAAGGGCCTTTATTAATATCCAAAAACCATATTTCTTTGATTCCCGTCAGCCTCTTCTTCCTTTTTCCCGTCCCTGTTCCGTTGCACACGCATATTAAAAATAAAAAGAAAACTAAAGCAGTGACTTTCTCGAACCTTAAGGTGCGTACCTGGGAGGAAAGGTAAACAAATAAATCCAAGTTTTACCTTTATCTAATCTCCATCTTTTGTCATATATTTGAATAGAAAAATGCTATAGAAAAAGCAATTGTAGTAATATTCTATTACAGCTATAGGCATTGAATCAATATTTACTTAACTGTCGTGCGACATGGCTCTAGTAATTCTTTATAGAGTATTTTGGGGATCTTAGATTTATATGTTAGATTGAAAAATGTATTATTAGCATATGTGTTGATTATTCTAATATATGTTTGAATCTTAAGGTATACAATAACATTGATGGTTATTAATATGTATTCTTTAGGGGTTCCAAATGACTCCGATGAGGTGTTGTGAGGGGTGGTTGGATTATTTTTTCGGACTTGAGGTAAGTGGTGAATTCATGCATAGTGCACTGCGTATTTTCCATATAAATTATATTAATCATATGCGAATTTATTTCTGATGGATTATATCATGATTTACTCACATGTTAATTGTTGATTGGATGAATACACGTGGTTATTTGGTATAAGCCTATGCTTATTTTCTTTGTTAATTGTTATGTCTTTTCATATAGTAGTAGAGTGATATGCATATGTGGTTGATTGATTTCACTATTGGTTAGTCTTTGGCATTTTTGTATAACGTATTTAGTTTTACGAACTTTATTTAATTTTCTTAAAGCATATGCATCTCAGCTCAATATACTGGTATATGTTGGATATAAGCAAGTTATTAAAACAGGGTTCAATGTGCCTCTATGAGTTTTTATTTTAACGCTAACAGCCCAAGTTGGGATCTCACCGTCCCGACCACGAGCTATATAATAGTGGGGTTTGCCAAGTCAACCGGATTATCGAAGTGTTGACCGCATTGAGACGTGACATGCTTATTTCCATTGCATGTATATATTTTGAAAATGTTGCATTATAATTTTTACTGGTTTAGTATTTTGCTTATCAAGTCAATTTACTTTTAATTTTGTAAAACTAATGTCTAATGTATGAATTTATCCACTTATTGAGTTGTGAACTCATTGTGTTGTTTTCATTCTTTTCAGAGACTCGCGATTAGGTGGATTTGAGGATTTGTCAAATTTTTAGAACGGAGTAAGGAATATAATTCGAGATTGTTATTGTCTTCTAGGCGAAAGTTAAATAAAGTCTTTGATGTTTAGTTGATGAATTGAGATTTGTAATAATGAGATTATTTTTCCTTTAGGTCGAGTTTTATTTCAAGTTGAGGAATATTTGTTTTTATCAAGTTAATTGGATTAATGTTGACTTTTGGGATTATAGAGAATATTTATTGCTGGTTTTAGTTCAATGAAGATATTAGTTTGATGGTCTTTTAATGAATGCATACTTTGGAGGATTTTTCACAGGTTTATTCCGGCTTCAATCTTCCTTTTAGGTTTGGAATTTAGGGTCGTGACAAAAACCACCATATGATTTCTAGTCAAGGGTGAAATGCTACTAAAACCCAGAGCTAGCAAGTTTTCTCAGCAATGCATAACATCTATGACTATGAGTAAAGCACCGTTCTATATGCGGGCTGTAAGACTGAGGTAAACTTCGAATACTAGATATGAGACTCTGCTTAACATGTCACATGCTCCCTATATAACCAAAAATGGACGTTTCTCCCATAGTCATCAAGTTTTTTTTTTAAATCATCGATGCCTTCATGTTTCATCATCCTCTTTGGAAAACAGTATATTTTAGACATTTTTCTTTATCCTTTGATTCCGTTAACGGTAAAATTCCAAAGCTAAGTAAAATTCAGAACGATGGGTGAAGGTGAATACTAGATATGAGTCCAAGATTACAAGGGTTAATTCAAATTTTAACTGTAAAATAACAAAAATGAGAAAAATACTATGCAACAACAAGATTTCATGTATGCAACCAAAAGATAGGGGAAACCCTCTATTTTACCCATTATCGAAACTAAAAGTGAAAGAATTCCAATAAAATGGTAAATTAGAAAAATCACCAGGTTTTCAAAGTTGCGAGCTTGGCCATGGTGGTAATCGGATAATGAGGACGTCGACGTCATCCATCATAATCATCAACAACAATAACCCTAGTTTTGAGACAATTTCAGGAATTGGAGACAAGTAGTAATTTCAATGATTCGAGGGAATAAGTTTAAGACAGGTTATGAGAATTGAGAGAGCTAAATGTTAACAATGAATTGAGGGACTAAATCAAATATTAAATATTTAAGGGACTAATATAGAAGCCCCAGTTTATTTACGGGACTAATTTGTGAATTTTTAGAAGTAGTGAAAATAGTATTTTTTTTGTTTGTTTCATATATTTTTAGAAGTAATGGAAGTAGAACTTCTTCTTCTTCCTTTATTTTTTTTGTTTGGATAACATTTGGAAATATTATTAGGAAGTAATTTTATCAATGAAAAGTTATTAGAAGTAACTAATTAACAAAGGAAATATTAATAAAAAATTTATTTATGTCATAATTAATATGCATTTCAACTACTTCCGAGCTACTTTTGAGTATTGAGGATTGGAAAAATATTTTGAAAGTAAGGATGACACGTAGGCGCCACATAAGCATTTAGGAAAGTATTGGAAGTAAGTTTTTCAGAGAACCAAACACATTTTTTTGTTTGGAAGTAGCAGAAGTAGCATCTACTTCTTTTACTTCAGCTACTTCACAATTACTACGACGAGATTTTTTTTTCCTGTGTCTAGTTTTATCATAACTTTAATATTTTGGTGTAGCCGTGGAGATTCTTTAATTTGGTATTAGAATAACTCATTTTCAAATCTTATTCACCGTCAATTCAAGCAGATTTTTTAAAAAAGTATGGTAATGACCTATAAGCCTATATTTCGATTTATACAATGAGACCCAGTTGTAGTGACATGTTAAGTATAAAATTATAATCCTCAATTTTCATCACAACTACAGTATAGTTGTTTTCAGTGTAGCGACGGGTCCTTCAATGCTTTTTTTTTGTTTGTTCAAGGACGATAATTAGCACTTAAATACACTATAGTTTCCCTTAATTGGCGCTTATATCACCCTCGCTTGTTATTGTCAGCATTTATACGCCCTAAACTTCTTAAAATTTGAACTTCAAGATAGTTGTGTTACGTAAATGTGAGAAACTTTTTTGTAAATTTTTCTACGCGAAATTCACGACCTAATTTCATTACTCTTTGGCTCTTAATTCTTATTTAATTTACCGTTAAGCCTACCATAATTCTATTTTAATACGTAACTAGGGGACAAATCCATGAAACAAGCATATAAAGTTGAGTCAGGAAACCAATTTCTACCTCGTCTCATTACATTATATATTAAGTACTTAACCATGAATTTAAAAACAACGTAATTGCATGAGAAAATGTACCGTGATGTATATATACAAGGGAATTTTTTTAAAATAGACCACTTTTGCAAAATATTTAGCAAAATAGACCACTTTGCTAAATATTTAGCAAAATAGACCTCTTTTTGGCCAATAGGCCAAAAAGATGTCGATTTTGAAAAACAAGGCTCAGAAAACATACGGGACTACTAGTCTCGTATATTTTCTGAGCCTTGTTTTTTAAAATGACAGTGATTAAGTTGGCTCTAACCATACAGGACTAGTAGTCTCGTATGTTTTCTGAGCCCTGTTTTTCAAAATCGACTATTGGCCAAAAAGAAGTCTATTTTACTAAATATTTAGTAAAATGATCTATTTTGCTAAATATTTAGCAAAAGTAGTCTATTTAAAAAAATTCCCCTATATACAATGGAAACTTAGTAGCCTCACAACGACAATACGCAGCAGTTAAAGATATTTCTGCGGCCGTAGCTCCTCAACCAGCCACCAGTCCCAGTATGGGCCACAATCCTTACCCGCAAATTACACACAACTGGATATGATATGCTTGCTTCATTACCAACTGGACCAATAGCTCTCTAGCTATCAGATACGCCAGCCAATCAAAACCCATTTCAAGATTTGCTCCTTCATCCTCCTCGACCACTCGCCACCACCCCACCTTTAATAACTAAAACTCCCTCCCATTTCATTCCATTCCATTCCATTCTGCAGCCTTCTCTCTGACAGTGGATTGAGGAGCTGCGCCGTAGTGTACCCGAGCCTGCTCTCGTCTTCGAAATCGCAGTTTGCGAGCTCGCTTGCACTTCCTGGAACCAATGCTTCGTCGAGGTTCTCTATGTCGGCTGAGTGGATGCCTGGGCAGCCAAGGCCACCTTACCTCGATGGCTCTGCCCCAGGGTAATAATAAGAAATTGATGATGAATAATGTCACAGTTGATGTTTTTGGATTTATTTATTTTTTTTCTTCTTCCTCTGATTTTTTGGTGTTTTTTTGTGGGATTTTTAGGGATTTTGGTTTCGATCCTCTTCGGCTTGGAGAAGTACCCGAGAACCTGGAGAGGTTTAAGGAGTCAGAGCTGGTCCACTGCAGATGGGCAATGCTTGCAGTGGTAAGTCTATCTCGTTTCCTTAGCTTTACTGTGTCATAGATGGGTCTCAATGCAAATTAATTGATGGAAGAAAAATCGAGAAATAAAGTAGAATTACTTCGACCCTCACTTATTTGCTTACATCCACTAAACAAAAGTTCTCAGTTTACAGAAGTTTTTTTTTCCCCTGGCAACTAATCTGCAATTTAGCCTTCACAAGTTACCAATTTTAGGAGGAAAAAATTCATCAAAATTATACCTGAACTTTTAAAAACTGAGATTTAAGTCGAAGCTTAAATACCAGAAATAGATGCATGCCGAAAATTGACTGCACTGGTATTATACCTATCACAAATCCCTGTCACAAAAGCTGTTGCAGTTCCAAACTCAACAACGGTAACTTACATTTAAAAAGTTTGCATTTTTTTGACATATTCTCATTTAGCTGATTTCATCCGTGGGCACGTCTAAGTTTGCTGGACGTATACATGAAACTATTGTGCACATTTAGTGTTTAGAGATCACAAAGGATTGCTGTAAAAGAAACTACGTAGCAAAATTCACTTTAATTGGCATTGAATCGGATTAAAATCTTAAAAACATCTATTATATTATTATCATCAAATTTCATCCAAAAATGTTTGTCGTATTTTTGCAGCCAGGGATCCTGGTTCCAGAGGCTTTAGGCTTAGGAAACTGGGTACAGGCTCAAGAATGGGCAGCAGTACCAGGAGGCCAAGCAACTTACTTGGGCAACCCAGTTCCATGGGGCACTCTCCCTACAATCCTCGTCATCGAATTCTTGGCCATTGCCTTTGTTGAGCACCAACGTAGCATGGAGAAGGACCCCGAGAAGAAGAAGTACCCTGGTGGTGCCTTTGACCCCTTAGGGTACTCCAAGGACCCCGAGAAGTTGAAGGAGTTGAAAGTCAAGGAAATCAAGAATGGTGAGCGCTTCGTTGCCTTAATAAATTTATGGGGTTTTTTTTTCTCACAGGAACCTTCTTTAGGATAGGTCAAATTTCACGTTAAAGTTTAACTAATACAGAAACCACCTAACTACCTTAGACCTCTTTTTCGACGAAATGTCGATTGAAATTCCTCAATGTCCTTAAAAACACATATGCCAGCACTAAGTTTTGATTTAGGTATGGTTAAGAGGACATGTCACATGCCTGACACGTGTGATTTTTAAGAGCATTTGCTGATCTCAATCAAAATTTAACCGAAATATAGGTCAATGGAGTCAATTGCTATTCTAACCCCCTTTTAAGATGATTTCAGTATTAATTGAAGTTTAAATGTGATTTTCACATTGTCACCCTACTTTTAATATGGTTTCTGGAAGAAACAACAACCCCAAATTAATCTTCAAAGTTCAATGCTAACTGTATTTCTTGGTATTTTGTGTTTATGTACCAGGTCGTCTTGCTTTGTTGGCCTTCGTGGGATTTTGTGTGCAGCAATCGGCCTACCCTGGAACTGGGCCACTCGAGAACCTGGCAACTCACTTGGCTGATCCATGGCACAACAACATCGGCAACGTTGTGATCCCAAGATCCATTTTGCCTTGAAGCGCCGATATTTGTATCACACTGCAAAACTATGAGCAATCATGTGTACAACTCATCTCTGTATCGTGCTAATGTATAATTTGAATATTACATTTGATGATCATGACCTAGCCTCTTTCATAAATGTGCATGAAGTTTCCGTCATCATCTAAATAATGTTATCTGATTCCATGCTTGTAACTAAATGGATGCATGATTGCTGGAGGAGTTAGCAAGTGACATCACAGAGTTAGGTCTATAATTGTACGTGAGTTAATGATTGAGTTCTGGCAGCTGCAGTTTGCACAACTTGCTTTATAATAATGTCATTGTAGGTAAGTTGATGATTACGTTATGAACAACTTACTTCATAGACTGATGAAAGTGCTGAAAGCAAGCTGCACATGAATTGCTGATATTGTAGTCTCAGGCTTATAATGTTGAATTTGGTTTCTGCTGCGCTACAGGCAATCCAAGAACGACAATATGCAAGAAAGCAAAAAATGTTCAATAACTGATACCTAAAACATAATGTTCCATACCTTCAAAGAGGTACACTCAGCTGATGTTAGAAACCATGCTGATATTATACAGAGAAATGATTTCTTCTCTCTGGTTTATCTTGAGTGAAATGTGAGAATAAATGCAATTCACGGGACGTAATATTAGTTCAATTAGCAATGAATCATGGCCGCCAAAAAAATTATCAGATATAACGTTTCAAATTGAAGAGGTGAGTGTTTCATAAGTTTCAGTTTTAAGTTGAATAATTAGAATTTATTGTCCAAAATGTCCATAAGAAATAGTCTGACGACATGTACATTTTTCCCATTTAAATATATAAATATGTTGTTAGCACTAGTAGAAAAACACGCAAACTAGACGGAAAAAAACCATATAGGTTGCACGGAAATCCGTCTAGGTAGAGCAACCTAGACGGAAATCTGTCTAGAAAAGTCCGTCTAGGACAATTCTGTCTAGTTTGAGTCAACCTAAATTGAATTCCGTCTATGTTGATCTAACTAAATGGAAAGTAACCTAGATGGAATTCAATATTCCATCTAAGTTGCAACCTAAACAGAATTTCCATGCAAATTTTTTTTCAAAATGCTTATTCCCTGTACATTTTACATTATCCAATCAAAGATAATTCATGTATATTTTATAAACATATCCAATCAAATATAATCAATATTCATATCCAATACACACATCCAACAATCCAATCCAAAATACACACATATCCAATCAAATATAATCAATATTCATATCCAATACACACATCCAACAATCCAATCCAAAATACACATCCAACAATCCAGTCCACACACATCCAACAATCCAATCCAAAATACACATCCAACAATCCAGTCCAATATACACATCCAACAATCCAAACCAACATCCATTTCAGCAAAAACCTATCTTATCTGAATATTTACAACAGATATACTGGCAATACCAAGTCAATAACACGAGGTAAATAAAATAGAGTACACAAGATGAATAAAATAGAGTACTATTATAGATAAAAATTTGTTTAGTGCATTAAAACTTAAAAAAACCTCACATCTCATCGTCGTCGGCAACGGCTCTATTCCTCACACGAAAATCACTGCTGCTTCCTCCAATATCTCTAGTCTGAAGGTTAAATTGATTATATATTCGAATCATGTAAAGTTCGATAATATATCAAACATAAATGGTTTGTAATATACTAGTCCCTTAGATATTCAATTTAGCATAAGTTTTTTAGGATTTTCACTTTTATAATAATATGCAGTTATTAAATTTTTTGGGGACTTCCTTAGTATTTCCACTTTAATGAAAATAATGTGCAACTATTGAATATTATGAGAACAATATATAACTTTTCGTGTAATTTTCTACATTTATGGGAGTAATATGTAAATACAGAAGATTTAGTGAACTCATAATAATATAGTATGTGAGGGGAAAAAAGATACATGTATGTTGTTCTGCCCAAAGCCGGTATTACTAGCGCTCGAGTTTATAAGTGGTATAACATCACCAAACATATCAGCGGGAATCATACCAGCCAAACAACTTATAATGTAGGACATGACCTCGTCCATCGTGCGAGCCCCCAACACAACACTACTCATCTCCTTAGTCACCTGAACGTGCAGTTTTGAGTCAATCTTATTGGACCGTAGAGGGGGGTGATTAGGGTCTTGAGGCAATAATTGTGCAATAAAAATTAAGACAATGCAATGTACCATAAAATGAAAAACCAAAATAAATGAGATAAGGTTAGAGATCGTTATCCAAGTGACGCGCGATGTGTTAACGAGGTTCAGTCCGCTGACCTACGTCCCCGCTCCCCACTCTCGAGGAGAATCCACTATACAACCCGGTTTGGAAGCCGGAACTTCTTCTACACAACGATCTCCATGAGATCTCACAACCACACAATTGATCTCCACAAGATCAAGCTCACAACAGTAGTAAATGGTGTAAAATCTCTCTCTTTACAGTAACCCTGTGGCAAGAAGAAAGATCACATTTGAAGCTTGGGATGTGAACTTGAAAATAGTGAAAAACAGGAATGAAAGTTTTGGCTCTTTTGAAAATAATAAACTAAACACCAAGGATTTCTAATAAGCTTGGATGGCTCTGAAGAAGGGGGTTATGAGGGTTTAAATAGGAAGAAGAACAGTAGCCAAAACTCATACCCAAATCCCCCAAAATCCCACAAAAATGATTTTCTGATTATGTACCAAAACTGACCGTTGGGCGATCGGCAGTCGACCGTGAGATTTTCGCGATCGACCGCAAAGGTTTCCAAGGTTAAGGAAAAGCTGCTGCAAAGGCTACGGTCGACCGTGGAAACTGCTGTAATCAGTTCGGTCGACCGTGACGGTCGACCGCAGGAGTTCCCGAGCCATCTGAATAGAGGCGGTCGACCGTCATGGTCGACCGCATTAGTTGTTGCTGGCTCCTGAGGGGAAAACCCTGGCGCGGTTGACCGTGGCGATCGACCGTGAACTGATACAGGCTGATATCTGGTTTAAAACTGTTTTTGACTCTTTTAAAAATATGTAAAAATACTCAAATGTTTTCTAAAAATTGTATAACTTTGTAAAATGTTTTTAACACCAAAAACAAATTGTTTAGAAAAGGAATTTTGCGAATAGGTACTCATACTTGTGAAAAACTATATTTTATCAAAACCGTCAAAAAATATGAGTATGAAAATGTGTGTGTGATATCCCATTAGCTTCAAATGAAATCTACAACTACTTGCCTATATTCTAGCATTCTAGCACTAGAGAGAAAATAAAAATAGCAAATATCTCTCACATAGAAATATATTTCTTGAGTCTTGATATTGCTTTAGAGTTGATGAAGCTTCTCATTACGTTTAGTGTTCTTGATTAAACATTGCTTCATCACTATGCCTCCTCTTTCTTTGGATATCGTCGTTGTAGCTCATATTCCATCCAATCCTCCATAAATAATACTAACAAGCTTGATATATATATTAACTATAATATCACTCAACAAGCAATTAGTACGGATAATGATGGTTGTAAATCATCATCAAAACATAAGGGCTAACAATCTCCCCCTTTTGATGATGACAACCAACTATTATATTGTAGCAAAATAAATATAGCTTATAGATAGTAGCTTCCTCTATCTATGAGCTCCCCCTAACTATATGCAACAAATGAGGAGATTTCTCTCCCCCATTATCACCATCAAAATGGGGTAAATGAAATGGTAAACAAAAAAATACATATGAAGTGCAACTAACCAAGCAAACAAACAAAACTTTTACATAGTGCATAAACCCAAATCATTTCTTATGTGACAAAATTCATCTTCACTAAGAGGCTTGCTAAAGATATCCGCTAATTGAGATTTAGTGTCAATATAAACAAGGGATACATCTTGCCTCTCTATATGATCGCGTAAGAAATGATGGCGCACATCAATATGCTTGGTTCTAGAGTGCAAAACGGAATTTTTTAAAATATTTATAGTACTAGTGTTATCACAAAAGATTTTTATATTTTAAAAATTCAAATCATAGTCAACTAAACTTTGTTTTATCCATAAAACTTGGGCACACCATAATCCGGCGGTAATGTATTCTGCTTCCATGGTGGACAAGGCAACATAATTTTGTTTCTTGAAAGCCCAAGAGATAAGAGAGTTACCCAAAAATTAACATGTACCACTCGTACTCTTTCGATCTACCTTACATCCGGCAAAGTCGGCATCACAAAAACCATAAAGATCAAAAGAGGTGCTTTTTGGATAAAATAAACCAAGATCAATTGTACCATTGATATATTTAATAATTTGTTTAACCGCAATCAAATGGGACATTTTTGGAGAAGCTTGAAAACGTGCACAAGCACACACACTAAACATGATATCAGGTCTACTAGCGATAAGATAAAGAAGACTACCTATCATACCTCGATAGAGTTTTTAATCTATATCCTCACCACTATCATCCGCATCAAGCTTGATACTTGTACTCATGGGAGTTGGTGCATGCTTAGAATTCTCCAATCTAATTTTTTTTACCAATTCTCTAGCATACTTGCTTTGAGAAACAAATATCACATCCGTAGTTTACTTGACTTGGAGCCCGAGAAAGAAAGTAAGCTCTCCCATCATGCTCATCTCAAAATGATCTTGCATAACTTTAAAAAATTCCTTGCATAAAGATTCATTAGTAGCACCAAAAATGATATCATCAACATATTTTTGAACTAAAATAAAATTATTTTTCCTTTTTCTCATAAAAAGTGTATTATCAATTTTCCCTTTAGAAAAATCATTTTCAAGAAGAAAACTAGAGAGACAAGTATACCAAGCTCTAGGAGCTTATTTTGACCCATATAAAGCTTTTTGAACCCGGTAAACATGATTAGGGAATGAATGATCCATAAAACCAGGGGGTTGCTCAACATATACTTCCTCTTCAATAGATCCATTTAAGAAAGCACTTTTCACATCCATTTGAAATAATTTAAAACTTTAAAACTTGCAAACGCTAAGAACATTCTAATGGATTCTAACATTGTAACCGGTGCAAAGGTTTTATCATAGTCTATACCCTCCTCTTGATTGTATCCTTGGGCAACTAAACGAGCTTTGTTTCTCGTGACTTTGCCATGTTCATCAAGTTTGTTTCTAAAAACCCACTTAGATCCAATAACATGAATATTATTAGGTCTAGGAACTAGTTTCCAAACATTATTTCTTTGAAAATTATTTAGTTCATCATGCATTGCTAGAACCCAAAACTCATCTTTTAAAGCATCATTTATCTTTTTAGGTTCTATTTGAGATAGGAAAGCAATATTACCACACTCACTAAAGCTTTTGAGCGAGTTAGAACCCCTTATGAAGGATTCCCTATTATTTGCTCATTTGGATGATTTGGTGCAAATTTCCATGCTTTGGAGAGTTCTTCTTGCTCTTGCTCTTGAATGCTGTTGCTATCCCCATCCTTTTGAGCATCTATTGTGGGTGTTTCATTTAGTTGCAAAAATTCCAATCCCCCCTCAACATCATCATCATCATTCCTAGGCAAACCAACTTATAAACCAATATTAGTCTCATCAAAAGTAACGTTTATAGATTCTTCAACAACAAGAGTTCGTTTGTTGAAGACCCTATAAGCTTTACTTCTAGGTGCATATCCTAAGAAAATACCAATATCAATTTTTAAATCAAATTTATCATGGTGATCTTTGGTGTTCAAGATAAAACATTTACAACCAAAAAATCAAAAGTATCCAATAAAAGGAAATTTTCCATAAAATAGTTCATAAGAAGTTTTCCTAAGCTTTGGTCGAATCAAAACACGATTCAAAACGTGGCAAGCCGTATTAAAGGCTTCCGTCCAAAAATATTTAGGTAAATCAAAAGCATTTATCATTGTTCGTGCCATCTCTTGTATGGTGCGATTTTTCTGTTCAATAATACCATTTTGTTGTGGTATTCTTAGAGCGGAAAATACATGAGTTATACCACGATATGCACAAAAATTATTAAAAAATTATTTTAAAATTCACCACCATGATCACTTCTAATTTTAATAATGTTCAACTCTTTTTATTTTCAATTCTTTTGACATAATTTGAAAATTCTTCAAAACATTCATCTTTACTACTAAAAAAGATTGTCCATGTAAAACGAGAGAAATCATCAATGATAACAAAAACATAGTGTTTATCTCCTAGAGAGGTAACACGCATAGGACCAAAGAGATCAAGATGAAGTAATTGTTAGGGTTTAGAAGTTGATACCTTATTAATGGATTTGAAGGAAGACTTTGTTTACCTTTAGCACAATCTTCACAAATGGTATCTTTGATGAAATGCAAATTTGGCAACCCTTTTACAAGATTCTTTTTGGATAGCTTGGATATCAACTCCATGTTGGCGTGTCCAAGTCTCTTATGCCAAATCCAAGGATTTTCATCAACCGCCGCAAGGCATTTAACATCTTGATCTACTAGCTTATTTATCTCAAAAATGTATACATTAGATTTTCTATTAGCATCAAAAATAATTTTTCCATTTGAGCTAACAATGCACTTATCCGGTTTAAAATAAATATCAAAACCTTTATCACTTAATTGGCTAATGCTAAGAAGATTATGATTTAAGCCACTAACCAAATAAACATCCTCTATTACGGGAGAATGTATCTTACCAATGCATCCAATACCTATGATTTTACCTTTCTCACCACCACCGAAGGAGACGTTGCCTCCTTCAATCCTTGATAGGATTGCAAATAGCTCTTTATTATCTGTCATATGATGTGAGCAACCACTATCAAGGTGTCACATCTCTCTACGTCATGTTCATGATGTTCCCTCCTTTTCATAAGCCATAAAGCAAATGTTGGGATCATGAATAGCAATCTTTACTCCTTCTTCATTGCTATCTGAATTGCTTGGTTCGGATTCCTCCCATTCGGCATACATGACTTTCTTCTTCTTGTATTTTAAATATTTCTCCTTAAGCTTAGGGCAATCTTTGGCAATATGACCCGGTTCGTTGCATTCAAAATATTTTCCTACATGCAAAGAAATTTTATTGTTAGATCGGGGATTAAACTTCGTATTCATTCTTATGAGTCTTAATATTCTTCTAGAGGTGTGAGCCACTTCTCTAGAAAAATCAACTTCATTATCCGAAGATGAGGAGTTATCACTAGCTCCTTTGAGAGCTATAGTCTTCATTTTTAGGGATGGCTCCTCAATTTTCCATGGGGTCACTTCCTCTTTCTCCTTCCCTTTAAGCTTCTTCTCATGAACCTTAAGCTTGCCGATGAGGCCATCGAGAGCTAGAGTGGTAAGATTATGAGCTTCCTCTATGGTGGTAGCTTTGGGTTCCCACGCCAGAGTCAATGAGCGAAGGACCTTGTAGTTCGTCTTTTGTATAGTCAATTTCTTATCAAGACCACGCAATTCATTGATGATATTAGTAAAGCGAGAAAACATAGCATCAATGGATTCATTAGGAAGCATTTTAAATAATAGTCATGCATAAGCCCACTAATTTTAGACTCCTTAACTTGGGGGGTTCCTTCATGTGTAATACATAATTTTACCCAAATTTTGTGTGCGGTTGCACACGTGGAGACCCTATTATACTTATTTGGGGAAAGACCATAAATTAAGGCATTCATGACCTTAGCATTGAGATTAGCTTGGAGTCTTTCTCCATCGGTCATGTTACTAATCTTGGACTTTTCTACATAGTTCTTCTCTATGAGCTCTAAAATGTCAAGATCAATGCAACGAAGGTAAATCCTCATTCTAGCTTTCTAATAGGCAAAATTGTTACCGGTGAAAAGCGGGGGTCTAGTGATGGATTGTCCCTCAAGCATATGCACATTCAATGAAGCCTCTGTTACCGGTGAAAAGCGGGGGTCTAGTGATGGATTGTCCCTCAAGCATATGCACATTCAATGAAGCCTCCATAGAATCTTTCCTCTAAGGTGGTTAGGATGGATTGTCCCTCAAGCATATGCACATTCAATGAAGCCTCCATAGAATCTTTCCTCTAAGGTGGTTAGACCAAAAACAAATATAGAGACCAAGCTCTGATACCAATTGTTAGACCCTAGAGGGGGAGTGTTTAGGGTCTTGAGGTAATAATTGTGCAATAAAATTTAAGACAATGCAATACACCACAAAATAAAAAACCAAAGTAAATTAGATAAGGTTAGAGATCGTTATCCAAGTGACGCGCGATGTGTTAATGAGGTTCGGTCCACTGACCTATGTCCACGCTCCCTACTCTCGAGGAGAATCCATTACACAACCCGGTTTGGAAGCTGAAACTTCTTTTATACAACGATCTTCATGAGATCTCACAACCACACAATTGATCTCCACAAAATCAAGCTCATAACAGTAGTAAATGGTGTAAAATCTCTCTCTTTACAGTAACCCTATGGCAAGGAGAAAGATCACACTTGAAGCTTGGGATGTGAACTTGAAAACAGTGAAAAACAGGAATGAAAATTTTGATTCTTTTGAAAATAATAAACTAAACACCAAGGATTTGCAATGAGCTTGGATGGCTCTAAAGAAGAGGGTTATGAGGGTTTAAATAGGAAGAAGAACATCAGCTAAAACCCATACCCAAATCCCTCAAAATCCTACAAAAAAGATTTTCAGATTCTGTACCAAAACTGATCGTTGGGTGATCGGTAGTCGATCGTGAGATTTTCGCGATCGACCGTGAAGGTTTCCAAGGTCAAGGAAAAGTTGTTGCAAAGGCTACGGTCGACCGTGGCAGTTGACCGTGGAAACTGTTGTAATCAGTTCGGTCGACTGTGGCGGTCGACCGTAGGAGTTCCCGAGCCAGTTACTGCTGGATCCTGAGGGGAAAACCCTGGTGCGATCGACCGTGGCGGTCGACCGCGAACTGATACATGCTGATACCTGGTTTAAAGCTCTTTTTGACTCTTTTAAAAATCTGTAAAAATACTCAAATGTTTTCTAAAAATTGTATAACTTTATAAAATATTTTTAACACTAAAAACAAACTATTTAGAAAAGGAATTTTGTGAATAGGTCCTCATACTTGTGAAAAACTATATTTTATCAAAACCGTCAAAAAATATGAGTATGAAAATGTGTGTGTAATATCCCAATAGCTTCAAATAAAATCTACAACTACTTGCCTACATTCTAGCACTAGAGAGTATATATATAAACTATAATATCACTCAACAAGTAATTAGCACTGATAATGATGGTTATAAATCATCATTAAAACATAAGGGCTAACAAATCTTTCCACGCAAATTGTTTGCGGGAAAAATTTACTAGAAAACTAAGAAATAAAATTATATTAATCTCCCTAACTAACTTAGGAGAAGAATAAATACAACCTCTCAAAGTAGCCTCTCTCTAACTGACTTAGAAGAAGAAATTACAATTTTCTTTATCGGTTTCCCGATTTACAAAAGAGAGAAGGACGGATCCCCGTCTTTGTTTAAGGTTGGGTTCTTCTTGGTAATGATGGGAGTTTGATTTTTGTATCCCGTTGACAATCCGAACGCCTCACTTTATGGAATAATGTCTACTCCTCTTGACTTAACGTCGGGAAGAACTTGCAATGCAAGTTTAGAACTCTAAACGAGTTTAAGAACTCTGCAAAAGAGTTAATTTCGAAAAGAAAATTTAGTCCTTTTATCCGAAATAAGCTAAACGGCTGATCTCAAAGTTCTTCAACCGAAAATGGTTCAAAAAGCCAAGTCAAATGATCTCAAAGCTCCAACTAAAGATGATCCAAAAGGAATCTGTATTCAGCTAAATTCTCAGCTATTTATAGAGATCTAGGAGTGTAACTGACCCCATAAATCTCTCCATAATGGGGGCTTAATGGTCCTATTATATGGAAAATAGTTTTGAACCGTTCAAATTGCCATTGAAATGGTTAAACGTGATATTCGCGTTCTGGAGCGAGCCTCATGTTTGGCTTTGTGAAACACGAAGGTGATCCTCGCGTTTTGGCATTAGAACGCAGGGATGACCCTCACGTTTTGGAGTTAAAACGCGGGGGTGACCCTCGTGTTTTGGAGTTAGAACGTAGAGGTGACCCTTGCATTTTAGAATTAGAACGTGGGGGTGGACCTCGTGTTTTGGAGTTGGAACATGGGGGTGGACCTTCGTATTTTTCTTTGAAGAGATCATTAATTGTAATCTCTTTTTTCAAGTTCTGCAAAGATCGTCATTTTATAATCTTTGTATTTGACTTTTTGAAGTATAAGAGTTATCAAATTGTAACTCTCGACTGTTGTTATAAAAGTTATTAGATTGTAGCTTTCATTATCAGGATCAGCTATTTGTAGTATTTTTTTGACAGCCTACAGAACCCCCTCCAAAGTTTTTATAATTTCGCGGTTGACTGGAATCAATTTTTGAAATACTTTGGATCTCGATTTAGTTCGATCTTGTTGATTTCTTATCATAAAAGAGTTGCTCACTGCATCCGTCTTAAAGACACCATGAATTTGGTTGCAGAGATATGACATGCAAGACTCGAGTTCTGCTTTTGCAAATGCGAGGATTGCTTCTGATCTTTGAAACATGAGGGTGCGAACCATGCATTTTGCTTTTGAAATATGGGGATGACCCACGCGTTTTGTTTTTGAAATGCAGAGGTGACCTTCGCATTTTAATACTGGAATGCAGGGGTGACCCTCGCACTTTGACAATAAACACTTGTCATTAACAAGTTCATGGGGGTATAACTGTTAGAGGTGTGGTGTTAACATAACAGTAATTTGTGGATTTATTATCCTATTAAAGAGAATTGATAAGTTGATTTTATCATCAGAGGTGTAGTGTTAACTTGATGATTTTTGCACTTATGATTTGAACAAGATTTTTTGTGGACTTATCACCTTATTGAATAGGGTTGATAAGTTAATTTTATCAACAGATATGTAATGTTAACTTGATGACTTTTGCACTTGTGATTTAAACAAGATTTTTGTGGACTTATCACCCTATTGAAGAGGGTTGATAAATTAATTTTATGATCAGAGGTGTGGTGTTAACTTGACGAAAGTTGGAGACTTATTACTCTATTGAAGAGAGTTGATAAGTTGATTTTATCATCAGAGGTATAGTGTGAACTTGATGATTTTTAGACTTGTACTTTGAATAATATTTTGAGGAATTAACTCCATTGAAGAGAGTTGATAAGTTAATTTTATCATCAGAGGTGTAGTGTTAACTTGATGATTTTTGGTACTATCAGAATCTTGATTCAAACTCCTTGGGGACATGTAGGGGTTTTGACTGCCAGGGGTGTATTATTAACTGGACAGGATTATGTTGTGATTTTAGCAACTTTATGGACTTATCATCCTATTAAAGAGGATTGATAAGTTAATTTTACCATAATAGGTGTATTGTTAACTTGACGGGATTGTGTTGCAATTTGAGCATTTTTATGGACTTATCATCCTATTGAAGAGGATTGATAAGTTGATTTTGCCATCAAATGTGTACTATTAACTTGATAGGATTATCTTACGATTTAAGAAACTTTATGGATTTATCATCCTATTGAAGAGGATTGATAAGTTGGTTTTCTCATCAGAGGTGTATTGTTAACTTGACGGGATTTTGTTGCGATTTGAGCAACTTTATGGACTTATCATCCTATTGAAGAGGATTGTTAAGTTGATTTTGCCATCAAAGATGTATTGTTAACTTGATGGGATTGTGTTACCATTTGAACAACTTTGTGGACTTATCATCCTATTGAAGAGGATTAATAAGTTAATTTTATCATCAGTGATGTATTGTTAACTTGACGGAATTGTGTTGCGATTTGAGCAACTTTATGGATTTATCATCTTATTAAAGATGATTGATAAGATGATTTTATCATCTGAGGTGTATTGTTAACTTGACGGGATTGTGTTGCGATTTGAGTAACTTTATGGACTTATCATCCTATTGAAGATGATTGATAAGTTGATTTTGCCATCAAAGATGTATTGTTAACTTGATGGGATTGTATTATGATTTGAGCAACTTTGTGGACTTATCATCATATTAAAGAGGATTAATAAGTTGATTTGGTTTGGGAGAGCTTGTTACTTCAAGAATGAGACAAGCTGAATTCAAACTCTGTGAGAATTTTAATCGTCAGAAGTGTAATATTAACTTGACGATATATTGGCTAGGGATGGTAGTTGACAGAGGTGTTTTGTTAAATATGTCAACTTTTGTGGTCTTATCATCTTGTTGGATAAGATTGATAAGTTGATTTTGGTGGTGATGCACGTTGAAGTGCTTATACTGTCAGAGGTGTTTTGTTAACTTGACAGATAATTCAAATTACTCCTTGGGGAGATTTTCATAGTCAGAGGTATATTGTTAACTTGACAGGATTTTGTTGCGATTTGAGCAACTTTGTAGACTTGCCAATCTATTGAAGAGAATTAACAAGTTGATTATCAGAGGGGTACTGTTAACGTGATAGGATTGTGTTGTGATTTGAACAACTTTATAGACTTATCATCTTATTGAAGATGATTGATAAGTTAATTTTGTTTGATCACCTGTTTGGGATGTGTAGAGATCTTGACTATCAGAAGTGTATTGTTAACTTGATAGCGTTGCGACCTTATCATCTTATTGGGGAAGATTGATAAGCTAGCTGGGGAAGATTTTTATAGTTGATAGAGGTATTTTGTTGAGCATGATAACTTAAAAGATTCATTTCTCTTAATCCAATAAATTCCAAGTAACCGACTCCCAGTCTTGAGCGAATCCAATTTCTCTTTTTAGACTTAGTAAGGAAGGAAAATAGGGTCTCATGATTTTTCATGGGTAATTTTTCTTGAGAAATTTCCCGTTAATTAGCATCATAAGCTTATCACCTTTTTGATTAATGAGATGGTAAGCTCCATTCGAGTAGGCTAACTCTACTATGAAGGGTCATTCCCATTTGGAATTGAAGTTTCCTTTTATCTTATGTGTCATGACCATAGGTCATCTAACTGCTAAGACAAGATCGTCTTTCTTAAATATCCTTTATTTGACCTTTTTGTTGTAGGTTTTTTGAGATTCGAGCTTGGTATAACTCGATCTATTATTGGGCTTGAAGCCACTTATCGTCTAACGCTTCTAGTTCTTGGAGGTGTAGGCGATGTTGTTCTTCATTGGTCATCCCAGTTGCAAGAGAAACTCTTAAGGATAGGATCTGAATTTCTAATGGTAATACGACATCACATCCATAACCCAAAGAAAAGGGAGTAGCTTATTTGGGATCATCGGGAAGTATGTTGTACAAGACATAATTGACGAATGGGAATCGCCAATCCCTTGGTTCGAGACCTGCAGAAGTTTCACAAGCAATCTCTGTTGTTACCTCTTCTGTATAGTCTTCTAGAGGGAACTTGAGGTGATACAAGTCACAACTTGAGACAAATATATTTGCTTCTGCTTTCGGTGGTAATGTTGCCAACGAAGCTAAAGTGTTTGCATATGCATTTTGTTGGCGCGGAACGTATCTGATAAAGAAGCCTTCATACTTTTAGGCTAACTTTAACACCATAAAGTATTATGGGAGCAAATCCTCATTGCGGACTACATATTCTCCTCGGACTTGAATTACGATGAGTTGAGAATTATCGTAGGCCTCGAGATGTCGGATGTTAATTTCCTCGGCTAATTGCATTATTGGTGCATAGATCAGTTAAGGAGAATCCTTTTGGAACCATGAATCCAGTTGGGGATACAAGTACAACCCCCATGCCAAAATGATGATGTGCTCACATGATGTCGAACATTATTTTCAGTTTTGACCCTGCTTACTTTCTTCTTCAGCTTTGATTTTGGCAACAATTTCTTGAGCCTGTTCACCTTGGGAGACTAGTTGTCTCCAGGAATGGCACTCTGCAACTCCCATTTGGGCAGGAGTTTGGTACGTAAGTTGTGTTAACAGGTTTCCACCAGAATAGACTATGTCATACATGTCGGACATCAAAGAGCTACGCTTCAGAACCTCTCGATGAAGGCTTTGATGGGCTCTCCCTTCTTCTACTTAGTGGCAAGAAGGGTAAGGACATAGACTTCTATGTCGTCTTCAAAGAATCTTGACATGAAGAGTTTTTCTAAATCCGCCCACTTCTGGATACATCCCGCAAGCAATTTCATGAACTATTCAAAGGTAACCCCCTTGAGGGTGCCAATAAACAAACGAGCCAGTATGGCGTTGTTTAATATCACATTCCCAGCCTGCGACCTGAAATAATAGATATGTTGGTTCTGTGATCCCGTGTCGTCAAAAGTTTGCAGAGTCGAGACTTTTCATTTAGGAGGATAAGGGGTTACATCTCATTCGACTGTATAGGGCCTAACAACTCCCTCATCTTGGAGCTCGCTTCTATTAGCAATGGCATTAAGGCGTGCTTCCAATTCTTCCATTTTCGTAGACTAGAGATTCTACTCATTTTTGGTCTCTCTTCCTTCTTCAGAGAAAGATTTCAGGTTGTGGGCATCTTGATCAAAAGTCACACTCTCAACCACTTTTCATTTCCCCTTTGATGTAAAGGGCTGGGATGAAGATGATCCTCCTCTTCGGGAAGATTCATGCCGAGGCGGTGAATCTATCTTCTGGGATTTGGTCCTGTTTGTGACAATTTGAGTCATCAGGATCCAGAGTTCATTGATAGTCTCCTACTGAGATTTGAGCATGGCTTGCTGCTCATCAAGCCTTTTTACTAGATCTTCAGGGTTTCCCGCCATATAAGCGGAGCTTTCATGTTCTATGAAAGAGCTAGAAGATTGGGATTCTATGATGGCCGAATGTTCATCATCAGACTCAATTTCTTTAGCCAACTTTCGATAGTTGACGGGAGATATGACTCCATTTTTAGTCCGAGTGTGTTGATAGATTCTATCAGACTCACTCAGGATCTCTTTCAAGTGAGGGGACCGACACGTCTCTGACTCATTAGAGCTAAGGATTGATTATCTCCCTATACTCACCATGTTAGAAGTGACTCCAAAGTACTCTTCTTCCGAAGTCGTAATCTTGTGGGAATGTCATTGCTTGTTAGGCAAGGCAATGTTCGCTAGCTGGTCAAATATTGATGGCCTAGTTACAGGTGCACATCATTGGCATCCTAAGAGCATCGTAGAAATCAATCGTTTACATTGACATGAATGAGCAACTCGTTGTATCGGTCTTTCTCTCGATATGAACTTTCTCAAGTCTGTTACAGAAACTTGAGAAGAGTTACTCACTGATCGTGAGGTTTGAACTAGAACCCCCAGTCTATGATTAGATAGGGCTGACTCTTGGTGAACATGGATCTTGAATCCCTATTCGTCTTTTTGAACGTGACGGATCACATCGCACTTAGTATTAGAAACGCGAGGGTCATTTTTGGCATTTGGAATGCGAAGTTTGCGTTGAACCATCAAAACGCGAGGGTCGTGTTTTAGTTGAGCTACACAGAGCTGACACTCGCGTTTAACGTAGAATTGACCTCCGCATTCTAGTTGTGGAATGCAGGGTTGAAACTCATGTTCAGGCTGAGCAACGCGAGGGTCATGTTCTGTGATTGAAACGTGAGGGTCTTGTTCTGTGATTGAAACACGAGGGTCACATTCTGACTAAGCAATGCGAAGCTGAGGTTCGCGTTCAACATGAATTTGAGGTCCGTGTTTTATTTGTGGAATGCGACGCTGAGGGTTGCATTCAATCTGGCTTTTGCGAGGCTCATGTTTGGGCACATAAACGTGAGGCTCACATTCTAGAGTAGAAATGTGAAGCTCAGGATCGCGTTGAGGCTCACAAATGTGAAGTTCACATTAGTTGGTTGATCAGCTTTCTCTAAGTTGTGCTCGTCGTGGGGATCTTCTTCTTCAGAGAGCAGCATTCTTCTTCGCCTAAGTTGAGGTTTTTGCAATGATATTACTATATGTATTGATACGAGTTGCTGTGTGAGCACCTTTGATCACGGAATTATCAAAGGTGGGTTGAGAAGAGGATGACAGAAATACAAGCACAATTCAGTATATGGCGAAGGAAAGTACCTTCTCTAGATTATGAGTATGAAAAGAGTACAATCTCTCTCACAATCTTACTAGAATCGAGAACAAACTCTCAATTCTCACTAAACCCTAATACAATGATTAGAATCTCTCTTAATTACCTCTCTGATTGTTTAGAAACCCTAAAACAATCCTTTATATAGGTGTACAAATGTGGATGGCAATTTGGTAAATAACCAGACCCAAAACCAATAGGAATTCGTGTGAACAGAAACCCAAACGAACCAGGAAACCATCGATGAGTCAACTCATGATTGAGATGAGTCGACTCGTCAGAAACTGGACAAAACTCAAAAACCAGCGATGAGTCGACTCATGACAGTCATGAGTCGACTCAACCTGATGAGTCGACTTGTGACTGTTATGAGTCGAGTCGACTCATGACTGTTATGAGTCGACTCACAGGCTGAAAACTGGATACTTTGATTCTTTTGCTCGTCGTCTCGTTCCACGCTTCCTCCTGCGTTCCCTTGTACTGTTTGACACATCTATTCTCATGTTATCATGAGAATCATCTATCTTCAAGCTCCCATGAGGATCGCTAAGTTCCAAAGAGAAGATACACTCGTATCATATATTTATCAGGTTAGTCATAGCAATGGGTATTTTGTGACCCAATACCTTTTGCTAAGGTACGGGTGGAAGGTCCTCAACTCGCTTGTCAAGTTCCGTTGAATTAAGGTCTTCTCCTTCAGAGGGGGATTGTATGAACAGTATAACCCTAAGGAAAGATGCTCCTTTGATGAGTCGATGGTAGGAGGAATCTTAGTCTCGTTGGAGACTTTGCGGATCTTGCACATAGTCTTAGGGCTAAGGGATCCGATGGAAAGGAGTTCCTCATACTTACTTTGGTCGAACTCCACAATAAGAGTTTTGACAATCATTTCGATGAGCTTGGTGCCAGATTGTGCCACCACTTCTTCATTGGTGAAAAAGTTAGTCTCCAGCAAAGTCGTCATCTTTTATTTGTGAGAAAATTTTACAAGAAAACTAAGAAATAAATTTGTATTAATCTCCCTAACTAACTTAGGAAAAGAATGAATATAATCTCTCAAAATAACTTCTCTCTAACTGACTTAGAAAAAGAAATTATAATTTTTTATTGGTTTCCCGATTTACAAAAGAGAGAAGGATAGATCCCCCTCTTTGTTTAAGGCTGGGTTCTTCTTGGTGGTGATGGGATTTTGATTCTTATATCTCATTGACGATCCGAACGCCTCGCTTTGTGGAACTTTGTCTACTCCTCTTGACTTAACGTCAGGAAGAACTTGCAAGGTAAGTTTAGAACCCTAAATGAATTTAAGAACTCTATGAAAGAGTTAATTTCAGAAAGGAAATTTAGTCCTTTTATCTGAAATAAGCTAAACATCCGATCTCAAAGTTCTTCAACCGAAAATAGTTCAAAAAGCCAAGTCAAATGATCTCAAAGCTCCAGCCAAAGATGATCCAAAATGGATCTGTATTCAACTAAATTATTAGCTATTTATAGAGATCTAGGGGTGTAACTGACCCCATAAATCTCTCCATAACGGGGCTTAATGGCCCTATTATGTGAAAAATGGTTTTGAACCGTTCAAATTGCCATTGAAACTGTCAAACGCAAGATTCGTGTTCTGGAGTGAGCCTGCGTTCGGCTTTGTGAAATACGGATGTGATCCTCATGTTTTGGTGTTAGAACGCGGGGGTGACCTTTGCATTTTGGAGTTAAAACGCGGGGGTGACCCTCGTGTTTTGGAGTTGGAACTCAGGGGTGACCCTCGAGTTTTGGAATTGGAATGCAGGGCGGACCTCGCGTTTTGGAATTTGAATGCGGGGGTGGATCTTCTCAGTTTGGAGTTAGAACGCGGGGGTGGACCCTCACTTTTTGCTTTGAAGAGATCGTTAATTGTAATCTCTTTTTCAAATTCTACAAAGATCGCCATTTTATAATCTTTACTTTTAGCTTTTTGAAGTATGAGAGTCGTCAAATTGTAACTCTCGTCTATTATCGTGAAAGTTATCAGATTGTAACTTTCATCGTTAGGATCAACTATCTGCAGGAAATTTTTGACAACCTACAAAAATACGTGAAGACACGTAAAACAAGTTGCATAGCTTGCAAATTGATCGGTGCTGCTGTTGTTGCTATAGATGACATGGAGGATGCTGTAAATGATCTTATGTTTATGCCTCGTGAAGCTCCAACACCATGTAGTGGATTTCTTCCTCTCCTATTATTAGGGTAGAAATGAATATTAGAGTTCACATTCGAATTTAATAATTTTAAACAAATATAAATAGGAACGTAATATTCGATTTGATTCGATTGTTTACCAACCCTACCTATTATATCCTAATACATTCTGAGTAAGAGTGATGTTATCCTCTGGAGATAGCGTGTGAGGGTCTAGCTCGCCTTGTACTTCCTCCTAAGACATATGCAGTGTTTATGCCTCCTTGGTTGTAGCTTCAAAACCCTCCTAAAGCACACATATAAGCTTACAAAAATTATAGCATTGAGAATAGATCTAAGAAAATTTAAATAAATTTACGAAAGAAATATAGTTAATATTTCTAAATAAGTTATAATTAAGTCTCACCACCAACTCGAGGTTTGCCTTGATTTTATCTTGCTTCTTATCATCATCCCTATAACGATCACGGAAGATACCATATGCCAACTTAGCCTTCAAGTTTACCAGCATTATTGGTTTTCTCTGTTAGTTTATAAATTTATGAGACTTCATATTCATAATAAGCATTAAGATCATTTAAAGCTTTAAATAATATATATACAGTATCTCAACAATAATCATCCTCCAAGTTAGCATAAGAGTGTGCGCCCAAGTGGTGGTCATGCATCTTTTTCCTTCTATTTACTGATCTTATTCTTTAAAAAAATTATTTCAGTAAAGATGCAATGAATGAATATATCATGTAAATATTGTAGTTTTTATAAAACACATGTGTGACAACGGTGTCCCAATACATGAGGAGAGTTGTGAAATGAAGCCCTTTAACCCTATCATCAAGGTTCAAAAACCTTTGTCAGTCCTCTGAATACCTATAATAGGTTTCTTGTTTAATCTAATGTCTCCATTGTTTGAGGAAGACTTCAACCTTGACATTAAAAATATAGTGCTAAGCCCCATCAAAGTCCTCAAGGTAGAAGCTTTCCTGTAAATTTGCATATATATTTAATTAGAATAATTTAATATCTATTACTAATCAATGATAAATGAATAGCAAATGTAATATAAAGTCACCATAAGCTCATTCCATATCTGCTTGTAGACGGCCCATAATAGTTCTCAAAAACTGAAATAAGGATTGATGATGTTTTCTCTACGTACGAGAACCACGATATAATTATTGAATCTTGACGACCAAGCACCAGCAGCAATGTATCATTATTCCACCGAATAATGCCTCTCATGCCTCTTGGTGGTTGTTAGGACTCAGGCTTGCTCCCGTCACGTCATTCCTCTTTGCGATCCAACTTACCACCTACAATGATAACAATATGATAATATATCACATAATCTATAAATGTGAAAATTAAAAGTATTTATTAAATTTACCATTCTCTTTCTCCCTTTTTTGTCTGTGAGTGCAACGACTTTTCTAGCCTCCACTATAGGTGTCAATTCCTCCAACCTTCTCATTGCACGTTGGTGGTGCTTTATTGATTCAACTCTAGACTTAATCGAGTCCAGAAAGAAGGGTAAATTGTGAAACTCATGTGTCTTGGGACTCAAGTCAGACTAAAATGTAGAGGAAGAGAATGATGGTGTCCACGAACCATCTACACAATTAAAGAGGATAATTAATATAAAATTTTAATTGATCATTATTTAATATTAACCACTTAATACATGTTCCAGGGGATGGTGCTAGTGTGCACCAGGGGCTTGGTGTTGAATAATCCACGTCTGCAACCAAGGAACAATATAAGCTAAATAACTAATAATTTATAAAAGATATTAAAATATTAAATAGTTTATACCTACATAAGGAGATGGTGATGTCTCCTCAATATGACATGTGCCCAGGGTGATACTTCGTGATCGATCACGGTCCTCACTAAAGAGCCTCACATTCCTCATCTGTAAATTAAATTTTTAACATACTTAACAAGAAATATACACATGCACATAAGATAAATTATTATAAAAAGCATTATTGATTTTTATTAGGAAATTTGTTAAAATAATAAAGCATTGTAACATAGTTCATACCTATTACAATTATTTTCCACGAGATCGACTGAGTATATTTGCTATAGTTTATCTTCTATTTGTTTTCTTATTTGAGCCCGAGTCTCCATCTGTAGTAAGATTCGAAATGTCGGTTTGAGTATTAGGATCAGCCATATCAAACGCCACATTTTGCGTGTAAGAGAAGTCTTGCCAAATGTTATCAGATGACCTAATTGGTTCATTACAATTATCTTCACTTTCTTCATCATTTTTTCATTGTTATTAGGAAGAACAACGGATCTTGCCTCCTTGTACAAAACCACTCAATTAGTTATGACATTCGGATCTTTCACAAAAAAGCACCGATCCACTTGTTCTGCAAAAAAAATTTCTCATCCATATATATTTCTCGGTGGAGATTGACAAGTGCAAACCAATAATGATCCTTTTGCATATGTGTAGGACGACACTGAACCTTGGACATCATGTAACTACATTGTTTTAGTTTACCAAACCTATAGATTACCTTTACAATGTCTTCTAATTGGCCATAATATAGTATGTCAGCTAGAACTGGGTTCTGATCTCTTATACTTAAAAAAAATTCTTGAGCAAAATAACCCACGACCCCACTATTCTAATTACCCTCCTATCAGTGGTCTCTAGCTTTTGGAATTTATACCCATTAACAAGTTGCTTATTATAACGTCTTACTTTGTAGCAAGGATGTTGTGCATGAATAATAATTTCATCTTATAATGTAGTGCCATCAAGAAGTGATTTTTCAACCTAAGCTAAACAATATGAAAATATTTAGGACAAGATTAACTTAAAGTTATATTATAAAAGTTTAAAATTTAATTGTACAACACTTACATCAAGTCTGAACCAATCTAAAAATTATTTCTTATATTTTTTTGAATATTATGGCTGCATTCCTACCGATTATTTCATTCTTAAGCTTCTCTAGATGTTGCCTGTTAATACAATATATAAGATTGTATTGGTAAACTAAATGTGAAATGAACATGTATCATCTATATTACTAATTTTATTTGTTACCTTTGGTAGTCTTGGAAAATATCAAGATTTTCCAACACATATGCATGAATTTGATCTAAGTGAGATCTTGGATATTTTTCACGCTTCTTGTCCTTAGCTTGTGTTTGATGTGTGGTTTTCTTCTTACGCATGTAACGTGATACAAACACAAGTTGGCCACATATCCTTCAGCTATCGAAACCTCCGGACGAGCTCGATTGCGAACATTGTGTTTCATGGAACCCAAGTATATTAAAATTTTAAAAGAAGTAATTATTATAAAGCGATATAAGAAATGAATATATAATTAATGAATGTGATGAAAATCCTAACCTTTCAATCAGATACGTCCAACGATAAGTAATAGGACCTACGGTTCTAGCCTCTCTTATAATATGTTGGGTAAGATGTACCATAATTGTAAAAAATAAAAGAGGAAATATTACTTTCATATTGCATAGAGTAAATTAGACCTCGGCTACAAGTCCTTTAAATTCATCCTCATATATGACTTTAGAGCATAATTTTCTGAAGAATCCGCAGTGCTCAATAATAATCTTTGACGCATCTTTCTCCATATTGTTATGGAATGCAACCGGGAGCAATTGATGAAGAAGGATGTGGTAATCATGGGTCTTCAGATCTAAGAGTTTTCTCTCTTGCACCTAGACATTGTTTGATATGTTAGTAGAGTAACCATCCGGTGACTATCGATTTGAGAATTTCACAAAATCTCTGCATCTGCTCATTTGACATTGTAACACGAGATGAAGACAACTTTAATTTTTTAAGACCAACATCTTGTGCTTGCAAATCATTCTGGATATTCAATGAGGTCAGGTCTTGGCGAGCCTGTAGATTGTCCTTCAACTTGTTGGCATCTTGTAGGAGGGTTGACACTATATTATCGCAAATATTTTTTCTAATATGCATGACATCAAAGTTGTGTTAGATTTTAAGATTTTGTTAGTAAGGCAATTGAAAGAAGACACTAAAATTAGTCCATCCTCTAGGTAATTTTTCGGCTTCATTCTCAACTTGTACTTTTCGGACCGTTCTCTTATGTTTTAATGACTTTTTTATCTTTAAGGAATCTCTTACTCTGAACGGATCGTATTTAGAATAATGATTTTTTTCCAAACCTTACTTTTGGGTACCCCTCAAGTAATCTTACAATCTCAACTCCAGTCAGCTGATGCGGCTTCATTCTCTTCCTAATTGTGCCATCAAACATAGTAGATAATTTTTTATACTTATGACTCAAGGGTAACCACCTGCAATTAAACAAATAACAACTATTTCGGCTATGCAGTAATTGAAGTGCTTAAAATTCCGGACTATATATAGGACAAGCATACAAGCATCACCTTTGTCTCTATTGTTCTCCTTGTTGAAGAGTTTGTGCGTTGTTTTCACCTAGAAACTCCACATGTTAGACACTCTTGAAGGTCTTTATTGGCTTTATGGTAGAGGATACAATCATTTGGACATGCATCAATCCTATTATAATCAAGACCCAGAGCAGAAACAATCTTCTCAACCTGATAAGTTGTTTGGGGTATGCCAACCTCTCCTCCAGGAATTACCATCTGAAGCAAATCAAGAAGCATTTCAAAATAATTATCAGATATCCACTAAGTGTCTTAATATGTAGGAGTTTCAGCATAAATGAAAATCTAGAGTACTTAGTAAAACCCTCATATATAGGGGTGCATTCGGTCCGGATGCAGCTCGAATATGATGCTTACCATATCCATATCCGCTTACCCATATCGGATATAGATACGGATATGGATATACCTTGGTAAGGAAAATCCGTAACCATATCCACTAAAATCGAATACGACTACAAATATACATGCAGATATATATACGAATATGCATGTGGATGTAAATTGAATATGAGAAAACTAGATAGTATTGAGAAAAACATAGTTCATATGGTACAAAAGAGCTCGTTAATATGTTCATTAAAACTAAAAAGTTAAGATTAGACTTCTTGATCATTAAAATTAACCACAAATCCATAATCTAAGAATTAAAACTACCGTAAGAGTATGACAAATATGTATTCGGATAGTTCGGATACAGATACAGATATTTTACTATAAAACCATATCCGTAACCATATCCTATCGGTTATAAATTTGAATAACCATATCTGTATCCTAACGGATACGGCTACGGATATTTCCTCGGATACGGATACGGTTACAGATATTTCCTCGGATACGGATATGGTTTAACACCCCTACTCATATAGGTCCTTTTCACTATCTTCTAGTAGCTCTATTATTCGCTTTATGTCTGCAAAGGAATGCATATCTTTAATATTTTTTACACCTTCGACATCTCTGATCTCTTTAGCATCATGTAGGCTGTCTAAAAATCACAACAGATAGCTTATCCCCATCAAACATCAACAATGGAGATTACAATTCAACGACTTCTAGAAGGCTATAATTTGAAGACTTTCACATAGATCGATGAATGTTACAAATCAACGACCTTCATGACAAATGATGAAAGCTCTGATCAATTGTCTTCACAACCAATAATGAGAGTTGCAATCTGACGACTCACACATTTCAAAGAGCTAAAGCGAAGATTACTAAACAACGATCATCGTGACGCTCTGACAGAAGAGATTACAAGCCAACGATCTCTTCAATCCAAGACGCAGGACTCATCCCTGCATCCCAGAGGTGAAGCACAAGTGGCCTCATTCCAGAGTTAAAGCTATGCAAACGCAGCTCCTAAATGCTGCAAACGCAGATTCTATTCGCTGCCAAACACAACTCCTAAATACTGCAAAACGCAGCTTCCAACCGCTACCAAACGCGGCATCTAACTGCTGCCAACGTAGCTTCTAACAGCTACCAACGCAGGTTCCATCTGTTTCCTAACGCAGCTTACAAACACTACGTTCAAATACAGATTTTATTTTAGAATACAAGACCTGCGTTTGACTCGTTCAAACATGAGTTGAACGGTTCCAGAAACCGTTTTCTCCCCATGATCTGAGAGATTTTCGCCCCCACTTAGGAGTGGATTAAGGAGGCGGTTACACCCCATTCAACCCCACTTAGGAGTGAATTAATTGGGCGGTTACACCCCTTAATCCCCTATAAATAACTGAAAAATTAGTTTAGTTGGAGAGCTTTTTGGCTTGGGCAGATCAAGGTAGATCTTTGGATCCTGGAGCATTTTCAGATCTAGAGATCAGCAAAGGGCATTCTTCGGCAACAAGAGCTATCTTCATGCTTGGCTTGTCTAACCAATTACGGTTAAGATCAATCAACTCTTTTACAAGAGTTTAAACTCACTCTGAGTTATCAATTCGTTCAGAGTTTCAAACTTGCCACGCAAGTCCTCTATAGCGTCAAATCGTGAGGAGAAGATCATGTTCCAGTGAAACAAGATGTTCGGATCGTCAACGAGAAGCAAACTCAACGTGAGCATTTGAGAGAGGCATCTCATCGCTACCGTGAAGAACCCAGACTTAAACAAAAGGGAGAATTCAGATCAATTCTCCTCTCTTTTGTAATCAAAAATCCAAATTATAATTGAGATCAAGAGAATACAAATTAAATTTCTTTCATTCTTTTTACTACAAATTTCCCACCAAACAAAAAATGGTGACTCCGCTGGGGAAGAGCTTCTCTGACAAAGAGGTGGTGGCGCAATCTGACATCATGCTCATTGGAACGACCGTTAAAACTTTGATCATCGAATTCGATCAAGCCAAGTTTGAGGAGGCCCTCTCCTCTGGGTCCCTTAGCCACAAGGCTATGCGTAAGATCCACAAAGTTTCTAAGGAGACTAAAGCTCTAGTTATGGCTGACTTATCAAAGGACTGTCTCCCTTAGGGGTTGCACTGTTCATACAGTCCCCTCTCTGAAGAACAAGACTTAGCTTCAGTACAACTCCAAAAAAAACCGATCCTCCAATCAACGCGAGCTCCGCGTTTGTGAGCCTCAACATGAGCTCTGCATAAGCCAATCTAAACGCGACCATCAGGGGTACGTTTCACCAGCAAAACCTAGAGCTCAAGCATGCGTTCGGGTGACAAAATCTAATACAAAACCAGGTGTATATGGTGGAGCTTCGGGGCGCTGCCCTGAACCCCGCCGGGGGCCGAGGGTCGTCACCTAGACCCTAGACCCCTGGACCCCCGGCTCGCTGGACCGCACTGCCCCCTGGACCCCCGGCTTGCTGACCGGGCAGGGAGACCCCCGAATATTCTGCATAGTACGACTAGATTAAGGGGCGAATATAAGAAGTTCATGGATTCAATGCATCTAAACCAGATTCATGTTCACCAAGAGCCAGTCCTGTCTAATCATAGACTGTGGGTTCTAATTCAAACCACACGATCAGTGAGTAATTCTCGAGTCTTTACAACAGACTTGAGAGAGTTCATATCGAGAGAAAGACCGATACAACAAGTCATTCGTTCATTCCAATGTAAACAATTGATTCCTACGGTCCTCTTGGGATGTCAATGCTGCTCATATGCGGCCAAACCATTAGTGTTCGACCAATTAACGAACGTTGCTTTGTCTAACCAACAACGACATTCGTACAGGAAGAAGTCCCCAGAGACCAAGTATTCTGGAGTCACTATCAATGTGATCAGTAGAGGGAAACCCTCAGGTCCTAGCTCCGATAATTCTGAGACAAGTCGTTCACCGACTGTCAGAGAAATCGCTAACGAGTTTGAAGGAATCTACCAATGCACTCGGACGCGAACAGGAGCCATACCCCCTGTTAATTATCGGAGGTTAGCTAGAGGAACTAATTCCGATAATGAACACTCAGCCATTGCGGAGTCCTAATCATCAAGCTCTTTCGTTGGGCATGAGAGCTTCGCCCACATGGCAGAACATTCTGAAGATCTTTCAAAGAGGGTTGTTGAGCTAGACGCCATGCTCAAATCACAGCAGAAGACCCTCAATGAACTCCTAGCCCTGTTGACTCAAATCGTCGCAGATAAGTCCAAATCTCAGAAGACAGATTTGCCATCTAGGCAAGAATCTTCCTGGAGAAAAAAAGCATATTCATCCCGACTTCACACAAGAAAAGGAAAGGGAAAAGTGGTTGATGACGCTGCTTCTGACCAAGAAGCCTTCAACCTAGAATCTTCCTCTGATGAAGGAAGAGAGGCTGAGAATGAGTAGAATCCTCAATCGGCCAAAATGGAAGAATTAGAAGCCCGTCTCAATATCATTGCTAACAGAAGCGAGCTCCAAGACGAGGGAGTTGCTAGGCCCTATCCCGCCGAATGGGATTTAGCCTCTTATCATCCAAAGTTCGAAGTCCCGATGCTACAAACTTTTGACGGCACGGGATCACCGAATTAACATATCTATCATTTCAAGTCACAGACTAGGAATGTGATATCAAACAATGCCATACTGGCTTGATTGTTCATTAGCACCCTCAAGGGAGTTTCCTTTGAATGGTTCAGGAAACTGCCTGCGGGATGTATCCAAAAGTGAATGGATCTAGAGAGACTCTTCCTGTCAAGATTCTTTGAAGAGGATACAGAAGTCTCCATCCATACCCTTCTCGCCACTAAGCAGAAGAAGAGGGAGTCCGTCAAAGCCTTCATCAAAAGGTTTCGAAACATGGCTCTGTGATGTCCGACAGGTATGACACAGTCTACCCTAGTGGAGACCTGTCGACATAACTTGCATACCGACCTTCTAGCACACATGAAGATTGCAGAATGTCGTTCCTAGAGACAACTAATCTCTTAAGGTGAAAATGCTCAAAAAATTATTGCCATGATCAAAGCTGAAGAACAAAGTAAGCAGGATCAACCTGAGCAATCGGGCCAAGACTAATCTTTTCAGTCAGAAGGGGAAGATACCAAGACCACTGAAGCCAATCCTCTTCAGTAGGATGGTAGGTCCAACAACTATCACATTAACAATTACCTCTGATAGTCAAACTTGTTAAATAGTAGACCACTAGGCGATGTGCCACGTCTACCCTTTTTCCCCCTGCACTTGTTCAAGACTGGGGGTTGGTTTATTTGTAGTTTATTGAATTATGAGTAATAAATTTTCTAAGTTATCATGTTCAATAGAATACCTCTGTCAACCATGAAATCTGCTAAAACTATCAAGTTAATAGTACACCTCTGATAGTCATTTTCCCACAAATTCTCCCACCAATCATCTTCAATAGGATGGTGGGTATACCAAAACTACCAAGTTAATGATCACCTCTGATAGTCCATTTCCTCCAAATTCAATCTACCAATCCTCTTTAATAGGATGGCGGATCCACCAAAACTATCACGTTAATGATTACCTCTGATAGTCCATTTCCTCTAAATTCTTCTGCTAATCCTTTTTAATAGGATGGTAGATCCATAAAACTATCACGTTAACAGTTACCTCTGATAGTCCATAACCTTGTTAATCATCTTCAATAGGATGACAAGTTTACAAAACTATCACGTTAATATCTACCTCTGATAGTACATCAATCTGCCACTCCTCTTTAATAGGATGGCGGGTACACAAAACTATCACGTTAACAGTTACCTCTGATAGCCAAACTCTTCAGATAGCGGTCTGCCGTGTGACGTACCTCTATTCTAATCGTAGTCGTTACACTCCAATGTTACTAAACGACTTGATGGATAGTGGCCCACAAGGCAATATGCCATGTCTACCCCTCTTTTTATTCCCCTACTATGGGGGTTGGTTACTTGGGGCCCGTTTGGTTTAAGTTTTTTGCCTAGGTTTTTGGGCAGAAAGCCTGCCAAAAGTGACACTTTGGCAGGCTTTCTGCCCAAAAACCTAGGCAAAAAACTTGAACCAAACGGGCCCTTGGAATCTATTGGATTAAGAGTAACAAATCTTTCACATTATAGAGTGAACATTACACTTCTGATCATCACCCCCACAGAGTATGAATGCAGCTTGCATCACTCCCAATTTGTCACGTTAACAATACACCTCTGACAATCAACTTATCAATCCTCTTCAATAGGATGATAAGTCCTCAAAGTTGCTCCAATCGCAACACAAATTCCTGTCACGTTAATACCACACCTCTGACAAATTAACTTATCAATCCTCTTCAATAGGATGATAAGTCCTCAAAGTTGCTCCAATCGCAATACAAATTCTTGTCACGTTAACACCATACCTTTGACAAATCAACTTATTAATCCTCTTCAATAGGATGATAAGTCCTCAAAGTTGCTCCAATCGCAACACAAATTCTTATCACATTAATCCGACACCTCTGACAAAATTCACTTATCGACTCTCCCTAATAGAGCGATAGGTCCTCAAAATTGCCCTAATCATAGTATTCTTCCTGTCATGTTAATATCACACCTCTGATAAAATCAAATTATCGACTCTCTTCAATAGAGCGATAGGTACATAAACTTGTCAAGTTAACATCACACCTCTGACGACACAATCTACTTATCGACTCTCTTCAATAGAACGATAGGTCCATAAACTTGTCAAGTTAACATCACACCTCTGACGATACAATCCACTTATCGACTCTCCTTAATAGAGCGATAGGTCCACATACCCATCAAGTTAATATCACACCTCTGATAACCAAATCAACTTATCGACTCTCTTCAATAGAACATAGGCCCATAAAATACTGTTAGATTAACATCACATCTCTAATAGTCAAACCCTCTCCAATGAACTTGTTAATCCTTTTTCAATAAGAATAGCAAATTTTCACCATAAAATCCCCAGTGAATTAAAAATTTTCTAGAATTATCCTAGTAATAATGAATTTTTTTTTTTGAATTTTACTCTAAGTGAAAATTCATGCCAAGTTAATACTATACCTCTGGCACTTCTAACTTTCTTTTAGTGTTTTAAGTAACACATGAAGAAACAATAACAAAGTCTATGTATTTAATATCGTAGCTAGTAATTATTATTAAATTAATAATCTCTGAATCCATGTCTTTCATGCACAGGGGACTTTATCTCGATCCCTAACTAGAGATAAGTCAATGCCTAATACGCGTTGCCGGTTAGTCTTTCGCCGTGAAAAGGACACCATAATTCATTCTGGGGAATTTTATCTCAAATCCTAAGTATGGATAAGTCAATACCTATACGCGTTGCTGGTTAGTCTTTCACTGCGAAAAAGACACCAGAATTCATTCTGGGGAATTTTATCCTGAAACCTAAGTAGGGATAAATCAACGTCTAATACGCGTTCCCGGTTAGTCTTTTTCCATAAAAAAGGACAAGAGCCCACGTATTCAACATCATGGCAGATTGTTATTAATAACGCCAAAATCCATATCTTACACGCATGGGGGATTTTAACTCGATACCTAAATAAAGATAAGTCTGCATCTGACACATGCTGTCGGGTAGCCTATTCCCATAACAAAGGAGAAGTCTACGTATTCAACATCGTAGCACTAAGAGAGTTAACTCTCTTAGCACAACATCATATGTGGAACGGACTTAGACAATCTGCATACTAGCCCGACTCAAATGGTAGTCGGTAAAGGCTTATCAAATCCGTTGATGGCTGAGGGTTTGCCAAAAATCTTATGTATGTTTACAAGCCCATCAGCTTAATGGATGTGAGCCGAGACTTGAAACAGAAGAGCTCATGACAAGTCTCAAAGACTTAGTCAAATGCATGAAGGCCACTTCCGCGTCTCAAGTCAAAATGTCGAGGTCACACTTGAGTCGCAAAAACCACAACACCGAGGTCAGATCCACTTTCCAAATTTAAAACGCAAGGGTGAGACCCGCGTCTCTAGTTCAAAACGCAGGGATCCACCCCCGTCTTCCAGAAGCAGGATTATGATGCATACCTTCACACGAGTCCTGTGTGGCAAACCCCTTCAACCAAGATGCATTCGAATCAGTTGCAGAGAACAACTTCTTTATGACAAGGAATCAACATCTCCAAGATCAGAGTTGAGATCCAAAGTATTCCAAAAATTCATCCCAGTCAACTACGAACTTTTGAAAACTTTGGAGGTGGTTCTGTAGGCTGTCTAAAAATCACAACAGATATCTTATCCCCATCAAACATTAATAATGGAGGTTACAATTCAACGACTTCCAGAAGGCTATAATTTGAAGACTTTCACATAGATCGATGAATGTTACAAATCAACGACCTTTACGACAACCGATGAAAGCTTTGATCAATGGTCTTCACAACCAATAATAAGAGTTGTAATCTGACAACTCTCACATTTTAAAGAGCTAAAGCGAAGAATACTAAACAACGATCGTCGTGACGCTCTGACAGAAGAGATTACAAGCCAACGATCTCTTCAATCCAAGACGCAGGACTCATCCCTAAATCCCAGAGGTGAAGCACAAGTGGCCTCATTCCAGAGTCAAAGCTATGCAAACCCAGCTCCTAAATGCTGCAAACGCAGCTTCCATTCGCTGCTAAATGCAGCTCCTAAATACTACAAAACGCAGCTTCCAACCGCTGCTAAACGCAGCATCTAACTGCTGCCAACACAGCTTCTAATAGGTGCCAACGCAGGTTCTATCGGTTCCCTAACGCAGCATGCAAACACTGTGTTCAAATGCAGATTTCATTCTATAATACAGGACCTGCGTTTGACTCATTCAAACACGAGTTGAACGGTTCCAGAAACCGTTCTCCCCATGATCTGAGGGATTTCCGTCCCCACTTAGGAGCAGATTAAGGAGGCGGTTATACCCCCATTCAGCCCCACTTAATTAGGAGTGAATTAAGGGGGAGGTTACACCCCTTAATCCCCTATAAATAACTAAAAATCAGTTTAGTTGGAGAGCTTTTTGGCTTGGGCAGATCAAGAGAGATATTTGGATCCTGGAGCATTTTCAGATCTAGAGATCAGCAAAGGGCATTCTTCGGCAACAGGATCTATCTTCGTGCTTGGCTTGTCTAACCAATTACGGTTAAGATCAATTAACTCTTTTACAAGAGTTTAAACTCACTCTGAGTTATCAATTCGTTCAGAGTTTCAAACTTGCCACGCAAGTCCTCCATAATGTCAAATCGTGAGGAGAAGATCATGTTCTAGTGAAACAAGACATTTAGATCGTCAATGAGAAGCAAACTCGACGCGAGTATTTGAGGGAGGCATCTCATCGTTACCGTGAAGAACCCAGACTTAAACAAAGGAGAGAATTCAGATCAATTCTCCTCTCTTTTGTAATCGGAAATCTAAATTGTAATTGAGATCAAGAGAATACAAATCAAATTTCTTTTATTCTTTTTACTACAAATTTCCCACCAAACACATCATCTTTAATGTTATCTCTGATATCATCCTGAACATTACCAACAATACCATATTCGGTAGGATAAGAAAAAATATCATTCAACATTATTTCTGTGTCGTTTATCTGTAAGCCACCGGACGTACTAACACGCACATTCGGATCCTCATCTTTAATATAGCATTCCCCATGATATAACCAATATTTATATTTCTCATCAATCCCTGATTTTATTAGGTGGATCCGCTTATTATTTTTATTTTACAGCTTCATATTCCTACACCTACAATAGGGATAATACATAGCATGGCTACTTAAATTTCTCGGATTCATTTCGGCATACCACATAAAGGCATCACATCCCCCCTTATATAGCGTGTCACAAAATCTTTCAAGTTGAGGAATATCTATCCATGATTTGTCAGGAATTATCCTTGTTCATACATTATATATAATTATTAACTATAATTAATCTTACTATTACTAGTAATTTATTACTCTTCATGACAATATACATAAAACACACATCATACTTACTGTGATGCCACTGGTTTCACACAAGGCTGCAGTCTAATGTAAACCCAAAGATGCCAAACCTTCTATGCACCCAATACTGTGCATAAACATGTTTTACCGTCACATTAATATCGTTCTAGCAGATGTCAAAATAAGAAGTGAGGGTACAAGCATATATATCAAATATGATAATATAAGGCACACAATATAGAGAAGAGACATCCAATAATAACTATAATTTTATTCCAACAGAAGAAAAGAAAATACATTTGGTAAACTGGAATAAGAACATCAAAATTTTAATATATGAGAATCAAATGAAAAATACATAGGCACTCATCCTCCAAAATGAAATGCATCACTAAGAGAAAACTAAACTCATAAATAGTTTATTGTGGAGCGCTAATTAACTACTTATAATTGATAAAAAAATCTACACCGAGTCCCCGTCAACCTGCGACTCTCCGAAACCATGGCTCGCTGCTTGAAAAAGATGTAAACAATGAGCATCAAGCACTAGCGAGAACATCTCCACCGCCCCCAGGGGAAAGGGGTTAGGTGTATATAAAAATACTAATCATAGCATATATAAATATATAAAATAATATATCCTAAACTAAGAGGAATTAAGATTTAGAAATCCATAACTCGAGATGAGTACATCGAGCGAAATAATCCAAACAAGGAAACCCTCATATATATACCATGTATCTCAAATTGTGGATCGTGAAATATCAACTCTAAATCCTATAAATAATTAAATTAACAAAGAAAATACACCATCAACATCTCATCCAAGACAAGTCGTATTGTAATATCTCACACTACCCTCGAGTGAGTGGCACGTAAACAAAAATACAATCTTGTGAGAACCTCGTCAAAGTATACACCGTCACATAAGAAAGTCAAGTGTTGGACTACGTTCACAAATAGTACCCGTCTGAGCTCTGGGCTTCCTAAATATAAAGTGTGTAGTCATCTGCAATATCATGCGGCTCACGGACTAACACATTCGGAGTGTAGTCGCTCGCTATATCATGTGGTACATGGACATGTGCACTCACCACTAAAACAATGATGCATCACAGAGTGTAATCGACTGCATTCTCATTGCGGTGCGTGCACTAAGGCACTCAGAGTGTAGTCTACCACGTTCTCATTGTGATGCATGGACTAACACACTCAAGCATCCACAACTACTGTAAACCGAAAATGTCACTCCTTATCGTGACAAATACATTAGACTAAGTGTTTCAATTGGCTCGTGCGTGCTCAAATCCAATATGTGCCCTCTCATGGTCTCGTATGTGTATTGGCGTGCGACTCGCACTTCGTGTTCGATGAAAAGCATGTGGGAAATATCAATGTTTACAAAACAACACTAGATCGGTCAACCGATGATGCCCTTGGTTTCACACTTACATACATGTATGATTTAACAATAAAAATATTTTCTCTCATAAAGTAAATCTGAAACGTATATAGAAACTAATTAGACCACTCTAGCGGCTGTCATTGGAATGATTCTATCCATTAAGAATATAATAGTTCTTACATTTAATTTCGTATACTTTGTATGTTTTTATTTCTTAAAAATTTCGATAGCACCTACCCACTATTCTCCCTGTACACTATGTGAATGTTATTATGTGTATCGAGAATAGATCGAAAAGCAGAACAACATATACTTATTGTACACGGAGAATAATGAATATGTGCTGCTAAAACTTCAAAGAAATAAAAACATACAAAGTATACAAAGTTGGATGTATGCACGACTATATTCCTAACCTGTTTGAGAAGGACAGATCCAATAATTACAATTTTTAATACCAATTCTTTTTTCTTATAATGTAAAGTAAATGATCATTTTTGAGAGAAAACTTTATATTCTACCTAAATATGAGTCATCTATCTTATATTATAAGTCCAAAGAATTAGATATAATTATTGAACAGAAGTCTGAAATAACGTTATTTTTTCATTCACCTAAATTGGATATATAACACATTATTAAAAATTATAATGTGTTATATATCACTTTATTTTTTGAAAATTTTTTATTTCACATTTTCACATCACAAACTTACTTAATCACACATATTTATAGTATGGATGAAACTTAGTGTAAATCGGCTATCATAAATTGGGTGTTTAATTAGGGTTAATAGTTAACAATTGTTTGATTAGATGTTATGATTATAAGTGTTGTTCAATTTGGGCAAATGTAGTTAAGTTAGAGTTAATATATAACTAAAATATTTTTCAACTAAAATTATTTATTTTGGATCATAATTTAGGGTATTTAAACTAAATTGAGCAATAAACAATATAAAATTTTCAATTTTCAAATTTTTCATGAAAAACACACCTTTTAAGGAGATAAGAGATGATGGGATTCGAAGACGATAGGTACGGCGTGCTAGAGTGCCGTACGATGGTTGTGGTCGGGCTGAGGAAGAGGGAGCGGGAGCGGCGGGGAGGAGGGGTAGATAGGGTTTTTTTAGGGGGTGACGGGGCATAAAAGTATACCTCTAGAGTTGTAAGTGCACAACCATCAAGTTATAATAAAAAAGTTACTGATCCCACGAGGAAGGTGTTTGTAGGAGAAATTCAAATTTGGTTCTTATGTTGTGTGTGTGACAATTAGGAGTGATGGATGTGATTATGGAGAGATAAAGAGAGTGAGAGTGATTGTATGTAAATAAAAACAAAACAAGATTGAGAGCGAAGAGATAAAGAGTGGATGTGATAAAGTGTAAGGGTAAACAAAACTAACAAAAGGGAAGAAAAAAATAAAGGAAATAAAATCAAGAAACAAATAAGAGAAAAACCAAGAATAAAGAGTAAAATAAAGAAAGTAGAAGATGGAGGATTCAATTAGAGATATGAAGAATCTAGAATTAAATCCACTAGCTACTTTCATGCAATTTCTAGAGCTCCCACAAGTACTAGTTCAACATCTTAAAAAAATGCAATTCCCTAGAGGGTTCTAGCCTCAAGACGAATCAAAAAAAGGAAAAATAAACAAAAATAAAAACTAATCCCAAGAGGGTTCTAGCCTGTAGGCGAATATTACAAGAAAATAAAATTTAAACTACAAAATAAATTGTAAGAAATAAATGCAAGAATTTATAGTAAGAAAGTAAAGTCATGAAAAAATTTTGGGCCAATTGAGAAGACCTTTCAATTTTGTAACTTTTTATTGCAATTAATAAAAAAGATTTACCTTTTCATATTTTTCTTTTCTTCTCTTTGTTTGATGATGAAGATAAAGATGGAGATGAAAATGAAGATCTATCTGAAGGTTTGCTTTCAAGAGGCTAAACCCTCTTGTAATGTAAATTTTCTCTTTTATCCTTACTTCTTTGTAGTAGTTTAGATTTACATTAATGCTTTGTAGAGTAGATTTAATTTCTTATCTTTATTTCTTTAATTATTATCTTGTATTTTTAATTTGTAGTGTAGATTTATTTTCTTGCATAATCTAGATATTCATTTATGTTCTTTTCTTTTATAATTTAGTTAGATTTATTTCTATGTTCATAGTGTAAATTCATTTGTTCTTATTTCTCTTCTTTGTAATTAGTTTTTATCTTCATTCTTTTCTTTTATTCTTCTCTAGTATAGATTTCATTTCTTATTTTCATTTCCTAAGATGTGGAACTAATTCTTGTAGGAATTCTAGAATTGTATAAAACTAGTCTAATTTCTTTTATAGTTTATGAATTATTCTCTTGCATTTAAAATAATCATGTGTAGGATAATCAACTAGAGAATTAATTGGTATAAGAAGAATTTAATAATCTATGTTTATCTTGAGTGATTTGATAGATTATGTTTATGAATTCTAGAATTACTCTCTAGTTGTTATTCTTTTCATAAATTTTAATTTTGCTTAAATGATAATTTAATAGGTTATGCTTTCCTTAAGTGGTTTGATAGTCTATACTTAATAAATCTAAAGTAAAATATGATATAAAAAGAATGCTTAATAGATTATGTTTATTATTCTAAATTGGATTCAATTCTAGATTCATCATATCTTTAATTGAATCCTACACCTTTACTTTCTTAAATTTTCTCTTTTTCTTGATTTTTCCTCTTTATTTTCTTTGATTTCCTTCTCTCTCCTCAACCTCATTTTATTTTCTTTATTTGCATATATTCACAACCATTCCCCATATCTATCTACGATCACACGCTTTCATCACTCCTATTTGTCACACACACGACATAAGAACCAATTTAGATTAATATCTATAACACATTCCTTGTGGGATCGATAATTTTTTATACTATAACTTGATAGTTATGTACTTGTAACTTTTAGTTATCATTTACACCCTATTAGTCGATCTAGAACAATGATGATAAAAATCTGTAATTACCTTTGTTATGAGGAGGATAAAATAAAAAATCCTTCTTCATCTTTTTTTATCATCATTTTTTAGCATTTTTTTATCTTTATTTATTTATTTATTTATTTTCATATATATTTTTTCTTATTTATATATATATATATATATATATATATATATATATGTATATATATATATATATATATATATATATTTATATTGCTATAAAAGAATAAGAAACTCTCAAATGAGAGAAGAATAAATTCTTTATGTATATATATATATATATATATATATATATATATATATATATATATATATTTATATTGCTATAAAAGAATAAGAAACTCTCAAATGAGAGAAGAATAAATTCTTTTTATTATTATGAAACAAAATATAAAAATATAGAATAAAATATTCAACATGAAAAGCTCATGCTCTACATTAAATCTTACCTTATTGCTAAAAATTCTACCTTAGATTTAAAAATAAATCCAAAATAATATAATTAATGATGTGTTTAAATTATGCATTCTCCAAAGGTTTTAATAATTTTTGTAGCAATTGAAGGCAAGTAACACTGGTGTCATGTATTTTTAATTTCTTATTGAACTTAGATTCTTTATTTATGAAGGTTTGTCCTCTAACAAGTAATTATTCTTTAAATTTTTCTTCAACCCTAAGATTCGTGGTTGATATATGAAAATTTGATTGTTATTTATTTTTCAAGAATCTAAGTTCATCAACAAAGAGTTCTTCAAAAGTTGGGTTAAATAAGCATGTATTTAACACAGTTTCCTCGTTCTGAAATACCTGATCTGATTTTTCTAGTATCTCCAGCTCTTCACCAAAGATTTCCTCAAAACTAAGATATGACTCGTTCTCTTATTCTTCTATTATTTTTTATGAATGTAATTTATATCTAGAGGTTGGTCATTTGATTAGTTCCCTGAATTGAAAATGTTGAGATTAGTAGTCAAATTCCCAAAAGACAGCTTCATTTGACCAGTTCTACAACTGATGAGAGCATTATAAGTGGCTAAGAACAGTTTTCCTAAGATGACAGGTATCTTGTAGACACTAAAAATGCCAAGAAACAAAGGAGCATCAAAGCTCATAGTAAGGATGATAAGACTCGTCATCATGATGAACCTCATCTCAGCCAATAAAGTCCATTCAAGAGGCGAAGTTCATCCATAGACGAACCTCGCCTATGGGCATTACTGGCGAACCTCACGCATAGCCGTTATTGATGAACCTCATCCGACACCATTTCCAGAGGCTATTTTTAAGGAAGCAGTTAATGACCACTAACTCACCCATTTTAGGAGAGTTAATGGTCACTAACTTACCCATTTAAAGAGAGTTAATGACTACTAACTCACCCATTTAAATGAGAGTTAATGATAACTAACTTCCTCATTTTAAGGGGAGTTAAAGCACACTAACTCACTCGATAATGCTCGTAAGCCTATAAATAGGCATGGTCAACATGAAGCAAAAGGGGGAGGAAGAGGAAAGATCTTTGCTATGGAGAAGAGAGAGAGAGAGAGAGAGAGAGAGAGAGAGAGAGAGAGAGAGAGAGAGAGAGAGAGACACTCACTCGATAATGCTCGTAAGCCTATAAATAGGCATGGTCAACATGAAGCAAAAGGGGGAGGAAGAGGAAAGATCTTTGCTATGGAGAAGAGAGAGAGAGAGAGAGAGAGAGAGAGAGAGAGACTCAGAGGCTAGTCAAAAAGTCTATTTCTCCTCCATTCTCATTGATCTTCAAAGATCATTATCATCAGCTAATCATTTGACCTTGTAGGCACTCAAAAATGCCAAAAGAGCATTGAAGCTTACAGCAGGTATGTCAAAGGTCGTTGAAACGACGAACCTCATGATGCGGCATAAACATGTACCAAAAATTGCAAGTGCACAATTTATCAAGTTATAGTATAAAAAGATATCGATCCCACGAAGAAGGTGATTTTAAGAGATTATTAAACTTGGTTCTTATATTTTGTGCGTGACAATTAGGAATAAAGAATAAGTATGAATGTGATGAGTGATTTGTTGTGAATATTTGCAAAAAAAATCAAAGAATAAATGAAATCACAAGGCAAGAAATATGAATTAATAAAATCAAGAAATAAAACCAAGAATGAAAAGAAAATTTAAGAAAGTCAAGATGGAGGATTCAAAAGAAGTAAGGAATCTAGAATATAATCCACTAACCAATTTCAATTACATAATATAAACTATTCTCTTTTTATCATATTTTAACTTAGATTTATTAAGCATAGATTATCAAACCATTTAAGGAAAGTGTAACCTATCAAATTATCATCTAAGCTAAAATTACTATTCATGATAAGAACAACAACATGATAATAATCCTAGAATTCATAAGCATAACCTATCAAACCATTTAAGATAAGCATAGATTATCAAATTCTTCTTCTACCGATTAGTTCTCTAGTTGATTATCCTAACATGAACATTTTAAGTACAAGAGAATAATTCATACAATATAAAGGAAATTAGACTAGTTTCATATAATTCTAAACTTCCTACAAGAATTAAATTCACATCTTAAGAAATAAAAACAAGAAAAAGAAGACTAATTACAAAATTAAAAAGAAAAGAAAAATCTAAACTATGAACAAGAAATAAATCTAATTACAAAGAAAATAAAAATCTAAACTATAAAATAAATTGCAAAAATTAAATACAAGAAAATAAATCTATTCTACAAATTAAAGTGCAAAAAGAAATAAAAAGACAAGGAAGTAAATCTACACTACAAGCATGAATTTAAATCTAACTAATAAGCAATAATAAAGAAATTACTAAAAAGAAATAAAAGAGAAAAGAAATGCAAACCTTCAAATTGCTCTTCATCTCCATCCTCATCATTCAACAAGAGGAGAAAGAACAAATTTAAAGAGGAAAAAATTATTTTTATTAATTGCAACTAATCGATGTCGGTATCGATGCAGGCATCGATGCCGCCATCGATGCAGGCATCGATGCCTGCCCTTCTCCTTTTGCTGTCCGCAGCTTCTTCTTGTTGTTTGCTTTTGGGCTTTGGACATTGGGCTTTTCTTGGACTTTTGGGCTTGGGCTTTGATTTATCTCTTCATTAAATACTTGAAAGAATTCATTGGGCTTCATGGCTTTATTTCTTCATTAAATTATGGGCTTTTTGTTGAGAGATGAGGGTTTTGAGATTTATTCTTCATTAACCTGCAATTAAAGATAAAAACAATTATTAGTAGTATATTTATTCATATAAAATAGATAATGAGGGTATAAAATTGTAATAAAATGTGATTATCACCTCATCTCAGACAACAAAACTTGTCCAAAGCTTGAGACAAAACCCCCATAAAAGACGAAGCTCGTCATTGGAAATGATGTTCGATGTTCATCATTGGAGGCGAAGCTCGTCATTGAAGATGAACTTAGTCCAAAACTCGTCAGTGAAGACAAAATTCATCACGATTAACCTCACTGTGCATCAAGGCTCATCTTAAAGACTCAGCCACCCCCACATAGGCTAAATTTAAGGAGTTAGTTACGCTCCTAATCTCAGCTGACGAACTTTGCCAAATGTAGAGATTTGTCCTATTTGTTGAAGCCTCGAATCAAGAGGCTAACGACCACGAGGACAAAGTCAACCCACGTGGGCTAAATTGCATGAGGCAGTTACGCTTCTCTACCCATAATCTTAGCACGTCAGTTACATGATAAAAGGCTTATAAATAGCCTCCAACAGCTATGAAGAGGCCACTTTGGAGATTATCTGGCAACTAGAGCATTTGCGTGGAGAGAACACTCTGAGCACTCGGATCACGAATGACAAGAGTTAAAATCAGCCATCAACAGTGGCTCAAGCACTTGTTAAGAGGTTAATTCCTCTTTAAATCCACATGAACTTATTCTGATTGTCAACGGGAAGTAAGCTTGACTCGAGCATCGAGCGAGGCATCCTTTCACCACACAGAGCCCACGTTAAACAAAAGAGAAGTCAAATTAACCTTCTCTTCCTCTGTACTCGAGAGAGAGTAATTGTAAGGGATTCTTACCAAATTATAGAACACATTCTTAAAACAATAATCAATCGTATATTTTTTTACCCTACAGAAGATGGCGACCATAATGGGAGCAGTCATTCTCTCTAACGAGATGATGGTGGCATAATAAGACAAGATTGTTGTTGGAACTAACGTTGAGACTCTTATAATAGAGTTCGACTAGTCTAAGTACGGGGGGTTCATTTCCTCCCATACTTTGTGTCCTTCAAGGGTACACAAATGTCGTAGAGTCTCTTATGAGACTTTAGCTAATTTTGGCTTCTGAGAATTCAACTCGAGCCAGTCTTAAGGAGAAACCTCTACCTCCGTGTGTTGAGGCTTTGAAAACTAGCCGTCAGGCTAAGAAATAAATTGTCAAGCAACATTACCAAACTTTGGCTACTGCTATTGAGCAACCTTGCCAGGCTTTGGCTGCCACAGAACCCGCTGCTGATCCACTCTCAAGACAAGCAAAATAGCATTGATGCTAGAATCAAGCTTGTCGTGAGGCTGTGCCTTAATCTTATCTGATGGTTTTCACTATCAGCCTAAGAACAATGCGGTTAGGGCCTACAAGAGAGCCGGAGTTTGCCCAAGTGTCCAAGTGCACTCAGATGACACACCTCATCTTCAACACGAGGCTTGTCTAAAACGACAAGTTCGCCCAATTGTCGAGGCTGGCCAAACTAAGGTGAGCTCACCCTATTACTGGGCTACCTTCAAATTGTCAAGTCGAGGTTCGACAAAGACAACAAATTCGTATGAATGATGAGGTTCGCCCCTCGAACCAGGTTTGCCCAAATATCAAAGCTCGCATGAATGACGAGGCTCGCCCAACTGACAAACCTCATATCACACATGAGCCTTGCCCAAGCGTCCAAGTGCGCTCAGACGATGAACCTCATCTTCAACATGAGGTTCCTCCAAAATAACTAGTACATTTTTCAAGCTAAGTTCACCCTGCTGTTCGAGCTGGCCAAACTCAGGCTCGTCGAAATGACGAACCTCACCTCTGGCATGAAACTTTCACTATTGTTGAATCATATACAGGTGATCAAGTCAAGGTTCGACCAAGACGACAAGCGCGTCTCCTAAACCTAACATGTCCAAATGATGAGGTCCATCCAGCCAATCAGACTCATCAATCTCTAACCTTTAGAGATTCTTGCTCATGCATAAGCAAGTTACCAGAGTTAAAAGGGGGTGGTCCTGTTACTGATCTCCGTGATTATCTAGTTCGTAAGCACGGTATGAGCTAGAAGAAATCTCATTGTAGCTGTGAGAAGCTTATTTCCTTAGTGCTAGCCAATGGCTAGTGTTGCGGCCAAACATCAAGGTCCTATATTTTCAAGCGACTATTTGAACCATTGATAGTTCCGTCATCCAAAAGAAGACGCTTTCGCCCTAGAAAGCAGGTCTCCAAGAATGAACCTATTAAGGTTACCATCAACATGATTAGTAGAGGGAAAGGCAAAGGGCCAGCTGGTCCGCCTACTCTTTGATCCTAAATTTTCTCTGGGGATGAAATATTTGGTCATTGAGCGAGAAGGTGTCTTTCAGCACACCCGTGCCCGTATTAGCTCGGTAACTCTGTTGGATTACCGACGTCTAGCAGATGAAACTAATAAAGAGCCTAATAACTCATCTATTGCAACTTCTCAACCATCTAGTATCAATCTAAGTGAGCAAGTGGATGCTCACATGGCCGGGAATGAAGAAAACATGGCAAGAGGGCTTGAAGAACAGCAAGCTTCTCTCCTCTAACAACAAGAAACCACCAGATGCTTAGAAGAAATAGTGGACAAACCCCTCAAGGAGGAGGAGAAGAAGAAATCTACCGCCAAAGCCTCAGGATCAAGGCACCGACGACCTTCACCCGGTGCTCAGGAATCTAGCCATCGAAACCAAGATGACACTAATGAAGAGGACGAGGATGAAGAAATTCTCAAAATTTATTCTGAATCATCCGAAGTTGAGTCTAACCCTCATAAAAAAGAGCGGGATGAAAAGTTGGATGGCTTCCAGAAGCAGCTAGATGAACTGAAGTTTTAGGAAAATTTTAAGGGATTGGGGGTGACTAGACCATACCCCGCTGAATGGGACACCGTCTCCTATCCTCTAAAGTTCAAACCACTCAACCTCCTGTAGTTCAATGGCAACGGATCTCCTACCCAGCATGTTTACTACTTTCAGGAGCAAACTGGACACATAGTGGGGAATGATTCCACTATGACCCGATTGTTCATTAGCACCCTCAAAGGAGTCGCTTTTGAATGATTCCGCTATGACGCCCCTGTTTTCACACATGGCTGTAGTCCAAGGTGAATGCAGAGATATCAAACCTACCATGCATCCACACTGTGCAATAATATATTTCACGTATCATAGTAATATCTTCTAGCGGAAACAAATAAAAGCGTAAGTACAAAACATGCAAAGAAATGGAACAACGACAATAGACATGATAAAGAAAGAAAGATATCTCATAAATTAAGGTCATGTCTCGACTGTAAATAAACTAAAATATATCTGGAGTCTGAAATACATAAGATGTCTCAACATGAATCAAAATAGAAAATCGTACTAAGGCACGCTGCCTTTACAATATGAGCTAAACTGTAGGATCTGAACAAAATATAAAACTACGGCGGAGCCTCTAATAAATCTCATGTGATGGTGACTATGCAAGAACTTCGTTATCCTGTGACTCTCCGGTACTCCGAATTACCTGAAAGAATATTAGTAGAAAATGAGCAACAAGAGCGTCAGAGTGTTATAGCAAGATCACCATCACCCGCCCCTAGGGAAAGGGCTGCTAGACGGAGTGGAGGCTCTATCTATTAAGCATAGTCTACCTAGATCATTTTCCCTGTATCTAATGGAATTAATTATTTAGACACCTGAAATACGAGACGTAGTACATTAAGCAAAATAATCCAAACAAGGAAACCCTCATGTAAATACCATGTGTCCCAAATTGTAAAGATCTAAACATTAATACCAAACTAAAGATAAACAATCTAAACGAAATCAACAATTAGAAATCTACAACACGAGACCGGTACGTCGAGCAAAATAATCTAAACAAGGAAACCCTCATGTATATATCATACATCTCAAATTGTGAATTGCTAATTATTGATCCAAACTAAGAAAATAAAGAAAAATAGTAAAAGAAAGTAAAGACATAAACATATTGTATTCATAATATCTTCCACTATCACTAGGAAGATAGAATGAATACCGGCACAAATCTCGTGTACTTTCAAATACAAAGTACTTTGGGTCATATATTTCAGCAGTGAGTCAAAAACATAACTAGCATCCGCTAATGACTCGGGATATCATTTAACTATCTTAATGCAGCTCCGTGTGAGATTTTGATACTTAACATTATCATGTGCAACGAACTACCATGTAGGTATCCTAATCAGTATACACGGCTCATTAGTCTCAGCGCGATCTCAGTGTGTAACATGAGTGTAGAACGACCTATCATATAGGTATCCTAGAAGTATGGCTCACAAGCCTCATCGCACCCTCGTGCGGACGGACTGCTAGATAAAGCATCCAAACCCGACTCAATGACCTATACAAATGGAATATCGACACACTACCCCTATAGTACTAAACTGAGCTCATTAACGATATCCAGAAGGAGTGTGTATAATATGTACTAAATTCTTTCTCAAAGTAATCGGGTTAAAATCCATCATAATTCCTTTCAGCATACCCATGTGTGTGCTACTACACTATTAGTGGATTTATGTATAAAGAAGTGCGGCTCAAAATCCGCAAACATATCTTAAACAAATGCAAAATAAAAATTCAGGCAACAGCCTTAGTAGTCGACTACTAGGCTTAGTAGTCGACTACACTGAGTCCATCAAGACTCTGTAATAACATATATCAGTATCAGTAGTTAACTATTAAAAATATTAGTCGACTACTCTGCAAACACATAGTTTCTATTATACAAAACTAGGCACGATTAGCTGACTACTAAGCTTAGTAGTCGACTACTAAGCTTAGTAGTCGACTACTCCGTCAAGACACGCATTCTTTCATGAACAAATAGCGCTTATGTCAATTGTACATATCATAATGTTAAAACGAGATTTTAGACTTAGCATATGCAACAAGAATTATCTGAATCATCAAATTAAATTATTATATCTTCCAAATTAGGGTTAAACATCCTAATTAAATAATTTCTTCAATTATCTCATATGTAAACAAAGTGATTATCTACACATGATAAAAACTACTCATGAACAGAGATAAAATTCATTTAAACATGTTTATGTTACTTAGGTATCACAAACCTAGGGTTTAAGCATGATTAATTAACATGAAAACTCAAAGAAACCTTCACGTATCACAAACCTAGGGTTTAAGCATGATTAATTAACATGAAAACTCAAAGAAACCTTCACGTAATATATTAATTATTTCTTTAAGCATGATTAATTAACATGAAAACTCAAAGAAACCTTCACGTAATATATTAATTATTTCAAATCAACATATCTGTAAATTTTTGCAGAACATATCATTAGTTAATTGAGCATATCTTTCTATAGACAAATTCTTTTTAAAAATAGTTTTCTGTTTTGGAAACTATATCCACATAACTATCATTTGGCACTGGTTTGGTTCAGTTTAGAGTTTATATGATATCTTAAATTTCCAGTTAAAGGTTACACACGTGCAGCAGTTTTCTATAGAATATGTCATTAGTAAATTGAGTATATCTTTCTCTATAAAAACTCTTTCTTAGAATGGTTTTCCATTTTGGAAAATAGGTTAGCATAGCTTTCATTTGACACTAGTTTTGTTCATTTTGGAGTTTATATAATATCTCAAATTTCTAGTTAAATATTATACACGTGTAACAGTTTTCTACAATCATGATGAAAATAAAAACTAAATATCTTTATAATTCAATTGGACAGCAAATTAGGGTTAACACACGAGTTAAACATAATTATCAAGTTTAAAAGAATAAAAATTTAATCACCCCTAATGATCATGATCATATTACTATCATAAACAATTAGAAAAAACTAATGATCTAGCATTGGGTTAAGATTTATCATCAAAAATCTCATCTTTATTATATTAGGTTAAGCCTTAAGCATGAAAACATTGATTAAACACTTTTATAATCATTAAACAATATGGGGGTGGGTTTGGATGCAGATGATTTTGCCTTATAATGTGTGCAAGCCTCTGAAATTGATGTGAAACGACTCCTCGTCACCAAACATCATAGATCTCGCCTTTTCCTCTCTTCTTGCCTCATAAGACGTTCCCAAAATCTTAACTTTAGGGCTAGGGTTTGAGAGAGAGGAAGAGGATCTACTAGGGTTTGAAACTCTGATGAAAAGATGATAATTTTTATGAAAACAGATGTGTGTGTGTGTGTGTGTGTGTGTGTGTGTGTGTGTATAAACCCGAAATAAACCCGTTTGTCCTGAACCAAGAAACCTAGTATGACTAGGAAAATAACCTTCGATATTTTGGCTGTAACTTTCTGATCCGACCTCGGAATGAGGTGATTTAAGATTTTTTAGAAAGCTATTGAAGAGACCTACAACTTTAGTCTGAGTTTTCTAAATTTAAACTATATCGGTGTGTAAAATATATAAACTCTTAATTGGTCATTTTTTCAGATTTCTCTTCATGCATGTTTTGTGCATTTGCACTCATATATTCATAAATATACATTAAATTGATCTCAAATCAATTTCTATCATACTCAAACATAAAAATATGTTATATTTTCATCATATAACATATTTATTATTATTTTTCACATAATATTCAAATTGTGAATAGCTCAAACTGTACTTCATATAGGTAATGTCACCATGTCTTTAGTGTAAAAACTACCGCAGCAAAGTTCCAAATCACGTGTGAGATAATTTTGCTCATGCGTCTTCAACCAACTTGAAATATATGCTACCACTCTCTAGGTCTGCATCAAAATACCTTCTAGACCCACTAACGACGCATTCGTGTAGATGACAAAGGTCTTATCACTGCTCGGGATAGTCAAAATTGGTGTTGTAGTTAACTTAGCCTTCAAAGTCTTAAAGGCCTCATGGCACTCCGTGCCCTAAACAAAAGGTACACCCTTCTTCGTAAGGCATGTAAGTGGCATGTCTATCTTTGAGAAGTCCTAAATGAACTTCCTGTAATTACCGGCCAAATCTAAAATGTTACGAATCTCTGTGACTGTCGTCAGCGACTCCCAATCAAGTACGGCCGCAACCTTAGCTGGATCCACTACAATGCCCTGTTTGCCGATAACATGGCCTAAAAATCTAACCTCAGATAGCCAAAACTCACACTTGCTAAATTTGGCATATAGCCAATGTACTCGCAAAATCTGTAATACTAGTCAAAGATGCTGCTCGTGTTTTGCCTCCGATCTCGAATATATAAGGATGTCATCGATAAATACTATCACGAACTGGTCCAAATATGGATGAAAAACCTGGTTCATCAAGTCCATGAATACCGCGGGTTCATTGGTCAGCCCAAACGGCATGACAAGAAACTCGAAGGACCCATAACGAGTCAGAAAGGCGGTCTTGGGAATATTTATCTCCCGAACCCGTAACTGATGATAGCCAGAATGAAGATCAATCTTTGAGAAGTGGTGTGCCCCTGTAACTGTTCGAATAAGTCATCAATCCTCGGTAATGGATACCTATTCCGGATAGTGACATTGTTCAACTCCCGATAATCTATACAAAGACGCATACTACCGTTCTTCTTCTTCACAAAAAGGATCGGCACTCCCCACAAAGAATGACTCCGGCGAATAAAACCCTGAGACAACAACTCGTCCAGCTAAGTCTATAGCTCTCTCATCTCAGCAGGTTCCATACGATAGGGAGCTTGAGATATCAGTGTTATGCCTAGCTGCAACTTGATGCAGAACTTAACCTCTCACGTAGGAGGTAACCCCTGTATGTCCTGAAGACATCCTAAAAATCTAAGACAACTCTAGTCTCACACAACTTAGCACTCCGATCTCTTAGCATCACCTCCTCAATATATATCAGAAATGACTTCGCAAACTGGTTGTCCTGTGAAGTTGCTACAATCAACTCTGACCCATCGGACGATCACAAACTGATTGTTTTCACAAAACAATCGATGCTAATATGGTAGGATGATAACCAATCCATACCAAGAATGACGTCAAAATCCTACATCCACAAAATGTTTAGATCTACAATAAACTTGGACTCATCTAAGCTGATGACACATCTCTTACAGACGCTCCCTAATAGAGATATCTCCTCTAAAGGAGTAGAAATGGATAGCAGTACATCTAAGGGATGTGCGACTAACTGAAGCCTATGAATAAAGGCATAAGATATAAAAGAATGGGAAGCTCGGAATCGAACATGATCTGAGTTGGAAAAGAGTTCACTAAGAAAGTACCTTCTACTATAGTTCCGCTCATACCGTGATCACATGATACGACTGCATAGACTCTGCATGTGGCTGGCGACTCCTAAACTGCTAGCGGTGGAAATATAAGACTATCTATCCTTCAGAAATCTCCTAAATGGCATGAACTGGCCTACTAGCCCTTCAATTCTCGAAACGGTTGACGGTGTCTCAATCATCTACTACTGGCCGTAACAACGACCCTGCGACTGCTGACCCCTAACCACGGTTCTGTTGTTAGCCATGTCCTAGCCTCTGCTGCTGGCGTTAAAAATTCTTACCCTGATATTGGGGTCTTCTAAGTCTTGCAAAAGGTTTCTTATCCTTGTCCTTGTCTCCGGATAGTCATGATTCCATAATTAACTATCGGTATGTCTCCCTGCTCTAATCGGGCTAGTTCTACCTGCTTATCGAAGTAGTAGGTGAAATCCTCCTATGAAATTGACATTTACTGCTTCAACGTAAATTGAAGCCAGTGCTATCCTCCGATGATATCCTCTATGCTGAATACATCTAACTTCTGCTTTGGTAGGCGTTAAGAAATTTTCACATATTCCTTCCCTTTATAGGATGCACATGAATCCGGTATACCCTGAAACTATGATGCTCTCAGTGTCTGATATTTTTCTTATTTTTACAGAGCCAATCCTTTTGCTCTGTGGCTCTATCAATAGTTGGTTGTGGTGATGGTGGAACCGCCGGTATTACCTCTCCAATAGGTACGGCTGGTACAACTAGTGGTGGAGCTTCAGAAAGTAAAATCTAGCTCGTTACTCGCTCCTCAAGTGCACTAGTCTCTGCTTCTGTAATTGGCGTTACCAAGTCGATAAGATACTATGGAGCCTACTATGGCTCGGTCTTTGCTTGCCTAGCTCTCCGGGAACAAGTTTTACCTCGACCACGTTCTCGT
>NC_033800.1:71390231-71424144 GCF_001876935.1 Asparagus officinalis | reverse complement strand
GAGTACCGAGACCCTCTGCGGATCGGTCTTGGGGCAGCTACACGTTGATAATACTTTCCTGATAATTTTGATATACAGACAGTGAGAGTCCGCTTCCCGGGTACTTTTCTTTCGAGATTTATTCGTACCCCCAGCCCGATAGTACAACTCATCGATGTTGTTGTCAGAGCAACCTATCGGTTGTTTACATGAATTCTCAGGTATAACACGTTCGTCTGTCTGACATGTTTTCCTCTGAGTAAACATCGCCTTGTTGGCGTCTGCGGGAGTCACACGTTTGGAATCATACCTTTGTGAGGGTGAAACCTTAACGGGCTCCTGGTTTTCTGCACGCACCCCCAAGCGGGCCGTTGCAGAAATTAACTTTTTAGGAGGTCACGTACGACCCCCAGTCTGGATGTTTGCTCGGGGTTCCTTTAATGGTCCCAAGCGTTCCTTGATAGGCGCTTTGCCTCGATCTTCGGGTAGAGAACCGAAGCGATCCTTCAGAGGAATTCTGAACTTGGGGAAATCCACGTTGCGGTGGGGCTTTACCGGAGGTTCAAGATCTGAAGTTGACAAAAGCTTAATGATAGTTCCGTTTGTTTTTGCCTTAGGCGCTGATTTAGCTTTTGGCATCCAAACTTGTTTGGATCTTGGCGATTTCTTAACTGCCTCTTCCTTTTGCATTTCATGTGCTTTTCACATAAGGATCCGGGCATGCGCAAGCAAGGCGCGGCGCTTCTGGATTCGCTCCTCGAGAGTAGAGCGGGTTCGTTTGACACGAACCCATTTGTTAATCGGAGGTCGGGAGGAGGATTCCGATGCTGGTCGTGACGATAGATTAGCCACTTGGTGCTTTCTGAACTCTAGATCCGCTTGGTAACAAAGTCCGTCCACCTGACCCAAGGCCTTGGCGAATTGGCGCGCGAGGCGTTGGCGTTGCCTTTGACGTGCTCTCTTTGATAGAGTTAGTGCGCCTTCAGCAGTCGACTCCTTGATCGCAAAGGAGTTCAGATCTGCAGATCTGGTCTCATTGGATGCCGGCGGACCATTGCAAGGCACGACTGTAGCATCGACTACTGGGAGATCGACTTCTTGGGTCTTTAGATCTGGAGACCGGCGGATCTTCTGGGAGGAGGAGATCTTCCTGCGCTTATGAGGAGGAGCAGATCTGGAGGAGGAGGAGGAGATGTACTCTTCAAATTTCTGCTGGTCGAATTCGTACTCGACCTCTTCAGCCACAGGGATCTTGATCGTTGGCTGCGGCACGACAGCTTCGGCAGCGAAGCTGTTGGCTCCCACTGTAGTCGCCAGCTTATTTGCGGAGAAAATTGTTTGATTCATTGCGATGTTCATTACAAACTTTAGACGTTTACAACGAAAACAAAAATTAGTCTTTTTATAAAACCTTTACATAATGAAAACAAAACAAAAGTACAATTCTCTTCAAACAACACAGAGATCATTTATCAGTCTTCTGCTTGTGTGAGATCTTGGCCTGTGATGGGGACCTTGATATCTGTGGACCACCGTTGATCAGATTTGATTGTTAAAAAATTAGGCAGAGCTTCATCGATTCACGAAGGAATCAAGAAGCCGTAGCGCTTATCTCGGCAACAGCGAGATAATTGCTCTTCTTAAGATCATCAAACGGGGTAATCTTAAGGGACGAACATGGGAACTGTAGATCTGACGAGCTCTTCTTCTTTATGCCGACGAACTCGATCCGATCTCTCCTCCTCCTCTCTAAAATTCGTGCACCTTTAATCTTTAATCCGGCAGGGCTTCGCCGACGCTCGAGAATTCTAGATCTCCAAAAATAAAGGCTCTGAGGCTATATTTATAGGCTCCGGGGAATTCAGGCGGTTAAAACTGCATAATCAGTGAAAAACTGCTTTTGGAGCCCCAGGACACCCTCGGGTGTCTCAGCGAGGCCGAGACACCTTGGGGTGTCTCGGTTGGGCCGAGACACTTCGGGGTGTCTTAGCTTAGGCTGAGACAGTCCGTTTTGCGTGCTTGTCCGTTTCCGCCGTAACTTCTTTATCCGAACTCGGATTTGAGTGATTCAAAGTGCGTTGGAAAGCCAGTGAGGAGATCTACAAGCTTCAATAATTGAATCATCTGTGGAATAAATGAGACACGATGGGTGTTCCGCCTTTTGTAAATGACGCGGGGCTCCCGATTAGTTCGTGTCCTCGTTATTCTGAAACTCCGTTGCTTCACATAGTTCGTCGATTCACTTCAAGCATTCGTCGACATCAATAAAGCTTCTGTGACTTGGATAGTAATATTCATCGTCTTCTCTTAGCTTCGAGCTGTTCGTGGAGACCTATAGGTAATTTTTGACGCCTACAAGTAAAGCGTACGAATCAGCGAGACGCGTGAAATGATGAAACAATGGAACAAGACCAAAACATGGATTCACCACTTGCGAGTCACATCGAAGTGACCCACTGGTATGCAAGTCACATTGAGGTGACTCGCACATAGCGAGTCACCTCAACATAGCTCGTACACGTGCGAGTCACCTCGAGGTGACTTGCACACTCAGATACCCAAAATGCAAATTTTGATGATTTTCTCAGCATTTAATCATTCCACTATCTCCCTAACTTTCTTAGAATCATCCCTAAATATGGTTAAGCTATTATTAATTGAAGATAAGATCAAATCATAAAATCTTATCTAAAAACATAGCATCTAAAACCTATAAATACACCCCTAGGGCCCCTATACACGAGAGATCTGAAATTGGAGCTTTGAGGCGAGGTGCTGCCGGATTGGAGAGTAGACTCACGAATTTTAGAGGGAGGCTATCAGATCTTGGTGAACTTCAGCATAAAGAGGAAGCTTTTTCGAGAGACCTGAGGCTGTTTCCATCGTTCCTTAAGATCAGACTTCGTTTTGATCTTGAGAAGAGTACTTATCTCACCTTGTTAAGATATTTACTTCAGTTCTTGTTTTTTTTGTGAAACAATATCAACCTAATTTGATTCTTGCTGGTCCACAGATCAAAGCATCTCTGGCACAGGTAAAGATCTTACATAAGTAGTGACCAATAAATGATCATGCATGTGTTTCTAGGAGATTTCTGTTTATTTCTTTTGTGTAGAGAAGTCTTATAAAAAGGCTCACTCTTTTGAATCTTGTAATTCGATAAATGAGTTGTAATGGATTCCCAAATGAAATCAATTTTCGATGCAAATACACTGGTGACCACAGTGGGAATCAATAGCCTCTCTGCCGAGGTTGTCGTGTCATAACCAAAGATCAAGATCTCGGTTGATGCAGAGGTCGAGTACGAGTTCGACCAGCAAAAGTATGAGGAATACCTCTCCTCCTCCTCCAGATCCTCTTCCCCTCGCTAGTGCAGGAAGATCTCTTCTTCAAAAAAGATTTGTGGGTCTTCAGATCTGAAGAAGACCCAGGATGATGACTTTAGCCCAGTTGTTGCTGCGGTTCCTCCCTGCAATGCCCCTCAGCCGTCCAACAAAGCCAGATCCACTGATCACAACAACCCCTCCTCAATCAAGGAGTTAATTGCTAAAGGTGTGCCGATTCTGTCAAAGAGGACTTGTTAGAAGCAACGCCAATGCCTCCCGCGTTAACTTGCCAATGCTTTGGAGCCGGTTGACGAGATCCGTTATCACACAAATCTGGAGTCTAGGAGGCATCGCACGACTCAACTGCCTCAACAACAAGCTATTCACTCCTCCTCCAAACAATCAACCAGTGAATGGATCCATGTCAAAAGGACCTATCCAACTCTTGAAGAATGCATTCAGAAGCATTGTGCCCTACTCGCGCATGCACGAATTATTGGACAGGAGGCACAGGAGTTATAGAAAGAAGAGGTGGCAAAAAAAACCACTAAAACCACTCCAAGTCTGGAGGTCGAAGTCCAAAACAACGTCAAAAGCAACTCAGATAGCGGTCGAAACAATCGGAAAACCCAAGTCATCTTGAAGTGACTCAGAATTTTGAGTCACCTCAAGGAGGCTCGGAAATTCCGAGCCACCTCAAAGTGGCTCGGCCAAGGTCGAGCTACCTCGAAGTGGCTAGAGCCTCGCCTCTTATGATCATTTTTGTGTCTCGGACAGCCTCCGCTTCTGCTCCAGATGATCCCATACCTCCGGTGAAGTCTTACGGTAGCGTGGATCTATTCTAATTCAAGATAATAATGGTAGATCACTTTAGTCCTTTGCATGAGGATTGAGGCAAAGTTCCGGTTAAAGAGCGTTTGGATGTAGTGAATGAACACCAAGTACCTCTTCGGACTAGGGGTCGTGCACGTCCTCCCAACAAGTCAAAGCCATCCCATATTAGGAAAATTTCTATAACCACCCGCCTCAGATTGCATGTTGAAGTCCAGGAGCTCGTTGAGGTCTCGCACTCACAAAGCGTGGTTCTAAATGTGTGACTCTTGAGAACGCTAACAAGGTATTATATCCCCAAAAGGAAATGTGTCCATCAGACTGCGATGTTACACCCAGGAAGTCATGCCAACATATGATAGGTTGCTCCAGTCATCATGCTGATGAGTTGTACTATCGGGCTGAGGGTATGAACAAGTCTCAAAAAATAAGTATCTGGGAAACGGACTCTCACTATCCTTATGAGAAGCTTCTCAGGGCAGTATTATCAAAATGTAGCTGCCCCAGGACCATTTCACAAAGGGTCTTGGTATTCGAAAAACTTACAACTAAAGCATCAAAACTCAGATCAAAATGCTTCCACGAGAGAAAATCTACCGTCCAGGATGATGAATTCCCTGAAGTCACCATCAACATGACTGACAAAGGAAAGTCTGCAATTGCTTTAAATGGTTCTACTCCCGACTTTTCTCTGGGAAGAAAAGTCAATTCAGAAATAGCCCAACGAATGACTCAACTCTAGTTAGGAGCCATCAGATGCAGGGATTACCCAAGAACACATGAAGGATGGTCTTCGGATGACAAACTTTCGGATACTTACTCCGCAATCGCCTCCAATGATACAATGTCCAGCATGGGGAAAACAAGGGAGTCATTCATGATCACTCCTAGCCTCGTAGCTCAGATCTTTTAAGAAGCTTTGGCAAAGCAACAAGAAGAACTCAAGGCTGAGATGAAAACAAAGATGGAGTTGGCTATGCAATAAATGATAAAATTGCAGGCTCAATGACTTCAACTTCCTGAGTCCAGTTAGCAAGCTAAATCTGGCCACCGCACTCAGAATGTCGCAGATGACAGTGATCCAGAAAAGGACAAAGTCATCAAGATTGATACACCCCTCGATAACACCGGGGTGGTTCAATTGCACCCCTCAATAACACTAGGGGTGGCCCAATTACTTCTTCTCAACATCGATCGAAGAGAAATGAAGGCGACAACAAGATGATGCAAGAGCTGGAAGATATGGTCAACGCCTTGCTATCAGTTCAAGAAGTGAAGAGGACCGACATTCTGTGTCCATATCCAAGAGAATGGGATTCAATTCCGTACCTAAGTTCAATCTAATTAACTTCATGCCATTTGACGGGAGAGGCTCACCCACTGAGCACTTAATCTACTTCAAGTCCTACCCGGGAGTGATCTATGGACACAAGCCCTTGATGGTTCGGTCATTCGTAGGCATCCTCCATAGGGCCGTCTTCGATTGGTACCGCCGTCTCAAGCTATGGATTATCAATAGGTAGGACAATATAGAAAGCTCATTCCCCAACAACTTCTTCGACGAGAACACTGAAGTGTCAATCGGAGTACTTCTAGAAGAGAAGCAGAAAAAGGGAGAGTCAGTCAACACATTCGTTAAATGCTTCCGAAACAAGGCAATGAACTATCGGGATCCGATCACGGAGGAATTCATGCTCCAGACCTATTATGACAACCTTTCCCTTGATGTGTTGGAAGCCATGGGAGTTTCGCCTTTAGCCACTTAGAAAGAGTTAAAACTTCGTGGCGAATAGGCTGAACGCTTCCTCAAAAGGAAGAAGCTCGAGAGAGGCCCACCGATGACTAGTGCACTTTAAGCTACTCTTGATGTTAATCAAATGTCACAAAAGCAAACTTGGAGGCAACAAAGGATTCTTGATCCGAGATCCCAAGAGGAGTATTTGTTCGAAGATGATGAAGTTCCGACCATCTTTGAGCATCTCCTCACCAACAACAAAATCAAGTTGCCACCGATTACGAATCACGAGGAAGCTAATAACATTTTGGATCCAATGTACTGTGCATACCACAGGAGGGTCCACCATCCCACTAAGGTGTGCTTCACTCTCAAGAATAACATTCAAGCATTGGTTGACACCGGCGTCATGACTGTAAAACAAGCCAAATAAGAATGACAAAGACTCTGATGAGTATATGAGTATAAACTGCTTCTCCTCTTTCCTCTGATAGGTATATGAGGTTAAAATGCTCTCTGATACTCCAACGGGCATATGCGTATAAATTATTTCCCTTATTTTCAATGGAAAGTTTCTAGAGAATATTACTCTTAATATTCTTAAGGATAACCCGACAGACTGAATACAATTAGATTCAGGTTCACCAAAGAGCTGGGGGTGGGATACCTCAATGTATTCCAATAGGAAGATACCATACATGGTATTCTTAAGGATAACCCGAGATTAGTTGATTATTCAAGATGAAAGCCAGTCATCTGAATAATTTACTCTTAATCATGATAAAGATGATTAAGAATCTCCCACGACAGCTATTTAATCATTTTCAAGATGATTAAAACTCTCCCACTGTGATTTTTAGAGCACTCTTTCATCGAGATGAGATTCAATGACTTTATCTGGTCAATCTTTTCTCACGAAACTCCCATGATATAATTGTGGAGTGCTTAATAATCCAAGGTCCTCCACCACAAAATCCCTCCCTGATCAAATCAATTGATAGTGGGTCTACAAAAATTCTTCATGGTTACATCCATTCCAACTCACACTGTGCCTAAGCCTTTAACTCTCCCATTATTGAAGTCCTGACACGACATCTAAAATTTCAATCTGCTGATCCATAGAGATTATCAAACCCCTTCGAGTTAAGTCCTAGCCACTTGATGCCAAAAACCCCCATTGAGTGACTTATACAAATTAATATTCCTACTGTTATTTGTATCTTCACTCCTATTATTTCTTGGTTAAACCTTCCTACAGTTAGAACCAAATCCAAAATCCCCTCTCGATTCCTTCTATAAACGAGAGATCCACTTTTAAATCGAGTGATCAAACCTTCCTTCGGTTAGGGTCGTCTCCAACCCCCACTTGGTCAAACCTTCCTACAGTTAGGATCAAAACTAGAATTCCCTTTCAATAAACGAAAGGCTTTCATCCATTCCTCTTCAATCAAACCTTTTACAGTTAGGGTCAAAGTCAGAATTTTATCTTAATAAATGAGAAATTCATCCTCAGTCTGGGTAACCAATCCTATAAAAGTTAGAGTTGTCTGGATCTTTTTAATTCTCAGAATGGAGATCCCACTCTTAGATTCATCTTTAGAATTCTCGAAGTGGAGATCCCATCTTGAGTTTCTTTTACAGCTAGAGATAGAATATAAAATTCTTTCTCTCCAGCACCGAGTTCATCTTTGCCCTAAGAGAAGACACAATCTATCAAAAATCCATACCTTACACTCATGGGAGACTTTATCTTGATTCCTAATTAGAGATAAGTCTACATCTAACACATGCTGCCGAGTGGTCCATTCTCGCAAAAATGGCCAAGTCTACATATTCAACACTGTAGCACCAAAAATCCAAACCTTTCATGCATGGAGGACTTTATCTCGATCCCTAATTAGAGGTAAGTCTGCATCTAACACATACTGCCAGGTAGCGCATTCCCGTAAAAATAGCAAAGCTCACATATTCGACATCGTGGCAGGTTATTATTAATAATGCTAGAATCCATGCTTCACACGTATGGGGAACTTTATCTCAACTCCTAATTAGAGATAAGTCTACGCCTAACATACGTTGTTAGTTGTCTTTTGCCACAAAAAGGATGAAACCCTACGTATTCGACATCATGGTAGTTTGTTATTAATAATACTAAAAATCCATACCTCACATGCATGGGGGATTTTATCTCGATCCCTAATTAGAGATAAGTCTAAACCTAACACGTATTGCCGGTTAGTCTTTTATCGCGAAAAAGACACCAGAATTCATGCTTGGGGATATTATCTCGATCCCTAATCAGATATAAGCCTACACCTAACATGCGTTGCTGGGTGGTACGTTCTTATGAAAGTGACAAAGTCTATGTATTCGATATCATAGCACTAAGTCTAAAAAAGTTCATTCTTTTAGGACAACGTTACATATAGAACGGACTTAGACAATCTACATGCTAGCCCGACTCAAACGGTAGTTAGTAAAAGCTTATCAAATCCGTTAATAGTTGAGGGTTTGCCAAAAATCCTATTATGCTTAGATAAACAGCTTGCAATGATGGATTCGCTCTCCTAGCTCGGAGAGCTTCTCTTTACAAAACTCGTACAAGCTTCATCTTCAATCAGCTTTAATAGTCATTGACACACCAGCTTTATCAGTTGGTCTCATGACTTGAGCAAACTAGGGTAGCTTTAGAGATAGTAGATGTATCAGCACTAACGGTTGGTCCTACGATTAAATCTCGCATAAAAAGCTCAACCTAGCGAGTGTCCGATGCATTCTCAGCTTGTTTTTCCCAAACTCTGAGAAGTATACGAGTATAAACTGCTCCTTCATGCTCTAACGCCTTAAGAGCTTACTATGTAGACTCCAGTTAACGTATGAGTATAAATTGTGTTCACGCTATAATAAAGGTCAATGTCGATCAACACATTGATATTTTCGCCGAATAAGGCTCAATAGCACTATAATGAGGGTCGATGCCGATCAACACGTTGATAATTTCACCGAAATAAGGCTCAGGAAAAATTTCAGGTCAAAGGATAATCCCGGGGAGTTCAATCGTGATTCAGATACCAAATCCTAACGAAGATGATCAGTTCAATGCCGATTCAACGACATGAGCTATATTCAGAAACCAATACTCTAGTTTCAGTTCAAGATTTCGACAACGGTCAGATGATAAACGCAGCACCGGAAGAATTTTAGCTATTTGACAAAATACTGAATAGACTAAAAGCTAAAGAAGTCAAAGAATTATCTAATCTAAAGTATTCCAGACTCCTCTATAAAAAGAATGAGGCTTAAATACTTTGTAGAGGTTATCTGTAGGCGTAAAAAATTACCTATAGGTTCCCGCATGCAGTTTAAGATGAAACAAAGATGATAAATGTCATCATCTGAGTCAAAGGAGATTATCCAATGCTATAAAGAAGCAAACAAGCGCACAAAGCGAGTCGGTGAAGCGTACGAACCAGTGAGATGCGCGAAATGACAAAATGACGAAACAAGACCAAAGCAGGGCTTCGCCACTTGCGAGTCACATCGAAGTGACCCACTGGTGTGCAAGTCACATTGAGGTGACTCGCACATGGTGAGTCACCCCAACGTAGCTCACATACGTGCGAGTCACATTGAAGTGACTCGCATAGTGCCGAGTCACCTCGAGGTGACTCGCACACTCAGATGCCCAAAATACGTATTTTAATGATTTTCTCTGGATTTAATTGTTCCACTACCTCCTTAACTACCTTAGGATCATACCTAAATGTGGTTAAGACATTATTAACTGAAGATAAGATCAAATCATAAATTCTTATCTAAAAAACACAATATCTGAAGCCTATAAATACACCCCTAAGGCCCCTATGCACGAGAGATCTGAAATTGGGGCTTTGAGGCGAGGTGTTGTCAGATTGGAGAGTAGACTCAAAAATTTCAGATGGAGGTTATCAGATCTTAGCAAACTTTAGCATAAAGAGGAAGCTTTTTCGAGAGATCTGAGGCTATTTCCATCGTTCCTTAAGATCAGACTTCGTTTTGATCTTGAGAAGAGTACTTATCTTACCTTGTTGAGATATTCACTTCAATTCTTGTTTCTTTTGTAAAACAAGATCAACCGAAATTAATTCTTAGTGGTCCACAGATCAAAGCATTCCCTGTACAGGCAAAGATCTCATACAAGCAGCGACCGATAAATGACCATGCATGTGTTTCTAGGAGATTTCTATTTATTTCTTTTGTGTAGAGAAGTCTTATAAAAAGGCTCACTCTTTTGTATCTTGTAATTCGATAAATGAGTTGTAATGGATTCCTACATGAAATCAATTTTTGATGCAAACAGTCCCACATGGATCTGACAAAGTTCACATAGAACGACGAGACTCATCAAGTAGCCAAACCTCAACTCAAAGTGTCGAGGCTCAAAACGACGAAGTTCATCTGAAACCACAAGGTTCACCCCGAAGCGTCGAAGCTCGCCAAGAGGCCAAGCTCATACAGAGGCCAAGCGCACTAAGAGGCCAAGCTCGCCACGCAAACCAAGCTCATCATAGCCAAGAAGGTTCAAAGTATTTCAGACCCCATACAACCCAATTTGGGTCTGAAAACTTTAAAGGGGGTCTTGTATGTACTAAAAAATGCTAAAAAACAAAGGAGCGTCGAAGCTCACAGTAAGCATAACGAGCCTCGTCATCATGATGAACTTCATCTCAGCCAATGAAATCATTCAAGAGGCAAAGTTCATCCACAGACGAACCTCGCCCATGGCCATTACTAGTGAACCTCACACATAGCCGTTATTGACGAACCTCGTCTAGCACCGTTTCTAGAGGCTACTTTTAAGGAAACAGTTAATGACCACTAACTCACCCATTTAAAGAGAGTTAATGGTCACTAACTCACCCATCTAAGGAGAGTTAATGACTACTAACTCACCCATTTAAATGAGAGTTAATGACCACTAACTCTCTCATTTTAAGGGGAGTTAAAGCACACTAACTCACTCGATAATACTCGCAAGCCTATAAATAGACATGGTCAACATGAAGCAAAGGGGGGAAGGAAGAGGAAAGATCTTTGCTATGGAGAAGAGAGAGAGAAAGAGAGAGAGAGAGAGAGAGAGAGAGAGAGAGAGAGAGAGAGAGAGAGAGAGAGAGAGAGAGAGAGAGAGAGAGAGAGAGAGAGAGAGAGAGACTCAGAGGCTAGTCAAAAAGACTATTTCTCCTCCATTCTCATTGATCTTCATAGATCATTATTATCGGCTAATCATTTGGCCTTGTAGGAACTTAAAAATACTAAAAGAGCATTGAAGCTTACAGCAGGTATGTCAAAGGCCGTTGTAATGACGAACCTCATCTCAGACAACAAAACTTGTCCGAAGCTCAAGATAAAACCACCATAAAAGACGAAGCTCATCGTTAGAAATAAGGTTCGAAGTTCATCATTGGAGGCGAAACTTGTCATTGAAAATAAGGTTCAAAGTTTATCATTGGAGGCGAAGCTCGTCGTTGAAGACGAAACTCGGTTCAAAACTCGTTAGTGAAGACGAAATTCGTCACGACGAACCTCGTTGCGCATCGAGGCTCATCTTGAAGACTCGGCCACCCTACGTAGGCTAAATTTAAGGAGCCAGTTACGCTCCTAATCTTAGCCGGCGAACTTCACCAAGCTTGGAGGTTTGTCCTATTTGTTGAAGCCCCGAATCAAGAGGCTAATGGCCACGAGAACCAAGTCAGCCCACGTGGGCTAAATTGCAGGAGGCAATTACGCCCTTCTATCTATGATCTTAGCATGCTAGTTATGTGCTAAAACTTATAAATAGCCTCCAACGGCTATGAAGAGGCCACTTTGGAGACCATCTAGCAACTGGAGCATTCGCACGGAGAGAATACTCTGAGCACTCGGATCACGAATGGCAAGAGTTAGAATCAGCCACCTGCAGCGGCTCAAGCACTTGTTAAGAGGTTAATTCCTCTTTAAATCCATGCGATCTTATTTTGATCATCAACGGGAAGCAAGCTCGACTCAAGCATCGAGTGAGGCATCCTTTCGCCACACAGAGCCCACATTAAACAAAAGAGAAGTTAAATTAACCTTCTCTTCCTCTATACTATAGAGAGAGTGATTGTAAGAGATTCTTACCAAGTGATAGAACCCATTCTTGAAACAAGAATCAATCATATATTTTTTGACCCTACATATATGTCCTTTGGGATTGGAAACAAGCTGTGTTTCCAAGACCACGAAATCCACTGGAAAATTAAAATCCCCAACATTAATTAGAACATCCTATATCTCACCCATGGGGACTTTAACAGATCTATCAGCTAACTATAATGTGCATTTGGTTGGTTTCAGTCCACCTACACCTAGTTGCTGGTAGACTGAATAAGGAAGCAAATTAACATTAGCCCCTAAGTCTAAAAGAGCCTTATCAATGTCGGTATTACCAATGACACATAAAATGATAGTACAACCTGGATCTTTAAGTTTTAAAAGGTATGAGCTTTGAGAGCATATCACTGATATTAACAACCAAAAAGACTTTCTTTGAAACATTTATTCTTCTCTTCTTAGAGCACAAATCTTTTAAAAAATTTGCATAAGAAGGGATTTGTTCAATTACATCTAAGAGAGGAATGTTGATCTTAATTTGCTTAAAAGTTTTTAGGATTTTCTCCTCCTGAGGGGAGTGTTTCCTAGACCTGAGTCTATCTGGGAAGTTTAAACCTATCAAAATTAGGCCCAGGTTCTGGTTCTTGGTCATCGGAAAGGGGTGATTTTTGAATAGAGTTATCAGAAGGAGAATGAAGTTGTTTTGGTTCAAGAGTTTGACTTGGAGGTATTCTAACTTGATTATCGACCTATTGTCCTAACCATAGTGAATGGATTGCATTCACTTGAGCTTCGTAGGATGAACTAGATCCTGTGTTCTTAGGGTTGACCATGGGTTGACTTGGAAAATTTTCTTTCTCTCTTTTACTCATGGCACTAGCTAGTTGACCAAGTCGAGCCTAGCTATAGTTTGAGTGTTGGAGTTAAGTATTTGTCTGGTTGATTGCATAAAGGAATTCAAAGTGTTGGATGTTTGAGTCAACATATTTGTGATTTGTGTAGAGGCCTTGATTATAGTTTCCAAATATTTTTCCAAAAATTTGAGACGTTTATCATGATCCGAATTTGGAGGGATATGATTTATAGATTGATGATAAGGAGACTAGTTTGAATATGGCAGATTTGATTGTCAAAAACGTGTGTTTGGATACCAAGGCGATTTTTTTGTAGTGTTTTTTAAAAAAACACTATGCCAAGACGTTTTTTTTTCAAAAGTGTTTTGAAAACACCATTGTTAGTTACTATTATATAGCGGCGGTGGCGGGCGGGTGGCGCCGGAATGGGGCGGCGGTGGCCGGGCGGCGGCGGCGCGGCTGACGGGCGGCGACGACGGGCCGGTAGGGCGGTCGCGGGCTGCAGCTGGCTGACGGGCGGCGGCCGTGGACGGTCGCGGCCGTGGACGGTCGCGGGCGCGGGCGGCGGCGACCAGGCGGCCGCGAGCGAGCGGGCAGTGACAGCGGCGGGCGACGGCGACGGCGGGCTGGCTGGCCGGCGGCGACGATCGCGGCGCGGGAGGCGGGCCGGCGGCGAGGGCCGGCGGGCGGCCGGGCGGCGGCGGCCGGGCGGCGGGTGGCGGCCACCCGCGGCGGTGACGCGGTCGCGACGGTGGCAGCGGCGGGCCGACGATGGCGGCGGTCGCCGACGCGGAGGCGGGCAGGCGGGGGACGGGAGCGGCCACCCGCCGACGGCGCGTGGTGGCGACGACCCGCCGGCGGTGGCGTGGTGGCGACGCGGCGGCGGCGGCGGGCAAGCCAGCGGCGGCGGCTTAGATGAAAAAAACGGAATCTCAAAACACCTTTTTGGTGTTTTGAGAAAAGTGTTTAATTTTTGGATTTTGTAAAGGGTTAAGTTAAAAAAACGCCCCGGTTGCCAAACGCATTTCATTATTTTTTTTTGGAAAAAAAACAGAAACGACAAAAACGTCATGGTATCCAAACGCTCCCTTAAGTTAAGAACTGAAGGGAGCGCATTTCCCCTAGGAAATTGTTGGTTTGAAGAGGGAGTGAAGTTTTGATTTTTGGCATAGTTTCCCTTATTCCATGCAAAGTTTGTGTGATTTTTCCAACCTGGATTATAGGATAGAGAAAATTAATTATTCATGGGATGCTTGAATAGAGCGTTAACCTGTCCTAGTGGTTGATTTATTCCTAAGAGAGGACATTCCTCTAAAACATAGAATGGAGAAAGATAGTTATGACAACTTGAGGCAGAAACTTAATTGATTTGAGATGGGGCTCGTTCTTTAATTTCTAGAACTTCTAACCTACACATGATTGTAGCCATCTTTACTTTAGAGGCAATGTTCGTCTCTAGGAACAGACCACTAGATTTAGGTTGGGGAACTGATGAAACTCTGTCATCATAGTTTTTCCATTGCATGGTTTTCTCGGATTAACTCTCTAAAAATTCCCAAGCTTCATCATTATTTTTCATAAAAACCTCTTGACACATTGATTCTAATAAGTTTTTAAAGAATAGTTCAATCCTTCATAAATGATTTGGTATAATCGCTATTTCTCAAGACTATGGTGAGGACATTAGATAATGAGATCCTTAAATCTATTAAAGTACTTTCAAAATGGCTCCCCCTGGACAATTTTAATATTCATGATGCTGTTTCTAAGCTTAACTATTTTGTGGTTATGAATTTTTTTTTAGAAAGACTGTAACAAATTCATCTCAAGTTGAGATAGAATTCATGGGTAAGCTATATAGTCATTTCTTGGTTTTGTCCTTAAGAACAAATGGAATAAATTGAAGCTTGATCGCATCCTTAGATAGTTCTTTAATCTTAATCATAAGGCAAACTTCCTCAAACTTGGAGATAAAGATATAAGCGTCTTCGGTTTTATTTCCTAAGAATTTTGGAAGCATGTTTATGTAATGTGGTCTAAGCTCAAAATTAGTTTCATTGACTTCGGGTAGCTTTATGCATGATAGGATTGTATTCCAAGTTAGGTAACACATATCTTGAAGAATCGGTGGATTAAAATTATCCATTTCTTTGAAAATTGGTTCATAACGGATTAAACGATTGGTATTATCCCTAATCCAACCTTGCATACACCAAGACAAATTCTTTTTCTTAATTATTTAACTAAAAAGATTCTAATAAAAATAAAAGTCAGTTTTTAAGGAATATTAAAAAATTCTAAAAGATAATGAGAAAGAGGAAAAAGAAAAAAGAAAAACCTAATTAAAACAAATAAAAAACAATTACTTTTGTCAATCATTCCAAATTCTAGGGTTAAGCCTAAACTCAGCTAGACCAGCTCCTAACCAAAAACTTTTTTTATTGAAAAGATTAAAGTTTGCTCAGTCAGTTAGCCATGTAAGGATAGTACTAAAGGGAGATCAAAGATCAATTAAGTACCTCGTTCCTTTTGGAGCACTTTATGCAACCACTAAACCTTATCTTAGGCACCAACTAATTTAAGTAAACTTGTACGAGTTCACTTAGTGATTTCTTGTTCCTTAATGTGCTCGAATCCTTAGGGGCTAACGTCTAATAAGTTTTAAAAGACTTGGATTTGTGTAGTGAGGAATTAGTGATTTGTGGGTTAAGGAAAGGGTGATGTAATCTCTCACATTATCTTGATTAGTGGGTTGTTGCCCTTAAGAGTGTTTTCAAGTGTGTGTCAAATCAAGATGCTTAAATCACTTGGGTGAATTCCTACTACTATATGTAATGCAATCCTAGGAATTAAAAGTAACTATAAAAGATGCAAAAAAATTTAAATTAGGGTTAACAATCAAACAAATATGAGAAAGGGAGATATTATTTGAATTTATTATCTTGTTAGTAAATGTCCAAGTAGAGGGTGAATTTTATTATGGTTGACAAAAATAAAATCTTTTTTTTCTTTTTAGATTCTAATTGTCTCTAATTGTGAGAAACTAACCAAGGATGGAATTAAAAATACTAAAAAGAAGAGTTACCACAAGCAAATCTTCAAATCCTTAATCTCTAATCATTGATCTTCAATCTTCAAGTGGTTCCTTCACAAGAAAACACACAAATTAAACAGCCAAAATAAATAAAATCCTACGTATAAGCACCTTCCCCGGAAACAGTGTTAAAAACTTGACGGGGCATAAAAGTATACCTCTAGAGTTGCAAGTGCACAACCATTAAGTTATAGTATAAAAAGTTATCGATCCCCACGAGAAAGGTGTTTGTAGTAGAAAATCAAACTCGGTTCTTATGTTGTGTGTGTGTGTCAATTAGGAGTGATGAATGTGATTGTGGAGAGATAAAGAGAGTGAGAGTGATTGTATGTAAATAAAAACAAAACAAGAGTAGAGAGATAAAGAGTGGATGTGATAAAGTGTAAGTGTAAACAAAACTAACAAAAGGGAAGAAAAAAAATGAAGGAAATAAAATCAAGAAGCAAATGAGAGAAAAATCAAGAATAAAGAGAAAAATAAAGAAAGTAAAAGATGAATGATTCAATTAGAGATATGAGGAATCTAGAATTGAATCCACTAGCTAGTTTCATGCAATTTTTAGAGTTCCCACAACTAATAGTTCCACATCTTTTCAAAAAGGTAATTTCCTAGAGGGTTCTAGCCTCAAGGCGAATCAAAAAAAGGAAAATAAATAAAAATAAAAACTAATCCCAAGAGGGTTCTAGCCTCAAGGCGAATGACATAAAAAAATAAAATCTAAACTACAAAATAAATTGTAAGAAATAAATGCAAGAATTTAAAGCAAGAAAGTAAAGGTATGAAAGTAAATCTACTTTATTAAGCATGAAAATAAATCTAACGCAAGAGGGTTCTAGCCTCTTGGCTATTTAAGCAAGTAAATAAAGTAAAAGATAAATTTATTAACAAAGAAAAATTCACATCCCAAGAGGGTTCTAGCCTCAAGGTGATAGCAAACCTTCCTCTTGATCTTCATCTTTGTATCACTTTCATCTTCATAATCAAACAAAGAGAAGAAAAGAAAAATATGAATATGTAAAAATATTTCTTTATTAATTACAACAAAAAGTTATAATTTGGAAGGTATTCTCAATTAAGAGTAATCCTCCTCTCCAAAAGGAGTTTTTACAAAATATTTCGCACCTTAACCCCTCACTCTCTACTCCTATTTATAGCCTCCAGCAATGAATGAGTGCCCTTGGATTAAACTTGTTTCCCAAGTTAATCAATTCAGCCTTTAAATCGTAAATGCACATTTGGTATCAATACTAGTATCGATACAGATATCGATAGGTGTATCATACCGGTATCGATACTAGTATCGATACTTGTATTAAAAACCTGACTTGACATATGGTTTCGTCTCCTTAAGATAGGCGATTTTCATATATTATATGTTAAATTCCGTCTTCTAGATTGGGGGGGGACGGGATCTAAAGGGAGAGCGTCGCGCGACGGGGGGCAAGCTGGCGGCCGACAAAGAGGGTGTTGCAGGCGACAGCAGGGGGTGGGAAACTAGTTTTTTGGGTGGGGTGGGGGGCAGGCCGACGACCGACGAATAGTGTGCTGGAGCAGTGGGGTAGGAAGCTAGGTTTTGGGTTTTTTTCCTCGGAGGGGGGGGGGGAGAAGAACTGAAAGAGAGGGAAGGGGGGCGAACAACGGGGGGATTAGGTTAGAGGTTTACTTCTATATTTTTTCGTGGGACCCACCAACCTAGATGAAATTCCTAGACAGAAATTTCGTCTAGGATGATTCCCTTATTTTAAAAAAATCCATCTAGTCTGGCAATCTAGATAGGATTTTTTATCTAGATTGTCTCAAACTAGACGGAATTTTTCCGTCTAGTTTGCATCAAATTAGACGAAAAATAATGCCGTCTAGTTTATTTATTTTTCTACTAGTGTAGGAGCTAGCGTTAGTATCTTAAAAACATGACACTACATGGAAAACTAAATGAATTCAAACTTTACATGCTCAAAGAAGACTAAAAGAAAAATAAAATTTCCCACCCTTTTTTAATTCATGAGCTAAATGTGAGTAAATTAGGTGAATCGGTGAATGATCTTTTTTTTAATTTTAACTCCTTAAATAAATACTTTTTTTTCCTTTTTCTATTGTTAGATGATAGAGTGGTGTTAGGGGCACACCCCCTACCACACCACCAACCACACCCCCCTCTCCCATCGCTACAGCAAACCGGGCCCCACATGGGATTTTAAAATTTTTAAAATTCCATGTGGAGCCCGGTTTACTGTAGCGCTGGGAGAGGGGGTTGTGGTTGGTGGTGTGTTAGGGGGTGTACCCTAACATTATTTTAGATGATAACCTTCCTCTTCTTTTGAAACTCCCGAGAAATAAATGGGGAATCTCATTGCTGTAACTTACATACCTTCTAAAAGCATGCTCACAGTTTCCTTTTTGAGGGGGGAAAAATTGAGTTAAGAAACATGATGTTACTCTTTGTCCATTAGTTGAGTGGAAAATGTAATTAGCAAATAGTAATCGGAGACTTAATCACAAATGACGAAAGTAGTCTCCATCAACTCGACATCAATCAACATAAGAAAATTAATATAAGACGATCTGCTGATAAGCAGTTGCTTGGCTAGGAGCATTTCTAAGATAAGTTAATGGGCATGATTTATTTATTCATTTTTGGGTTATCTCTGTCCTCATTGAGAACTCATCAACCTTTTCAATTTACCCTTCATCAGGTTATAACTAATTATATCTAAATTTTAAGAAATTTAAGGTAAAATATCCCCTCTAACCCTCATTTTCTACTGTCCTAAACCTGAAAATCCCAGGAGAGAATTAAAAAAGGGTAATATCAGAGAAACCCCCTTAACTTTGGACAATTAAAAAAAAAAATCCTCTTTCACTTTCAAAATATCAGAAAACCCCCTTAAGCATAGGGATTATGACATAAGCCGCCGTTAACTTTTAGAGTTTATCAAAACAACCCCTTTTAATTTAAAACTTTATCACAAACCTTATAAATTAGTGGGGTTTCAGATAAAATCTCAAAGTTAAATAAGGTTTTCTGACAACCCTTAAACTTAAGGTGGTTTTCTGGTATTTTGGAAGTTGAGGGGTTTCTGGATAGTCTTCTAAAGTTAAGGGGGGTTTGAGGGGTTTCCGGATAGTCTTCTAAAGTTAAGGGGGGGTTTTATGATATTTAGCCTTTAAAAGGCATCACAAAGTTAGAAAGGGCCCGTTTGTTCGCAAAAATTGAAGGGCGAAAACATGGAAAAGCCTGCAAAAGTTCTGACTTTTTCATAACTTTTACAGACTTTCTTGTAAAATCACCCTAAATTAGGATGATTTTGCAAGAAAGCCTGTAAAATTCTGAATTTTTTCAGAACTTTTGCGGGCTTTCCCCTCTAATTTTTGCATCCCAACGGGCCCAAAGCTGCCCACATTTCTTAACGCCATTTTTATATGGCACGAGGACAAAACCGCAAAAGAACTTAGAATGGTAATACACTCGCGCGATTAAAAATCGCAGCTTGTCCCTTTCTCCGTCTCCTTTTTTCTGTGAATCTCTCCCGCAAATTTCTCAAATCAAATTAGGGTTTTCTTCGCTCCCCTCTTTCCTCCAAATTAGGGTTTTGTCCTTTTGCAAACCAATTTTGTTATCTGTAGGGTTGGAGAAGATCGATCGGTGCTTTACTTCTGCTTGACTTGGGGAAAATCTGGGGAAATTGTGATGAGTCGATTAGGGATCGATAGAGGGATCGAGCTTGTGACCTACTTCGTTCCTCTTTGCGAGTGGCATCCTGTCTTATTGGTGTTTTAGCGATTGCTTTTTGCCAATTAAGGTGATTGATCAAGCCTTTGATTGTTTAAAATAAGTTGAGGTTGGTTAGTGAAGGTATAGATGAAGGGGGTTTATCTGCAATTTACCCTTTGTTGTTTGTTTGGTGTTCGTTAATTGTTTGTCTATAGCTGAGGTCTGGATTCCAGTTTAAAAACTTCAGAGTGGAGGATTTGATATTTGATTCTTGAAACTTTGATACTTGGTCAGCGTCATTGATGATCTGTTTTTTGGTTGTTAGTGAATCAAAAGATGAAAAGTTTTGTTCTTTATTATTGCTTTGGCCACCATTAATACAAGTGGATTTTTTTTGTTACTGTCGCGTATCTGTATTATATTGTGGATCACCATCACCTATACACCAAGCCTGGAATCCATGTCTTCAGGAGTCATGGGATCAAAGATGAAACTTTGCTTCCTTTAGCTGTTTGCCTAGTAGTAACCATGCAGGAAATTAACTTTTGCTACACTTCAGTATTCTGTCAGCCTCTCTTGCTTACGTACTCGATGGCTTTTCCTGGCTTTTTGCATGCAGGAGTTTCGAGACGAAACTGAAAGCTCTAGTTTAGGGTTTTAGGATACATCCACCAGTTCTTCTTGGAGTTTTTGCTAATTGATTTTGAAGTTTCGCATTGTCCTTTTATCTTCGAGGGAGATGGGCTGCTGTAGCTGCCTCGGTTTCATGAGGAAATCCCATAGGTCCCTACTATCATTTAATGGGACTACAGATCAGTCTTCCCAAGACTCTTTGCTTCCGCAGAGTATGGAAGATGCTTATTCTTACAATAGGGACAGTGATGGTAGCTGGCGGCGACGTGGTAAAAGTTCTGAGGAGATTCTCCTTGCAAAAGCTCGAAAGGGCTTGATATGCAGGGAGGTCCCGGTGAAGGAAACTAGGAAGGTTACTATCTCTGAGGTAAATTGAGATCTTTAACATTTCTTAAAGAAAAGAGCTCCTTTGGTCATTTTTATAATTGAAGGGTACCAGAGAACCTTATTATAAAAATCATTACTTGTAGTGCCTTTTCTTTTATTTTCTGCCTCTGACTTGCTGAAATTACGAGTAAACATAAAAAGTTTCTGGTCATTTGGAACAGTTTCTTACCTGCAATCTTTTTTAGTAGGAAACTATGCAGACCGTTTACCTCTTGGATCGAGCTTTAATTACTTACATGTTTGGCTTCTGATTCTTGTAGGATGAAAATGGAAATAAAATGGTTAATGAATATGTTCGGGAGTGCAAGATTGGCTCTGGAAGCTATGGAAAAGTGGTAAGCTTTTTTTTAACGCTATCACTTTTTATTTATTAAGATAAATTAATTGATTTCGTTATAATAGGTGCTGTATCGAAGTGTTAAAGATGGGAATCAATATGCAATAAAGGTACATAATTTTGGTCTCATCTATTTTTGCCTTTGCTGTGACTATTGGTGCTGTACTCTCTTGATAAGTCTTGCTCTATCTGTGTATGTTGTATCTCTCTGGGATGTAACATCTTCATACATAGAAATATTGGCACTTCAATAACAACACAACTCCTACACCAACATGATATATTTCTAACTCATATGCCTGCATCATTAGGCAAAAACATACTCAACATTTTGGTATTTTGTAGTCATAAACATTGTTTTTATATGATTTTCTATAAATTAGCTTTATCTACATCCTCAATTTTTTTATATCCTATTATGTTCTACAGGGCTGGTATTTTTCTAAGTTCTTTATTTTGACACTTTTTTTTTGGATATTAAGAGATGCTGATTTAATGGATTTTAACATATACTTGAGAGCTGCTAATTTTGAAGAACATTTTGAGTTTAAGTGCCCACAGAAATGGATGATAAATTTGTTTTGTGCTTCTATATTTCCTAAGTGACTGTTTTTCTTGTGTCACATACACTTGACTAGTTGATAGCTGATTTCTTCTAAGCCTATTTCACATTTTGTATTTTGATGGCCTTTTGCAGTGGACATGTTCCTCCATCTTAGGTAATTCTTCTTTTCTCATGTAGGTTTTCCACAAATCACATTTGTTGAAGTTGCGAGTGGCACCTTCTGAAACTGCCATGACTGATGTTCTTAGGGAGGTAAGGTGGTCGTTTTGTGAATCTCAGCTCCCTTGGTGTCAATATTGTCCTATGTTACTCAGGTACTAGTATCATGAAGCCATACCCCTGTCTGGCACGTACTGGACACCGGCACTCCTTGGGCACTTCTTGGACACTCCTTGATATACGCATACATTTATTCATACATGTGCTCTATTATGTAATTCATGTTTTATTTAAAACACATGTTATACTCTTCTTGGACGTATTACCTTTGCTTCACGTCCACTTACTGAAACTTGTAGACACGGGCTGGGTTCGTTTTAGGCTTTCAGCCAACAGCCAGTTTGAAAGTATGATTTTAAAGGATCATTTGGGTATCTAATTTGAAAATGAGATGTGTCCATGTACCAACCTTTTACAAATTCATTGTGCCGTACCAGTATCCACACTTGCATCCTTCCCCCGCACCCGTTTGAATGTAACATAGATCTCATCTTCTCTATCATAGGTGGCAATGTCCTTATTGCTGACATATTCATAGGGAAAAGCACCTTTCTCTGACATTGCCTAGTAGACATCAACGGTTGTTTAATGTAGCCATATTGATAGCATCACTTCATCCTCTTCTTGTATAATGGTGACTGGCGAAGTTATGACAATTTTGGTCCTGAAATTATTTACTGGAAGTAGGCACAACGACCTAACACACACACACACCACACACACCACCACAACACCACACACCACTAACACCACACACTATCTACTACATCACACACATATATATATATACCACACACACACACACACACACATATATACAACACACACACACAACACACACACACTCACAACACACACAACCAACACCCACCACCGACACACACACACACACGACAACATATATATATATATATTAAATTAGTATAACATATTTATATGTATATGTATAAAAAACACAATGCAAATAATAATTCATGAAATATAACATACAAGCAAAGAAATATTTATATGTATATGTATCACAAAATATAATAATTCATGAAAAATATAAAACATACAAGCAAAAGACATATATATAATATATATATATATATATATATACATATTTATATGTATATGTATGCAACAAAATATAATAATTCATGAAAAATATAAAACATACCAAGCAAAAGACTAACAATAATGCTCCAAGCTAGTCAAATTAAAGTTGTTATACACTCAAATGTAAAAATAAAACTACTAAAAGTTCATAAACTAAAAACACTTTATTCTCTAGCGTTGAACGGTCTAGGGTTTTTCCTGAAGATTGTTTTGATTGGGCTCAGGACAGCAAAGAGGATATTAAGATCAAAATGGATCAAGTCTTGAAATCACAAATGGGTTGGGGTTTAACTTAAAAATAAGTGTTGGGTAGGGTACATTACCCGCTCGCATTATGTAATTATGCGGGCAGGTACCAATTAACCACCCGATTATGCACTTGACCGCATAATCGAGCAGGTAATGCGTACCCATCATGATTTGATCTCCAGTACGAGTACTCTGGCGGATTAATCGGCTGGGTAACCCATGTTTTAGAATAGTGATGATTATCATGCTTCCAAATATAAATTGCTTCAAGTAGTATGCTTATTTGATCCCTCACGGGTGTTGTGGGAAGAACTGAGTCTGATAGACTGTAACTGTAAGCTTATAATGGTGCAAACTGTCAAATGTAGAAGATGTTGAGCTTCGCTGGTAAAAAAGATTTGAAGTCTACAGCGTGGATGTCTCGAAAGGAAGGGGTAAAGAAGAATGACCTCGAACATTGGCCTTTATTTGTTGATGTGAGAGGAAAATGCACATTCGTGAGTTCACATCTGGAGAGATAGGGAGGTGAAAGAAACCATGTTACATTGCAAAGCTTGCATACGTAAGATGGATTGTGGTTCCTTTATTACTCTATTTGATTGCAAGGTCTTGGGGGGTCGACTGCTTGATGGCATTTGCCTCTTTGTTTGTTTCCTAATATGCTTCATTAGCATGAGCCCAATTGCTTGGTCAAGAAACTTGAGACATTCTACTGTTTGTGTGTCAAACATGAATATCATTGTTGAGCTTCAGAAACAATAATTATCTTTCTGACACAAACTGCAGTCCTGCACAAACTTCAGAATGTTCCAAACTTCTTGACTTGACAATTGGAGCTCATACTAATAAAGCATATTAAGAAGCACTTTAAAGGAAAACACCATCGAGCTATTGAGTAGTTGACCCCCCACGACCTCACGATCAAATAGAGTATCTACATGAAGCACATTCCATCTTTCAAATGCACACCTTGCATAGTTGCATGAACAAATAAAGATCAGTTTTCAGTTTTCGAGGTCCTTCTTCTTCACCGACCTTCCTTTCAGGACTTCTAAGCTGTAAACTTCAAATATTTTTCTCCAGCAAAGATCAGGACCTCCTATATTGACCGTTCGCACCATAACTTAACGTTACTATTTATCAAACTCGATTCTTCCCTTATCATCCGTAAGGGATGAAATAAGTAAACTCTTTGAAGCAACTTATTCTTGAAAGAACAATCATGATTCATATCGATTTCAACAACCAATGCATTGGGAGCAGAGCCTATATCTTTCTTTTAAAATATGAAAAGAATAAAACTCTTGAATGTTGGTGCTTCTAAGCTTGAGAGACGACTGAGTGGCATCAATTACGGTGTTGCAGTCCATTCCCCAGTAAATAATTCTAGAACCACAATTGTTGGATCTTTTGTCAACCACCACGAGTATACAAGAGGAGAATAGTCACTTTGTCAATATGGCTACATTAAACAACCATTGATGTATGCTAGATAGTGTCAGAGAAAGGTACTTTTTCCCCGATAATATTTATATTGCCACTTTGTCAATCGTAACTGTATATATTATAGAAAACTAAGACAACAATGATTTAGAATGAAATCAAAACCGTGATATGAATGCTAACGAGTCATCTCGGCTTGAGAAAGTTAGAAGCAATATTTGCAAATCTTCTTGCCAAAAATTAAGATGCAAAATCAATTTTATGACATTTTGAAAGTTTAAAAAGAGGAAAACCAATAGATTTTGAGGACTAAAACTGAAACGATTAAATGGGAGGATAGCCCTCACCCCCAATAGGCCAGAGGACTTAGATGACTATCAATTTAGGAGAAAGTATAAGAAATAATTTTTTGGCATGAGTTTGAAGGTTTGAGATTATAGTTAGTTAGCTTCAGCAAAGAAAAGTTGAAGCAAAAAATGAATCATCAACATAGGAATCTTTAAACCTATAAAATCTTTGGCCTCTTTGTTCTATGAACTTTGAAAAGTTAAAGAAAATTAGAAAACTTGCGGTCACTGTTTTAAAAAACCTCTGTCGAGTCCGCTTAGGCGTTCGCCTAGGCTTAGGCGGTACCTAGGCCGCTTAATTAGCGCCTAACGCCTAGGCGGTATTTAGGCTGCCCATCTAGATTTTACGAGCGTTTAGGGGAGCATTGCCTGCTTACGTGGATTGCACCCTGTAGGTCTTGGTTGTGATTTTATGTGTTGTAGCCTACACGTTCTCCAAACCTCATCGACCACTACTTAAATGAAGAAAGAAATCCGTTTAGACATCAGTCCAGCATCTAAGCTTTCTGTAACATTGACATTCACTATCAATTATTGTAATTAAAAATAAAAAAAGAAAACATTTTAGGTTCTAGCATGGTTAATTATTATTATTGGCTATTTAGTATCTAAGTATGCAAGATTTATTGTGAAACCAAAATTGCTATCTTTTTTTAAAAATTTATATGAATTCAATACATATTGTAATTTGAGTTGAGATGAACTTATAATTTGAGTTGAGAAGTATAAACATACAAAGAGCTATTGTAATTGGTAAACCAAGCAATTTAGTTAATAATGTTGGTATTTTAGTATTTAAACATACAAAGAGCTATTGTAATTGGTAAACCAAGCAATTTAGTTAATAATGTTGGTATTTTAGTATTATGCATCTTTGATTGAGTATATATACATTTATCTTCAAGTATCACAATTAAAAAAAGAAAAAAAGAAAAAAAACGTCCAGAAACCGCTTAGACGCCCGCCTAGGCGACTAAGCGTTGGACGCCAAGTCCGACGTCTAGAAGCGCCCAACGTTTAATATAACATTGCTTGCGGTCTTAGAAGAAACAAAGCTAGAAAACAGTTTGATGGGAGGATGTCAGCAGAAAATGACCTAAATTGGAGATTAGTATGCTGCTATAATAAACCAACAGATGGGAGCTATCGTAGACAATACCATATTACCTGCATCTCCTAGGTTGACTCTAGAAGCTATGGATTCACGATCTAAAAAATTGCCTTGTTTGGTTGAATAGTAGATTGGAACTCTAGTCGAGATGAACCTATGAGAGTGTCTTTTTTGGTTGTGAGGCTTGGTTCATTCATCAATTCATTATTCATAATGCTATTTTGTGAGATTTGTGAGACAATGGATATCTTCCATGATGCCCCCTTCTTTCATTTTGCTTCTTTACTGCTTTTATCATAAAACAGCGTAAATCTGATACTTAGGCTACAGGTGGGCAGCCTAGAGAATGGTTGGGGCCTCGAGGGCGTTCTGAACGTTGGATGTCTAAGCCATATATCATACAATAATTGATACATGTTTTCTTTGTCATAACAAAATGGCATATGAAATTGCTATCTTTATGATCAAACCATGCGTAAAGTATCACATCCCATGCTTGGTGTCATTAGCTACAGTTTATGTGCCTCTATGTTTGTGATTTTATAATGGATACGAGAACGATACTAATCATGTTTCATCTCAAAGTTCACCTAGTCTTTTGCTAATTGCAGGTATCCATCATGAAAATGTTGGACCACCCCAATATAGTGAAACTGATTGAGGTGATTGACGACCCACTGACAGATAGCTTTTACATGGGTATTCATTGACACTTTATTTTACATAGATTTATATTATATTATGATTTTGCACCATATTTTTACTTATATATTGTTTGCCATTATACTAAAATTCTATCTTTGATATGAGGTTTTTTTTACTATCTCCCTTTGCAGTTCTAGAATATGTATCAGGCAAGTGGGTGTCTGGGGGTGGTTCTTGTTCAGGAGGTTTAGGAGAAAGTAAATCAAGAAGGCATTTACGAGATGTTGTTGCAGGGCTCATGTATCTCCATGCTCATGTAAGATTTTTTTTTCTCTTGCAGTTTGTAAGTATGATTTTATACTAGAAAGGTCGGGGATAATCAATGTAGTAACCGCCCTGTCATTTTTTTCTGTGACATTATCATGCACAGTAATAATTTTAGCGAAGGGCAGCATACTCAATACTCCTTAACGCTTTCATCAACCATTATCTTTCATTTGTGATGTTAAGGCTTATTATCTGATCATTTAGCTACTTTCATATTTTACGGAGCAGGAGAAATTAGTGGCGTTAAGAGAGGGTTTTACTTTTGTTTTTTTAACCTAAATTTGCCAAGTCTAATCCTCACATTTATTTATTAGTGACAGGTCTAGGTTATGATGGGTTTTCCCCCTGCTGTGATTATTAATAGATCTAAATTGTTTACCTTTAACAGAATATTATTCACGGTGATATTAAGCCAGATAACCTCTTGGTGACGAGCAATGGGAATGTCAAGATAGGAGATTTCAGTGTCAGTCAAGTATTCGAGGTAATATTCGGCCTACTGCCTTTGAATGGCATTGGATATTAATGAATGCAGCAGTCTGGTGCGTAGCATCATATTCTTCCATAGTTGCTGATTGTCTTCATGTTAATGTTTCATCTCAGTTGCAAGAAATAGTGCAGTATGAGTAGATTTGTCATTTAACCAATAGATAGGAGATTTCTTTCACAACTTTCATCTCAGGTGCAACATTTTTTTCTTCCATTATATGTTTGCTTCCCCTAGCCTAGATGCATGATTCTCAGATACATCTTCTTGTTATTTTATTTATGTTGCAGATGTGTATAAATATGTGAACTGCTTGTTTTTATTTTTGATGGTTGCCCAGAATTGTGACTGTCTAGGGCAATTTCTTTAGGTTGGAGAGGAATAAGTTCAAGAAAAGGGAAAAGGTAGAAGTGTGCAAACTGATATGAATATCTGTATCTGTATTCCATTGGATACGGGTCTCTCGGATATAGATAAGAATATCTGCATCTGTACGTAGTAGTTAAATTTTCACGTCGGACAGGTGAACTTCACTACTTCTATCCCGTGGGAGCTCATTTTGATAAATGAGGTATATGTACATATACTTACATGCACATATTTTCATTCCTATCTCGTGAGGGACTGCTGCAGGATATGTCTCAGGTTCTTTAATCTTAATCTGCAGAAAAAAAAGAAATCATGATCCTTAATTGGTTATTGGTAATCTACTTCCACTTTATCTGAAAATAGGTTAGTTTTGTTTTTATTCTAGACTTTCTTGTTTCTCGAAGAAAGTAGTAAGCACTATAATCTTGAACTGGAGAAATATGATGAAACATTATTGGGGAAAATATTTGCAATACCATTTTAGTTAACTATAATTATAGTCGGTGTGATTTTTCTTTGTTGAAGACGACATTTATTGAATGTTTTGTGTTAGAATGTGATAGGAATCGTTAGTTGCATTTGTTGTAGCACGTGTAGTATAAGTCTGTTGTTTGGATGTCTCATGGATGTGGTCAGTGAGAGGTTTTGTTGGACTTACTCTCAAGAAAGTCATGAAAAATCATGTATGTTTGTTTTTAGGTAACAAGGCATATTTGTGAAACTTATAATTTGGATTGAATTTGAGCCTATACTTGGTTTTGCAAAAAAGTAGTAAGTAGTCCAGCATTTCTTTTTCTTTTTTTTATTTATTAATTGAAATTAATGCAGTTGCAAGAGAAATGTGAATCATTAATATATTGTTTCTGCTCAATTTAAGTAAATGGAGCTTTTGTTTTGTTCAGGATGACAATGATGAGCTCCGGAGATCTCCTGGAACTCCTGTTTTTACTGCCCCTGAGTGTTGTTTAGGTAAAAGCATTTTGATCCTATTCAGTTTGGAGAAATTAAAAGTGCTCATGGCTTTTATTTCATTAACTCATCACCAAAGAAATATATAATCTTTTTTTATCCTGTTATTTTATACAGGATCAACCTATCGTGGGAGGGCCGCTGATACATGGGCTGTAGGGGTCACTTTATATTACATGGTTTCGGGTCAATACCCGTTTCTTGGTGAAACTCTACAAGATACTTATGACAAGGTTCTTGTTTTCTCTTCTGAAACTCTCACTTGTGCTGTTTTCTCTGCTGGTTATTTGCTTAACCTAACTTTAATTTTGGCATTTCTTCTCTAGATTGTAAATAACCCTTTGATGCTGCCCGATGACATTAATCCCCAACTGAAGAACTTGCTTGAAGCGCTTCTCCACAAAGGTCAGTGAGCTGTATCACGAGCAACTCTTCCTTTGTCTTGGGAAATTTTTTTGGGTTAATTGCACATAGGCCGACCCCCTGTAGCATTGTTGTTTTGAACCTACTATCCTTGTAGTTTCATTGTTGCAGATAAATCCTCAGAATTAATTATTTTAGACGGTTTTACCCTAGGTGAAATTTTACCAGATATTGCCCCTGGGTGAGATTAGAGTCTTTATGAGGATAGAAAAAGTGAAAAACTTTAATATAGGGGTCTATCTAAAAAAATAAAATTACATGGGTAGTATGTTCAAAACTTTAATACGAAAGGGGTCTATTTGCGATTAACCTAATTTTTGTTTTGTATGTATTTTCCTTAATTTTGCCATTGACAATCTTTCTCTGCAGATCCCAAACAGCGAATTACTTTGCATGCTGTTGCTCAGCATCCTTGGGTCATAGGAGAGGAGGGTCCTATCCCTGACTTCTTGTGCCACTGCAGGCGAAAAAATTGTTCATTACGAAGTTAGCGTCCTATGTTCTAGTCTCTAGACTGATGCTGGAGCGAGAACCTCATGAGCAAGCAAGACTGACTGACTTCAAGGAAAATAATAATAGTTTGTCGCTGTCAATTTCCCCCCCTTTCTCAGAATATATTGTAACGCTGTAACATCCTTGGCTTCTTTGTTGTATTATAGTTTGTTATTTCCAGTTCAGTGAGGGAGAGAATAAAATAACGACACCTTTTCGAGAGTTGCTTCTTCCGATTGTCACTCATGACAGGTATAGGAAGAAATTGTATATGAATCGTTATATATCATGATTTTGAGTGTACTTATCGTTAGTCGTTGGATTCTAACTGTTATACCATCGTTCCTGTTATACCATTATAGGCAGTAATAAATGCTTGCGCGCATCGCATCTATTTTGTGGCGAAATCTGCCATCTTTCTGCGGATGATAGGCTTTCAGTATTTAACTGCAGCTTGAACCTGCTGAGGGTGGACCGTGAGTACAGTGAAGTAGTCAGTTTTGGATATCAAGGTATTGCATGGTTAGGAATGCCATGAATAACAACATACTCTATGGTTTCTAAACCAGAGCATCTATAACATGATATATCAAAAAGCGCGACAAAATTTAATTACTTTATATCAAAAGATGAAACCACTAACAGATTTCAGATATACAAATCATCATACATAGTACTAAATGTCATTTATTATGTACTGTCAGATTTGATGAGGGTATGGCGTATATAAACCGTATCTGAACTTTCAAAGTCAAATTATATTCTATGTAAACTGATATAAACTCAATTCTATAACATAGTACCTTCATAGTTCCATGAGCACGTAATCAACTATTGGCTAGATCATTGTTTTTTCTTTATCTTGCCATGTCATTTTGATGACTCCCAAGATGATTTGGTCGTCGACAAGGTCGATGATCGTGATTCTCTCGAAGAATCTTCTGAACACACACACTTAGCTGCTGCTGCTGCTGCTGGAGTTCCACCAACCTTAAGCGTATGAAGATCATGGATAACTCCAGGCTGTGAAATCTGAAGGTCTCTCGTGTCCATAGTAGTAGCCAACATCTCTACCACTGTGGACATTGAGGGTCGAAGATTAGGCACCCCTTGCACACAGAGTAGAGCTACCTTCAGAAACTGATCGATTTCTTTACCGATGGATTTTTCTGAAATTGACGGATCAATGAGCTGTAGAAGTTGATCGTCTTTGTATAGTTCCCATGCCTGAAACATGTTGTACAAGTGAATTATACATTTATATCTTATAAAAATGTGGAGGACACTACGAATTCATTTAGCATACAGGCACAAACTGGGATTGAGAGTTAATTGGCATCATACAGTTGAGTGAAATGATCAAGATGACCGCACATTAATGAACTTTTAGCTCGTACGTTAAAGGGCAGGAAAGTTTTAGTCTTTCATTCATATTTAAGCAGAAATTTCAATTTGATAACTAGAGCTATGGTTGTGTTCAGAAACATGAAGCAATTGTAAGTATATCCGTCCTCAGCTAAGCGGATATGTTATTTTTCAACCGAGGGTTGCATCGGCTATCTAAGATGGAATAACACAATCTATTGAAAGTTGATATTTACAAGGAATAGTGTTGGGCGCAGAGTCACGCCCTCACGCCGCGGAAGTGATATCACCCGAGAGAGAACCCTTATTTTTATTGTCACAAAAACACAGCCAACCTCTATATTCGTGTTTCGCGAAGGAAATAAGAATAAAAAGTGAAATATCTCAACAAAGTGAGATATACACTCTTCCTCTCATCAGTTCTAGGACTGACTTGTCGAGGATACCTACAAGCAATGACAAACACACAGTTAAGACAATACAGACACGAGATTTACGTGGTTCAGCAAATTTGCCTACGTCCACGGGAGGGGGTAAGGGGAGATTTCACTATGACGAGAATACTGACTTCCACTTGTATAATTCACAAGCTATCTCTCTCTCTCTCTCTCTGAATTTTCTCTCTTAAAAATCTCTCTAACTCCCACTATTTCTTTTCTTCCTCCACCCCTTCTCCTCTCTTCCTCCCTTCTATTTATAGGCAAAGAAGAGGGGACAAGAGTGCATGGGTGAGCATGAACATTGACAAGAGAGCATGGGCAATGGGCATGGGCAATGGTGGGCATGGGGTGTCCACCATCTCTTGTCCCCCCATCCCTTGTCCTCTATTGTTCACAATTCTCCATCTCGTTCATCATTTGATAAACCTCAAAATTTGAACGAACACCAGAAAAACACCACGAACATCACCAGAGAGATCTGAAACATCAAATCAAGCCAACACCAAGCCAAACCAGCTGCGCCACTATACCGCGGCTACCTACATACCCTCCACCGGGATTAAGCTAATCGTAATTCTGCAATTATTCTCCAATATAGTCTCCACCTCACCCCATCACCGCCCCAGGGTCATGCCCTCACGGGCAAATCAACACGAGCTGATATGAAGCAAGTTCAAGTAATGCTGAAACTTGCTGTCTGTCACCATCTTGGTTAACATGTCTGCGGGATTCTCATTCGTGTGCACCTTCATGAGAGAAATATCACCTTCCTCTATGACATCCCGCACAAAATGATACCTAACATCGATATGCTTGGTACGAGAATGATGAACTTGATTCTTCGCCAAGTGAATCGCACTCTGACTGTCGCACCACAAGTTCACGTTCTCCTGCTCAATCCCCAAATCATCTAGAAGACCCCACAATCACAATACTTCCTTCACTCCCTCCGCCATGGCCATATACTTGGCCTCTGTAGTAGAAAGTACCACTGTAGCCTGTAACATCGATCGCCAACTAACTGGAGCCCCATGTATCTTGAATACATAACCAGTAGTAGATCGCTGTCTATCTAGATCGCACGCATAATCAGAGTCAACAAATCCATCAATCTGACACGTATCTCCACCAAAACACAGACCAGTATCAATGGTACCCTACCCCAGGATCCACTTCACCGCTTCCCAATGCGTCTTTCCCGGATTCGCCATGAACCTGCTGACCACACTAACTGCCTGTGAAATGTCTGGGCGTATACACAACATAGCATACATCAAACTACCAACTGCACTAGCATAGGGAACATGCTCCATATGTGCCTTATCTTCCGCTATAGTGGGTGATTGTTTACCTGAGAACCTAAAATGTGGTGCCAATGGAGTCACCATCGACTTTGTACTTTGCATCCCGAACCTCACGATCACCCGCTCTATGTAGCCATTCTGACTCAAGAACAATCGCCGATTCGCCCGCTCTTTTCTAATCTCTATACCCAATATTTTCCTAGCAGCACCCATGTCCTTCATCTCGAACTCTTTACCAAGTTGAGATTTCAGTCTATCTATCTCCACCTTGTTCTTCGATGCAATAAGCATGTCATCCACATAAAAAAAAGATAGATATAATCACCTTCACGAAGCTTCCGAATATAAACACAATAATCATAGTCGCTTTGGGAAAACCCATGCTTCAACATGAAGGAGTCAAATCGCTTGTACCACTATCGAGGAGATTGATTCAATCCATAAAGTGACTTCCTCAAGCGACATACATGATGCTCCTTATCCTCAATCTTGTAGCCTTCAGGTTGATGCATGTAGATCTCTTTATCCAAGTCTTCGTGCAAGAAGGCCGTCTTGACATCGAGTTGTTCCAGCTTAAGATCACCATGAGCAACAATACTCAATAGCACCCGAATAGAAGTGTGTTTCACCACCGGAGAAAATATATCATTGTAATCCACTCTCTCTTTGTGCAAACCCCTTAGCCACTAGCCTCGCCTTGTACCTCTACCATCGAGCTCTGAAGGATCTTCCTTTCTTTTATACAGCCACTTACAACCTAAAGCTTTCTTTCCTATGGGCAACGGGACCCCTCCCATGTTTGGTTCTTCCGGAGAGATTTCATCTCCTCCTCCATCGTAGCCAACCAACTCTCGCTATCTCTATCCTGAATAGCTTCCTTGAAGGAGACCGGCTCATCTTCCTCCACCGAGAATACATACTCAACCAAATCCTAGCCATAGTGCTTCAAGGGTTGATCAGCCCCCAACTTCTGTACCTGCTTGTATGCTCGCCTTGGCCTAGTGAAAGCCAAGCTATCCTCGAACTGCTGTTGTTATAGTGCATGTGTATTCTCCTGC
>NC_033800.1:71386478-71390221 GCF_001876935.1 Asparagus officinalis | reverse complement strand
CTGAACCTCCTCCTGCTCAAGCTCATCATCTACCTGATTTCTCACTTGAACACGACTAGAATCTGGTTGGTCTTTAGGTTCTATCTTAATAACCTGGGACTTAGAATTCCCAACAGTCTCAACACCATCATCCTTGGGCACCCTAGCAATCATGAACTTCTCATCAAAGGTAACGTCCTTGCTGATCACGAACTTCGAATCTTCTGTACACCAAAGGCGATAACCCTTTACACCCTTTGCATACCCCAAGAAAATTACCTTTTTGGCCCTGGCGTCAAGCTTTCCCTTGTTGACGTGATAGTAGGCGGTACACCCAAAAATTCAGAGTCTCTCATAATTTGCATGTTCCCCTGACCACACCCGATAGGGTGTATCACCATCTAATATAGAATGTGGGATCGATTCATAATATAGCAAGCTGTAGCAATTGACCCTGCCCACCATTCTTTGCCCAAACCAGCATATGATCGCATACTCACTGCTTTCTCCCGTAGTGTTCGGTTTAGTCTCTCCATGACCCCATTTTGTTGTGGTATAGATCTAACTATCCAGTGTCTGACAATCCCCTCTTGATCACAGAACTCATTGAAGGCACCAGATGTATACTCTGTATCGTTGTCAGATCTTAATGTCTTCAATTTTTTCCCTGTTCTATTCTCAACCATCACCTTCCACTTCTTGAATGTCTCAAATACCTCATTCTTATGCTTCAGAAAATAAGAATGTCTCAAATACCTCATTCTTATGCTTCAGAAAATAAATCCAAGCATACCTCGAATGATCATCTATGAATGAGACAAAATATCTGGAACCACCCTTGGAAGTTGTCGAAGTCGGACCCCAAACATCCATGTGCACATAATCTAGTATCCATCTACTCTTGTGTTCGCTTGTTAGAAACCAGACCCTGTGTGCCTTTCCATACACACAGTCCTCACAAAAATCCCTGCAAGGCTTCTTCAGATTCTTCAACAAACCATCCTTACCGAACAGATCTAGACCCTTCTCTTACATGTGCCCAAGCCTCCTATACCATAACCGTGCGTGCTCACATGGGTCTCTACCACTTCCATCAGTTCCAACAGCTGCATCTCCCGTCACCGTCGTACCCAAGAGGGTATATAGGTTACCGTGACGAATGCCCTTCATCGCTACTAAGGAACCCCGAACAACCCTCTTCACTTCGTTCTCTGTTACAATATTACAACCCCCGGAGTTTAAAGCACCAACTGAGATAAGATTTTTCTACAAGTCGGGAACGTGCCTTACATCCATCAAGGTTCGAACCACTCCATCATGCATATTGATCTTGATATCACCTAACCCTACCGTTTTACAAGCATGGTTGTTCTCCATCAATACGGTTCCACCATCAATGCTCCTGTAGATTGTAAACCACTTCCTATTTGGACACATATGGTAAGAGCAACCAGAATCAAGTATCCACTTCCCGGAGGTATCCTCGCCACCCGTGACAACATAGCATTTATTATCGCTCCCTTCCCCTGAAGCGTAGCTCACCTCTTCCTTGCCTTCTCGTCTTTCAGTCTTGTTGTTGTTCTTCTTCCCACCTACTCTCTTGTTAGGATAATTTACTTTGAAATGTCCTAGCTCATCGCATTTAAAACACGGCCTTTTCGTAAGAGGTCTTGATTTTGATCTAGACTTTCCTTCCTTGCCTTTTCCTCGCTCATTGCCCCTTCCTCTGACAAAAAACCCCTGCGCTTGTACTTTGTTACTGTAGGCATCGAAAATTGCCTATAGGTCTCTACGAACAGCTCAGTATTAAGGAACGACGATGAACGTCACTATCCGGTTCACAGGAGTTCGATTGACGTCGGTGAACGCTTGAAGTGAATCGACGAACTACGTGAGCCGACAGAATTTCGGAATAACGAAGGTACGGGCTAATCGAGAGTCCCGTGATATTACAAAAAGAACAACGCCATTCGTGTCTCGTTCATTCTACAGATAATCCAACCATTGGAGCTAATAGAACTCTTCGTCAGACTTCTAACGCACTTCGAATCACTAAAATCCGAGTTCGGACGAAGAATTTACAGCGAAAGCGGACGAATGCACCTCAACGGAGTGTCTCGGCCAATGTGAGACACCCCAGGGGGTGTCTCGGATTTTGTGAGACACCCCAGAGGTGTCTCGGATTTTCCAGGACACCCCAGGGGTGTCTCGGATTTTCCGAGACACCCCAGGGGTGTCCCGGATTTTGAGAGACACCCTCCAAGGCAGATTTGGGCCTTTAGCCCGTTTTAACCGCTCCGCAACCCCTCATGCCTATAAATACAAGCCTTAGGCCTCATTTTTTTAAGATCTGGAATTCTCGTACCTCGGCGAAGCCCTGCCGGATTGAAGACTTAAAGTGCACAGATTTCAAGAGAGGAGGAGGAGAGATCGGATCTAGTTCTTCAACGCAAGAGAGTTCTTCGTCAGATCTACATCACCCGCACCCAATCCTTAGTATTATCCCGTTGTGGTAATACTAAGAAGAGCAAATATCTCGCTTTTATCGAGATAGGCGCTACAGTTTTCTCGATCCCTTCGCGGATAGACGAAGCTCTGCCCAATTTTTCAGCAATCAGATCTGATCGACGGTGGTCCACGGATAAACCCCGACACAGGCAAAGACACCCACGCAAGCAGAAGACCGAAGAACGATCTCTGCGTTTGTTTGATAAAGTTGTAAACTTTTTATTTTCATTGTATAAGGAGATCTTATAAAAAGATCGACTTTTTATTTTATTCGAGTTTATTGTAACGACTGTTGCACCTTGCAATGATCCACCGGCGTTCAATGAAGCCAAATTTGCAGATCTGAACTCCTTCACGATTAAGGAGTCGACTGCTGAAGGCGCGCCAACTCTATCAAAGAGAGCACGTCAAAGGAAACGACAACGCCTCGCGCGCCAATTCGCCAAGGCTTTGGATCAGATGGATGGTCTCCATTACCAAGCAGATCTGGAGCTCAGAAAGCGCCAAGTGGCTAATCTGTCGCCACGACCAGCATCGGAATCCTCCTCTCGATCTCCAATTAACGGATGGGTTCGTGTCCAAAGAACCCGCTCTACTCTCGAGGAGCGAATCCAGAAGCGCCGCACCTTGCTTGCGGATACTCGGACCCTTGTGCGAAAAGCACAAGAAATGCAAAAGGAAGAGGCAGTTAAGAGATCGCCGAGATCCAAACAAGTTTGGGTGCTAAAAGCCAAATCAGCGCCTAAGGCAAAAGCAGGCGACGTTGCTCTCCGGCCTTCGTCAACTTCAGATCCCGAACCTCCGTTAAAGCCCTACCGCAGCGTGGATTTCCCCAAGTTTAGGATTCCTCTGAAGGATCGTATCGGTGCCCTACCCGAGAATCGAGGAAAAGCGCTTGTTAAGGAAAGCTGGAGATCGTTAAAGGAGCTTCGAGCCAACATCCGGACTGGGGGTCGTACGCGACCTCCTAACAAATTGATTTCTGCAACGGCCCGCTTGGCGGTGCGTGCAGAAAATCAGGAGCCTGTTAAGGTTTCACCCTCACAAAGGTGTAATTCCAAATGTGCGACTCTTGCAGACGCCAACAAAGCAATGTTTACTCAGAGGAAAACACGTCAGACAGACGAACGCGTTATACCTGAGAATCCATGTGAGCAGCCGATAGGTTACTCCGACCGCAACGTCGATGAGTTGTACTATCAGGCTGGGGGTATGAATAAATCTCGAAAGAGAAGTACCTGGGAAGCGGACTCTCA
>NC_033800.1:71368757-71385791 GCF_001876935.1 Asparagus officinalis | reverse complement strand
GATATAACGATTACCCGGGGATCTACGAAGGAATCCATTCTGATGACGAACTCTCGGATTCTTATTCCGCAATCGCCTCTGACGATACAACGTCTAGCATAGGACAAGCTCGGGAAGTGTTCATGGTCAACACCGAGCAAATAGCCAAAATCATTGAGGATGCTCTAGCCAAGCAGAAAGAAGCATTCAAAATCGAAATGGAAATGACTATGCAGGAGATGAGACAAATGCACGACCAACACATCCGAGCTTTGTCGAATCAGCTAGGTGAATCCAGCCGTCGCAACACTGCTAACCAAACAGGTAGCGATTCAGATGTGGATGAACACAATGCTGGGGGTGGCCCTGTTATTCCTTTCAGGAATTGTCCAAAACAGGATATAGATGAGGACAAAAAGATGAAGGATCTCGAGAGCAAAATTGATGCCCTGATGTCTGTTCGAGAGGTAAAGAAGACCGGGATTCCATGTCCTTACCCAAGAGAATGGGAATCGATCCCGTATCCGGCGAAGTTCAACTTGATCAACTTCACGCCATTCGACGGGAAGGGTTCCCCCACTCAGCATCTAATCTATTTCAAGTCCCACTTGGGGGTGATATCTGGCAACGAGCCTTTGATGGTTCGGTCATTCATTGGCACCCTTCGCGGGCCTGCTTTCGATTGGTACCGCCGTCTCAAGTCCGAAAGCATCAACAGCTGGGAGGACCTGAAGAGCATGTTCCTCGCTCATTTCTTCGATGATGACGCCGAAGTGTCGATCAGAACACTATTCGATGAGAAACAAAAATACGGAGAGTCGGTGGATACCTTTATCAAACGCTTCCGCAATCAGGCAATGAACTGCAAGGATCCCGTCACGGAGGAGTTCGTCTTGCAGACCTGTCATAATAACTTGTCCATTAACATCTTGGACGTTATGGGAGTAGAGCCGCTCAATATCTGGAAAGAGTTGAAGGTGCGCGGAGAACAGGCCGAACGCTTCCTCAGAAGGAGGAAGGTCGAAAGAAACCAACCGATGGTTAACCCTCTGAATTCGAGTCTCGTATCCCATGATGAAGGGAAGGCACCTACAACAGTTGTTGATGTTAATCAAACGTCACAACAGCAACTCCGAAGACAACAGAAGAATTCGGATCCGAGGCTCCAAAAAGAGTACTCATTCAAGGACGAGGACGTTCCAGCCATCTTCGAAACCCTTCTTGGAAGCAACAAGATCAAGCTACCACCTATCACGAATCGGGAGGAAGCTGACAACACTACGGACCCAAAGTACTGTACATACCACAGGAGGGTCGTTCATCCCACCAAGGATTGCTTTGCTCTCAAGAATAGCATTCAGACCTTGGTTGAAGCCGGCGTTATATCGCTCAATTAAGTCAAAACAAGACTCCAAAGAGTATACGAGTATAAACTGTTTCTCAATCCTCCAACAGGTGCAAGAGGTTAAACTGTTCCCTGCGTACTCCAATAGGTATATGAGTCTAAACCGTTTCCCACTTTTGACGGGAAGTTCCTGGGGAATATTACACTAATATTTTTAAGGATAACCCGATCAGGTAACTGAGAATAATATCCGAACCAGTTCCGCAGAGGAAGCTGGGGGTGGACGATTTATGTAACGGGAAGTTCCTAGAGAATCATATATTCTTAAGGATAACCTGAACATGCGATTGAGGATAACGTACTCCTCGTTACACCCAGTTTTGCAAGAAAGCTGGGGGTGGATAATTCGTGTAACGGGAAGTTCCCAAAAGAATGTTAATATTCTTAGGGATAACCCGATCAATATGAACAAAGTGATGAACACTAAATCTCTCACCGATCAGACTAATTGACGGTGGGACCACCAAATTCGATCAAGTTTAATCCAATCAAACTTACGCTATGTTCGTGCACTCAACACTTTCATAGTTAGAGTCTGGATATAATAAATCTTGATCTGTCACCTGGTCAAACCTTTCTACAGTTAGGACCACAACCAAAATCCCCCTCTCGATTCCTCCAATGAACGAGAGGTCCACTTTCAATTTGAACAATCAAACCTATAAAAGTTAGGATTGTTCCCGATCTCACTTAGTCAAGCCTACAAGTAGTTAGGACTGAGACCAAGTCATTCCTTTTCGATAAACGAAAATCCGCCTTTGTTCCTTTTTCCACCAAACCTATAAAAGTTAGGGTCGAAATTGGGCTTTCTCCTCAATAAATGAGGGATTCTTTTGATTCAAATGACCAATCCTATAAAAGTTAGGGCCGTTTGAACTTTTTCGATTCTCGGAGTGGAGATCCCACTCTTAGTTTCATCCTTCCGGATTCTGGGGGTGGAGATCCCACCTCGAGTTTCCTTTCCAGCTGTAGATAGAATATAAAATTCTTCCTCTTCAGCACCGGGAGATAGAATATAAAATTCTTCCTCTCCTCGGACCTTTCCGATGCTCGGAGTGGAGAACCCACTCCCAGTTCATCATTCCGGATTCTGGGGGTGGGGGATCCCACCTCAAGTTCCCTTTCCAGCTGTAGATAGAATATAAAATTCTTCCTCTTCAGCACCGGGAGATAGAATATAAAATTCTTCCTCTCCCGTTTCTCAATCTGTCTTTGCTTTTAGAAAAGACACGATTGTCAAATCCGGGCACTCGATGCACGGGGAATTTTATCCCGAAGCCTGAGTAGGGATAAGTCAACGCCTAACACGCGTTGCCGGGTAGTCTATTCCCGTGAGAAAGACGAAGTCTATGTATTCAAAATCATAGCATTAAGTCTAAGAGAAGCAATTCTCTTAGCACAACGTTACATGTGAAACGGGTTTTAATAATTCACATGCTAGCCCGATTCAAACGGTAATCGGTAAAGGCACGTCAAACCCGTTGATGGCTGGGGGTTTGCCAAAAATCCCAAAGTCTATGTCTGACACGCATTGCTTGTTAGTCTTTAACCGTAAAAAGGGCAAAAGACCGCATATTCAACATTGTGGCAGGTTGTTATTAATAACATCATAATCCGTGCCTCACACGCACGGGGAATTTTATCCCGAAGCCTAAGCAGGGATAAGTCAACGCCTAACACGCGTTGCCGGTTTAGCTATTCCCGTGAGAAAGACGAAGTCTACGTATTCAATATCGTAGCACTAAAAGGGTTAACTCTTTTAGCTTAAACGTCACATAGGAGCGGACTTAAACAATCCGCATGCTAGCCCGACTCAAACGGTAGTCGGTAAAGGCTAATCAAATCCGTTGAAGGCTGGGGATTAGCCAAAAATCCTAAAGTCAACGCCTAACACGCGTCGCCGGGTAGTCTATTCCCGTGAGAAAGACGAAGTCTACGTATTCAATATCGTAGCACTAAGAGCGTTAACTCTCTTAGCACAACGTCACATGCGGAACGGACTTAAACAATCCGCATGCTAGCCCGACTCAAACGGTAGTCGGTAAAGGCTTGTCAAATCCGTTGATGGCTGAGGATTTGCCAAAAATTCTATAACTGCGAGTCATTGACGCATCAACTCCACTAGTTGGTCTCGTGACTTGAGCACCCAACAAATTCAGGATAAAATCCACACATGCAGATGAATCAACTTTAACAGTTGGTCCTGCAACCCCAACATTCGGGACCGCGATGCTCCAATACCTTAAGAGCTTAAACTGTGTATACTCCAGCAAACGTACGAGTATAAACTGTGTTAATGGCGATCCGTAAACCCTAGGGTCAACGCCGGTCAACGCGTAACCCTAGGTCAACGCCAAGCAACGCGTTGCAACAAAAGTCAACGTTCGACGATTCAAACCCTAAGGGTCAACGCCGGTCAACGCGTAACCCTAGGTCAACGCCAGTCAACGCGTTGCAACCAAAGTCAACGTTCGACGATTCGAAACCCTAGGGTGGACGCCGGTCAACGCGTAGCCCTAGGTCAACGCCAAGCAACACGTTGCAACAAATGCAGATGAATCAGCTTTAACAGTTGGTCCTGCAACCCCGACACTTGGGACCACTGTGCTCCAATACCTTAAGAGCTTAAACTGTGTATACTCCAGTAATCGTACGAGTATAAACTGTGTCAACGTACGACGTTCAAAACCCTAGGGTCAACGCCGGTCAACGCTTAACCCTAGGTCAACGCCAGTCAACGCGTTGCGACCAAAAAGTCAACGTTCGACGTTCGAAACCCTAGGATCAACGCCGGTCAACGCGTAACCCTAGGTCAACGCCAGTCAACGCGTTGCGACCAAAAAGTCAAAGTTCGACGCTCGAAACCCTAGGGTCAACGCCGGTCAACACGTAACCCTAGGTCAACGCCAGTCAACGCGTTGCGACAAAAAGTCAACATAAGGTGATCTGAAACCCTAAGTCAACACAATGTGACGGAGGTAGTTCAAAGTCAACTCAATGACACGAGCCAAACTCAATTCATCAGCTGTAGACTCGAGACTCCGACGACGGCCAAGCGATAAACGCAGCGCCGACTTAACCCCTCACTTAACTCTTTGCCAAACGGTGCCTTATCTTTTTAATTATATTAAACTTATATTTACAATTATAAAATTATTTATAATTTATTTTTTAGGAATTTAAACTTATATTAATCTTTTTAATCCTTCCAAATAGACAGCTGTAGGCATCGAAAATTGCCTATAGGTCTCTACGAACAGCTCAGTGTTAAGGAACGACGATGAACATCACTATCCGGTTCACAGGAGTTTGATTGACGTCGGTGAACGCTTGAAGTGAATCGACGAACTACGTGAGCCGACAGAATTTCGGAATAACGAAGGTACGGGCTAATCGAGAGTCCCGCGATATTACAAAAAGAACAACGCCCTTCGTGTCTCGTTTATTCTACAGATAATCCAACCATTGGAGCTGATAGAACTCTTCGTCAGACTTCCAACGCACTTTAAATCACTAAAATCCAAGTTCGGACGAAGAATTTACAGCGGAAGCGGACGAATGCACCTCAACGGAGTGTCTCGGCCAATGTGAGACACCCCAGGGGTGTCTCGGATTTTCCGAGACACCCCAAGGGTGTCTTGGATTTTTCGAGACACCCCTCTTCGTCAGATCTACATCACCCGCACCCAATCCTTAGTATTATCCTGTTGTGGTAATACTAAGAAGAGCAAATATCTCGCTTTTATCGAGATAGGCGCTACAGTTTTCTCGATCCCTTCGCGGATAGACGAAGCTCTGCCCAATTTTTCAGCAATCAGATCTGATCGACGGTGGTCCACGGATAAACCCCGGCACAGGCAAAGACACACACGCAAGCAGAAGACCGATAAACGATCTCTGCGTTTGTTTGATAAAGTTGTAAACTTTTTATTTTCATTGTGTAAGGAGATCTTATAAAAAGATCGACTTTTTATTTTATTCGAGTTTATTGTAACGACTAAAGTTGTAATAGATTCGATAACAATGGAAACATCAACTTTCACCGCAAACAGTTACCACCAGTGGCCATATCACTGGTTGTAATTTTTCAAAGATCACCCGTTAGAAACATCGTTCTAGTCTCATCCATCGACAAACTGTTACCCACAAGCATCAGTGTTTGAACCAGATTCTCTTAAGTCTTTGGCAAAGATAGAAGTAGTAGAAGTATTTGATCCTCGTCTTCCACTGTTACTTCAATGTCTTTCAAATCCGATAAGATCCTATCAAAGTTGTTGATGTACTCCCGAATTGACGAGCCCTCCTCCATCTTGCAAGTATACAATTTGGATTTTAAATAGATCCGGTTCGTTAGATTCTTTGTCATGAAGATGCTTTCTAACTTTAACTACACGCCCGCAGCCGTTTCCTCTCCATCTACCAAGAAATCTACATCCCTTTCAAGACAAAGGATAATCGACGCACGTGCTTCCAGATCCAGCTCCTCCCAATCCTCATCAGACATATCCTTGTGCTTCTTTTCTTTTCCCGTCAAAGCTTTGTGCAATTTCTGTGAAATCAACGAATTTTTCATCTGCATCCTTCAATAGGAAAAATCATTCTTCCCATTGAATTTTTTAATCTCGTACTTTCCAATTTTAACTGTTTTATTTGTAGACGCCATTTTCCGCTTGTATTAATAAAACTGATTCTCTCAGGAATTACAACAAATACTTTGTGTTTTATCACACAATAACCAAGAACCACCTCAAATCGGAAGTTCTACCACCACCAATCTGATTAAGGACTCTAATACCAATTGTTGGGCGCAGAGTCACGCCCTCACGCCGCGGAAGCGATATCACCTGAGAGAGCGCCCTAGATTTTGTTGTCACAAAAGCACAGCCAACCTCTATATTCGTGTTTCACGAAGGAAACAAGAATATAAAATAAAATATCTCAACAAAGTGAGATATACACTATTCCTCTCATCAGTTCTAGGACTGACTTATCGAGGGCACATACAAGCAATGACAAATACACAATTAAGACAATACAGACACGAGATTTACGTGCTTCGCCAAACTTGCCTACGTCCATGGGAGGGGGTAAGGGAGGATTTCACTATGAGGAGAATACCGACTTCCACTTGTACAACTCACAAGCTATCTCTCTCTCTGAATTTTCTCTCTTGAAAATCTCTCTAACTCCCACTCTTTTTTTTCTTCCTCCACCCCTTCTCCTCTCTTCCTCCCTTCTATTTATAGCCAAAGAAGAGGGGACAAGAGAGCATGGGTGAGCATGGGCAATGGGCATGGGGAGCATGGTGGGCATGGGGTGTCCACCATCTCTTGTGCCCCCCATCCCTTGTCCTCTCTTGTTCATAAATAGCACCGTAATTTACGCTTCTGAAGGTTTTGAGATGCACGTCATTTTACATTAGTTTGAAACTATATGTGCGTTTTTCCTAGTACAATCCTTTCACATGGAGTTCACATCAAATTCTTTGACTAGTTCTAGATAATTACGGTTTGCACTTTTCCACTTGTCATAAAGTAACAAAGAGTATGGGGTCTAATTTAGAAGTATGAAGATTTGGGGGGCTAATATAACCAAAAGCCTAGAAGCTATTGCTATCATCTTAAACGAACTAGCAAACCAAGAATTCCATGAAACCGCAAAGCCGATGCATATTGAGTATTTACCTTCTCCACTATACGGTATTCTTCAAGCCCAAGTGCATAGTTCTTAGAGCTTCCTCCACTAACAATTTCAAGAAGCAACACCCCAAAACTATAGACATCCGATTTTATTGTTAGCTTTCCACATCTAGCATACTCCGGAGCAAGATAACCTCTTCAATTCATTGTTTAAAATCAAATATTAACATCAGAAGAAAATCCAATAATTAATAAGAGATTTATGACACGAGCATATATATGTTCGTAGAACTCACACTGTCCCAGCAACACGGGTGCTAATATGTGTCACGTTATCGGGGAAAAGCTTCGCAAGACCAAAATCCGAAATTTTTGGACTGAGGTCGGAGTCAAGAAGTATATTACTAGGTTTAATATCCCGATGAATGATATGAGGCTTAACCTCGTCATGTAGGTATGCAAGACCCCGCGCAATTCCTAATATTACTTTTCTTCGCGCTGCCCAAGTGAAATTAATATCATTGCTACGCCTTCCACCTGTATATGTATAGAACAAAAAATTATAAATACATGGAAAAGTTGGTAACTGGATCAAGAGCAGAAAATTACTTAGTAAGGTTTGAGCTAGACTGTTCTTCTCCATATATTCATAGACTAGTATTCTGTTGACCCCTTGGACACAATAACCACGAAGCCTTAAAAGATTTTCGTGTCTAGCGTTTGTCATCGACTCAATTTCAGCTAAAAATTCCCTTTCTCCTTGCATAGATTTAGCTGAAAGAACTTTAATTGCAACAACCGCCCCATTCTCAAGTTTTCCCTGGAGAAAAGCAATAAAAAAATTGTTATGTGACAATCTTTAATTCTGTGCAAAATACGAAGTAAAGAAGATGTGTCAAGTGTGACTTGAGCTACATCTATTTTCAAGAACATAGGTAAGCAATGGCATATATTAAGGATTTGTATTGGATTCTAAATTATGATAATTAATATTGTAGTTTAGCAATTGGAATGTTTTCGAGGAATTTACTCGAGAAATTAAGAAGGAACTTATCCGCACATGGCTTCATATTAAAACCAAGTATTACAGTAATACGGTATGTTACATGATGAAGTTAATCTCTAGCAGACAAATAGAGTTTGTTTGTAACAATTGTATAGACGTACGTCATGTAACTACGAAGAGATTCAATACTTAATTAGTTTTTTTTTTTTTTGTTCTTTTCCTATTTCTGTTGGGGAATTCGAAACAATCAATCGAACCATTGCCCTTCCGGACCTTGTGTTGAAAGTAGGAAAGTAGGAATAAAACCACAAATAAAGATCTAACTTGCAAAAAACAGTAAGGGAGATGAACACACGGATTTAACGAGGTTCGGCAACGTGCCTACGTCCTCGGGAGCCACACCACACAATCTTTTTATTAATTGAAGAAGAAAATACAAGCTCTCAAACAAGGGGTAAATCTCTCTGAGATTCTCTCTCTCTTTGCAGCCAAAAAGCTCTCTTTTTGATGTAGTACAAACCCTAAAATCGTTTGGGGGTATATATAGAATCCTGGTTGAAACAGATTCCTAAACAGATCAGGAAACTGTCTGGGCGATTCGCGGTCGACCGCCGTGCCAAGGCCGGTCGACCGGCCAGAGAAAAAGGTGTTTACAGGGTCCTGTGCACATTTGCGGTCGACCGCAGCGGCCACGCCGGTCGACCGACCAGAGCGAAAACTTCTTCTCAGTCTCCTGCAGTGCACGCGGTCGACCGGCTCTGCCACTGCGGTCGACCGCACAGTCTTCTGACTGTTTTCTTCGTCTTTTCGATTGCAGCTTTGGGTCTACACACTTAGACTAACAAATTAATGATGCCAAAAATAATCATGTACCGCCCCCTGCTTGTTGGTGAATGTCAAGCAAGTTCATCAAGATAACAATTGTCCATGTACTTCTTGAGACATAATGGTTAATACTTGGTGAATATCAAGGCAAGTATGAATAAATTCAAGGTGTGAAAATTTTATTTTTACATTTTTTGAGAGATGGTTATAACATTTATCAAGATCAAACAAATAAGAAACACAATAGAAAATAGGTATGAAAAAGATGAATAAGACAAAACCGAGATTACTATTTATAAAAGAAAGTGTAGAGACGAGCAAATATGAGCGTCTATGATATTGCGGTTCAAGAAAGAGCACCACGTCAACTTTTCTTTTATCTTTGTATTTATGCTTTAGAGCGTCCTCAACTAGCACAACCACATGTTGTCCATGCTTGTGACCGGAAATGAAATTCAACCAAAACATTGAAAATATCAATAATTAATTTGTATTATAAAACTATTTTTTTCATAAATTGATTTTGGAGAAATGGAAAACTACCAATTTGGCGGTGAGGGGAGAGCTTGTTCGTTGTTCCCCTCAAGTACCGCATTATCCACTTTACGGCCTCCCAATGCTGCTTTCCTGGATTGCTTGCAAATCTGCTCACAACTCCCACTGCATGGGCGATGTCCGGCCTCGTGCAAACCATCGCGTACATGAGACTCCCAATGGCTGAAGAATATGGCACCCTGCTCATATGCTCTCTATCTGCATCTGTCTTAGGCGATTGCTCCTCAGATAACTTGAACTGACTTCCAAGGGGTGTGCTAACAACTTTAGCATTCTGCATGTTGAACCTCTGAAGTACCTTCTCAATGTATTCAGCTTGGCTCAAACTCAATGTCCCTTCAGCTTCATCCCTACTGATTCGCATCCCTAGAATCTGCTTCGCTGCACCCAGATCCTTCATTGCAAATTCCTTTGCTAGCTGCCTCTTCAAACTGTTTATCTCTTCTAAACACGGTCCTGCTACCAACATGTCATCAACATATAATAACAAAATAATGAAGCTGGACTCGAACCTTTTGAAATAACAGCAATGATCCGAATTGCATCTTCTGTAGCCATTGTTCTGCATGAAGTTATCAAACTTCTTATACCACTGTCTCGGAGCCTGTTTCAAACCATATAAGCTCTTCTTGAGCTTGCACACCATCTCTTCCTTTCCTTCTTCAATGAAGCCAACAGGCTGCTTCATGTAGATTTCTTCATCCAAGTCACCATGAAGAAAGGCAGTCTTCACATCTAACTGCTCAAGGAAGAGGTCTTCTGCAGCTACCAAGCTCAACACCACTCTGATGGTTGTGAGTTTCACAACAGGGGAAAATATCTTCGTGTAGTCAACTCCTTCCCGCTGTTGAAACCCTTTCACTACTAATCTGGCCTTGAATCTCTTGCTTCCATCACTCTCCTGCTTGACCCGGTAGACCCATTTATTGTGCAAGGCTTTCTTCTGTGCAGGTAGCTGGGCTAACTCCCATGTCTCATTAGTGAGTAGAGAATCCATCTCCTCCTGCATCGCATGCTCCCACTGCTGAGATTCACTCACTTGCACTGCCTCTTCATAACACTCCGGCTCTCCGCTATCTGTTAAGAGTAGATAATCAAGTGACGAGAGGTATTTGGGATTTGGTTTGGGTACCCTAGATGACCTCCTAGGCTCCACGCCCTGGGTAATAGCTCCTGCACCTGTAGTCTTCTCCGTTCTACGGTCAGAACTGACATCGTCGCCCCCATCTGGAAGTTCCTCCAAATCCATGTACTCGGATCCACCTGTATCCGTAGTGCTGCTCCCACTGCTTTGGCTATCCTTGGCATTGTCCCTGTCCTTGTACATCACATCCTCATTGAATATCACATCCCGACTCCTGATGATCTTCCTGTTCTTCTCATCCCAAAGGCGATACCCGAACTCATCAATGCCGTATCCAATGAATGTGCACTTCTGTGACTTAGCTTCTAGCTTGTCCCTGACATGGTCACTGATATGAACATAAGCCACGCAACCAAATACCCGCAAGTGTGAGAGATTTATCTTCTTTCCACTCCAAACCTCCTCTGGAATCCCAAAATCTAATGGAACTGATGACCCGTGATTAATAAGGTATGCTGCCGTATACACCGCATCCGCCCAAAATGTCTTAGGCAGACCTGCATGTAATCGCATGCTCCGCGCACGCTCTGTCAAGGTCCTGTTCATCTTCTCTGCAATGCCGTTCTGCTGCGGCGTCCCTGGAGTAGTCATCTCTAAACGAATCTCATTCGTAGCACAGAACCTCTTGAACTCCTCCAGCTCGTATTCTCCACCATTATCTGAGCGTAAAAAGAGACTCCTGAGTCGATGACCCAAGAATCCGAATCGCTGTCCATAGCAAGGATCAAGGCATTCTGCACGATATGAGCCTCCTGCTCACCCGCATCCTTCTTTGGTGCTTTACAGACCGAAGACATATGACCCTCCTGGCCGCAGTTCCAACACTTCCATTTGATAGACCTAACCTTCGAGTTCGGCATCTTCTTCGCTGATTTCGACCGATTCCTGTTCTGGTTCCCTTTCTTCTGGCTTCTGCCTCTCTGCTCGAAACTTAGGGCTGAACCTGAACCTTCTGATTCGGACGATTTTCTTCTAACCTCCTCGGATAGAATCATGCTAACAACCTCATTCAGCTTCAACTTCTCTTTCCCCGCCAAATTGTTGATTGCTGTCACACAACCTGCCCAACTATCCGGCAACTGCGATAGTAGTAGAAGGGCCTGCACTTCGTCATCGAACATGATGTTCACGGAGATAAGTTGATCAACAATTGTGTTGAACTCGCTGAGGTTCATCGTGAAGGACCGTCCTTCAGCCATCTTGAGGTTGAAGAGAGTTTTGACTAGATGCACCTTGTTTGCTGCCGACGGTTGCTCGTACATCTTCGCGAGCGCTTCCATAAGCCCCACCGTCGTCTTCTCCTTCAGAATATTGTGGGCTACTGATTTGGCGAGCGACAACCGGATTTGCCCTAGAGCCTTCCTATCCAGTACCTCCCAATCACCATCTGACTCCGTCGTCTTCTTTCCCTTTTCCTTGCCCAGAAGCGGGCGATACAAGTCCTTCTGGTACAGATAGTCCTCCATCTGCGACTTCCAGTAGGCGAAATCCGATCCGTCGAACTTCTCAATCTTTGATTTGCTTTCCTCTGCCATGGCTTTCACACAAATTGCTGAACGAAGCTCTGATACCAGTTGTTGGGGAATTCGAAATAATCAATCGAACCCTTGCCCTTCCGGACCTTGTGTTGAAAGTAGGAAAGTAGGAATAAAACCACAAATAAAGATCTAACTTGCAAAAAACAGTAAGGGAGATGAACACACGGATTTAACGAGGTTCGGCAACGTGCCTACGTCCTCGGGAGCCACACCACACAATCTTTCTATTAATTGAAGAAGAAAATACAAGCTCTCAAACAAGGGGTAAATCTCTCTGAGATTCTCTCTCTCTTTGCAGTCAAAAAGCTCTTTTTTTGATGTAGTACAAACCCTAAAATCGTTTGGGGGTATATATAGAATCCTGGTTGAAACAGATTCCTAAACAGATCAGGAAACTGTCTGGGCGATTCGCGGTCGACCGCCGTGCCAAGGCCGGTCGACCGGCCAGAGAAAAATCTGTTTACAGGGTCCTGTGCACATTTGCGGTCGACCGCAGCGGCCACGCCGGTCGACCGACCAGAGCGAAAACTTCTTCTCAGTCTCCTGCAGTGCACGCGGTCGACCGGATCTGCCACTGCGGTCGACCGCACAGTCTTCTGACTGTTTTCTTCGTCTTTTCGATTGCAGCTTTGGGTCTACACACTTAGACTAACAATTTCCCCCCCTACCCAAATAGGCTAAAATGGGAACTAAAAGGACATATAGTTACCTTATAAACAGAACCAAATCCGCCCTCTCCAATCTTGTAACGCTCATGAAATCCCTGAGCTGCACTCTTCAGAGTCTTATAAGAGTACCTAACAATACTTCTACCTGTTCTCCACCAGAATCACACAGAACCAACAAAATTTAAAAATTACACAGAATAACCATAATCCCAATTTCACTCTAATCCACAAATATTGCTAGAAAATTTAACGTATGTTACCTTCATCTGCTGTACTTGAGCAAGAAGGCAAAGAAGAAGAAGCAACTTTGCCTCCAAAACATGGCAATATCAGCCACTTGCCCATGAATTTCTTCTTTGAACGTGATTCGGTTCTCTCTCTCTCTTCCCAGTTTCTTCTTATATAGCCTCTCTCTCTCTCTCTCTCTCTCTCTCTTTGCTTTCTAAAGTCCAAGTGAAACTAATACAAGCAAGAGAAAATTGGGGTAGGGGTTATGACGCTTGGCAGAAAGATGTAGCAAATAGCAAGGATAGGACAAAGAGAATGGGGCCCATGTGAAAATATTGAGAATTTAACGAGTCAAACGACTATTTTCGTGTTAATTTGTTATTTTGGTTTGTATCGCTGCTCCTTATTCAAATATTGACCTAGTCGTAGAGATCCATTTCAACCCACTATTTTTGACTGGGAGGGTTCGAAGTCAATTAACATTTAATTTGAAATTTTTCTTCTTCTTCTTGTTTTCTTGTTTTTCTTTTTAAATTAAATTAGAGCTTAATATATTGAACTTAGATTTGAAATCTTTCATTGCCCAAATGTTCGATTATTAGGAAACTAAACTTTCTGGATATCGAAAATGTGAGGTAGCAAATTGTTACGTTCGTGCTCAAATTTATGGAGTTCTTCTCTAGATTTTGAAGCCGGGCGTCTGTATAGTATTGTTTTCTCTGAAAATATCAAACTAGTTATGTGGTAAAGATGTAAGATTACAATTTAATTATTATTGAGTATCACGGGTGAAGATGGTTAGGAGGTCACGGTCTTGCGTTCAATACTCGGTATCTTCATTATATTTTAAAAAAGGCCATTTTTTCATACAAGTATCGTAATAAATAATGAGTGTTAATGATATTTTTACCCTTATCTAATAAGTTAACGAGCTAAACTACATCTTTAGAGCTTTGATGTTCCATTTTATTAGTGAACTCAACTTATTTATATCACGGGATTGAATTGATAGATTGTTATGATTTCACATTCAAATTGACTGAGTTCATCTCTACGTTTAGAAGCCAAACTTTTGTCACTTGTATAGTATCGCTTTCTCTAAAAATATGATATTAATTTTGTGACAAAGATGTTAGATTCAAATTTTGATTGTTATTTTTCATAAAAAAGAAAGTAACAAATGAAAAATGGATAATAAAAGGACAAAATACATAGAATGAGCTTGTATTATATGGAGTGTAATATAATTTTCCCCCCATCCACAGTAAATATCTAATCATCTTTGGTCGAATGGACTTATTATTTAGATATGAATAAACTATACTTTGTACGTAGTATTCACAGGCAAATACAACCTTTGACAATGCACGCAACAAGAGACGCGTACATGTTTAATATGATTCTTCCAATAAAATTAGTGATCATAAAAATTTTGTTCCTCTGGTCAGAAAGATTTGGAGCAAAAGACAAGAAGGATGCAAGATGTGTGTATTGACATCAAAGATGAAGCTTTTAAAAAAGAGCTGAGGGGTTCTAACAGAAAATATTTTGCTTGCATTTCAAATAAAGTTACGTATGTGTCATAGTGAACTTGAAGAAATTCAATACAAGTTGAAACAGAACCTAAGTGATGATGCTTGTATGCAAGTGAGAAGGAGATAAATGCAAAAGTTCAATGAACTTCTAAATGCAGAGACATTGTTTTACAAACAAAAAACCAAAATAGATCGGATTGTGAAAGGTGACCAGAATTCATCTTTTCATCAGTCTCTTTAAAAAAAAAGGTATCATGCTAGTTCCTACTCGCCCTGTATGATGATAAGGAAAGGAAATTGACAAAACCTCAAGATATTGCCTCTGAAATGCTGGATTATTATGAAAAGCTCCTTCGCTCTGCTGGTAATGTGCATGACATTTGATGAAGGAGTTTGGAGTTTTGGTTTTCTACTTACAACCAATATGCAGAATAATCTGATCAAGCCTATTACAAGGGAGGAAGCTACTCATGTTGTTACTCTATATCAGAACCGAAAGCACCTAATCCAGATGGGTTCCCATCTAGTTTCTTTAGGAATACTTAGCCTATTTTGGGGGATGATCTCATAGATGCAGTATTGGAATTCTTTGACAGTGGGAAGCTATTAGGGAAAATTAGTACTACATCTATTACTTTGATTCCTGAGGTCCAAAAAGGTACCAAGATATGTGACTTCAGACTAATCTTAGGTTGCAACTTTAGTTACAAAGTCATCTCTAAAGTTCTCACTGCTAGAATGCAACAAATTATGCATTGGCTTGTAAGTGATGCACATTCTGTTTTTATCAAAGGTAGGAATCTGGTTAATAATGTCTTGCTAGCCCGTGATTTGGTTAAGCGCCATGCTAGGAAATCAATTTCACCCAGGGCCATGTTCAAAGTTGCTATCAGGAAAGCATATGACCCCATTAATTGGTGATTCCTTTCTAGGGTGCTTGAAGGCATGAAGTTTCCATCCATATTTATTCAACGGATCAGGACATGTGTGACCTCTGTTAAATATTCTTTGATGTATAATGGTGCCCTCCACAGGTATTTTTGTGGTAAAAGAGGACGCAGGCAGGGAGATCCATTATCTCCCTACCTGTTCGTTTTGTGCATGGATTATATGTCTAGACGGATACATAGATTGGCTACTGGCAGAGCGCACGAGCTTCATGCGACGTGTCCAAGAAAGTCGGGGATAACTAATCTAGTATGTTTGTTAATGATTTGTTGATACTTTCAAAATGAGGCAGGAGTACAGTTCAGTGTATACAATAAGCTATAGAGCACTTTGCTTGTGTGTTAGGATTAGTTGCCAACGAAGCTAAGAGTAATGTCTGTTTTGGAGGTGTGCCTGAAGATTTGAAGCTCGCTATCTTGAATGGCTTGGGTTTTGTGGAAGCTCAATTGCTAGCTAAATATTTGGGTTTGCCATTGTCTAGCGGATAGGATAAAATAGAAAATTCTTGGCTGGAATAATAGATATCTATCCTATGCTGGAAGGATTACTTTGGTGAGATCTGTCCTATTTCAGTGCTCTGGACTAGTGGTTTTTCCACTTCCAAAGAATGTACTTCACTCAATTGGTTCTATCTGTAGGAATTTTCTGTGGGGTGAAGAAAAAAAGAGAGACATAAAACGACATTAGTGAGTTTGAAGGATACACGCGTGTAGGCCAAATAACTGTGGAGGGTTGGGACTATGTAGTGCTGAGGGTTGGAATTTAGCAGCTATTACATATAATTAATCTCGGATATACACTCAAAAAAGGACACCCTCTGGAGTAAATGTTTGCATGGAACCTATCTAATGAATATAAGCATTCGGGGTGTGCAATATAAAGCCAATGACTCTTGCCAGTGGAAAAAGATTGGTTTAAGTCAAAATAGAATGATTATAGGATGGGGAAGCATAGATTCTTGTGTGCAAATGCTAGCAGCATGCTGTCATGGGGGGAAATTCATAATTCCTATGGCTTATAATGTCATGTCCCAACATTCTGATTCATATACTTGGCATCAGTTGGTTTGTAGGCCCCTCTGAATGTACCCAAGCACTCTTTGGTACGAGGAAAAGATTGCTCATACAGGACAGGTTGCTTAGAATGCGGATTATAAATGATAACTTGTGTCACTTGTGCAATCAAGTGGATGAGATCTTGGAGCATCCCGTGTTTGAATGCCTTGTTGCTAATTGTGTGTGGCGGGAAATAATGCAACGGGTTGTAGTTAGCTCATATCCAATAAACTGATCGCAGATTAGAACTCGGACGATCGCTAAATGCAAGGGGAGACATGTTTCAACCAAGTTTTTTTCCCCGCATGTTGCTGCCTATGTATCTGATGTAAATGGGAGGTGACCAAATTGGTTGCAATAGAGTTTGTTGTTGAGTCATGATGTATATACCCAGGTATGCCTGGATTTAAACCTGTACTTAACGCTCATTTGGTAAATGGAAATTCATTCAGTTACCAAAAAAATAAAAAAGGGAAAATTGCTTGTAGCCCCCAAAACGAGTTCATGTG